>NW_026652215.1:6524149-6836091 GCF_028018845.1 Melospiza georgiana
CTTTCACTGCCCTCTTCCAGCACCAGTGGCTTCTTTTCCAACCCCAAGCCTGTACACAAGTCCCAGGTGCTGGTGAGAGGGCAGTGGGTCACCTTGTGTGCCACTGGGGCAGCCCCCGCACGCCCAGGGATGCTGGGGCCAGGCTCTGGGAGCAGCAGCATCCCCATGATGAACTCCATCTGTATTCCATAGGAACATGGTCATACAGCCCCCCGGAATGGACCCACTTTGGCTGGTACTATGGCAAGCCAGCTACCATCTGGTCCCTGGGCATCCTGCTGCACCAGATGGTCTGCGGGGAGCACCCTTTCAGCAGGGGCCAGAACATCAGCTGGGACCATCAGCTCTTGCTGCCACAAGGGATCTCTCAAGGTGGATCCTCATCTCTGGGCACGGTGGGAATCCCAGTGCTGGGAGACAGCAGCAGGCTCGTGGGCATCCCACTGTGGCAGCTGCTGACAGGTGGCACGTGTCCTGCTCTCCTGCTCTCCTCCAAAACAGGGAATTGATGGGAGAGTTTAGGCCCAGCTCTGAGCACATCCAGCATGGCCTGGGCATAGGAATAATGGGGCAAAGCCAACAGGAGCCTTCTCCAACTGCCCAGTGGTTTCTGGTTTCTCTGCCCAGAGTGCCAAGATCCGATCAGGTGGTGTTTATCCATGCTGGACTTGGAAAAGCCCTCATTAGAAGAGCTGCTCTCTCATCCTTGGATGCAGGATATTCATCTGCCCTAGAAGAAGGAAGAGAGCCACAGGCACACTGTGATGCAGGACCCTGGTAATTTACAGGTGCACACATGCCTTGGCAATGAGAAGCAGAGGAACGCAGACTTTTTTGTGCTGCCTCTGTCACTGCCCAGAGCTCATCAGATGGGAACACGCAGCCCTTGTGCTGGAGCTGAGCTGCTCTGCCCGTCACTTGTGGCCACCATCTGAGCTGCTTTTGCTTGTCCTGGTTCTCTGACAGCTGGGGCCCTGGGCAGAGCCCTGAGAGCCTGGTCTGCCCCCAGGGAAGGAGAAGCAGCCCCTGGAGAAGCTGTGCCGGGTGGGGCTGCTGCTGCCAGGGACAGTGAGGATGACATCAAGGATGGCAACCTCTTCCTGGACCTGGCCACTGGCCAACTGAAGATTATGGACTTGGGTTCTGGCACCTTCTCCAAGCCAGGCTCCACGGGGAATTTGCAGATGAGTCCACACGCAGGGGGATGCTCCCAGATTTGGGCATTGCTCAGCCTGGCTGGGAACCATAGGTTCCCCCTTTGTTGAGGTGGATGCAGCTGATCCTTCAGTCGGCTGCCCAGCTGCTTTTGGCAGGGCTGGGAGGATGGGCTGGGGTGGGTACGAAATGGGAGTGGGCTCCTGGCCCTGCCAACAGCCCCCAGCACCCACCGTGCCCCGGGCTGGGGCTGGGGCTGGGGCAGCCAGCCCGACACAAACAAAGCCCCATGGTGGGAGCAGAGGTGGGGCTCCAGAACCTGTGCACAGCTGCTTTGCTGTGCAGGCAAGGAGGGGCTGGGCTGCTCCACTGCCCTTGTTTGCTTTGGGATCACCGTGATTTTGGGGGGCAGTGCAGGGGGGAAGAAAGAAAGTGTGGGTTTCCCAAAGCCATGGCTGGGTTTTTCCCTACCATGTAGGGGTTGGGCCTTCCTCAAGGCCCTGACAGAGATAAGAGTTTTTACCGTTTTTCTTGTTTTCCCTTTTTGTCTCTAAACTCTTTTCAATAATGTGTTGTTTGTTATTCCAGAGGAAGCATTCGAGGTGGTCCAGTGTGGATGGGGAAGCGCTTGGGAGCAGCTGTGGCGTGGATGGGCCATGCCCTTGGAGAAGGCTGAGGCCATGGTTTGGGAGCAGCTTTTCTTCCAGCCGTGGGTGGTGTGAGGTAGGTCCCTGTGTGCTTGGCAGGGTGGGATCAGAGCTTTTGGGAGCTGGCAGCGAGCACAGGAGCATCCTGCTCTGGGCAGCTGCTGAGGGCTGGATGTGCCGTGGCTGGCTGCAGGCTGGGCACATGTGCTGCCCTCCTGCTCTTTGCCAAAGGCAGCAGGGATGGGCAGCTCTGGGCACAGCTCTGGGCACAGCCAGCATGGCCTGGGCACCGCAGGCCTTGGCACAAGGGCACAGGAGCCCTCAGCTGACGGGCACTTTCTGCTTTCTCTCCTTGCAGCCGGGCTCCGCGGGTGCTGAGGCTGCTCTGGGCTCTGCCAGGGCTCTGCTGGGCTCAGCCCTGGGCCCAGCTGGGCTGGCTCTGCCCTCACATTGCTCTGACAGCTCTGCATCAGACGAGCCCATTGCGAGCACAGCGCCTGAGCTTTCTGCTGTAGCATGTGAGTGAGACTCTGCTGCAGGCCCAGAGATTGCAGCTGGGGACACACATCCAATTGGCAAGGACCCAAACTCTCCACAGTCCCAGCTGAATGCCTGGATCTGCACAGGGTGTTTTGTCTGTCCCATTCTTCCTTCTTGATTGTCTGGAATTGTGCAATTGCACTTTGTTCCTCCTCTAGCAGTGCCACGAGTGGGCCAAAGCTGGCGAGTGGGCCGCGTTCCTGAGGCAGTGCAGTCTGGAGCTGGTGGATGGAGAATTGCCCTTCTGCACTTCCAAACCAGAGCAAAAAGCCATAAGTGGGACTTTGTGACTCTAAGAAACTCTTGGAAGTTTCAAAGGGAATGTGCAGCTCATTCGCAGGGTGAGAAGGAAGGTCATCTTCTAAAGGATTTGGGCTTTGACAGAGTTTCCATTTCCAGTCCTGCTTAGAGCTGGAAGGGCACAAAGCAATTTCCTCTTGCTTCGAGCACAATTTCAAATGCCAGTGTTTGGAACAAAGCCCAAAATCTTTTTAGAGGCTGCTGAGGTCAATAAGATGGATCCATGCCATCAGCACATTTACAATGTAAAGAACTGAGTTCTCTTTTGAAAAAGATCATTTACCTCTTAATGCAAAGAATGTATCTTTGCATTTATGTTTTGGTTTTTTCACTAATATTGTGTTACGTTTTTTCACTAACACTTGGATTTTATTCTTATCTTTTACAATTTACCTATTTTTTTCCTTTTTCCTTTTTTTTCCCTCTAAATAGAAAACATGTCCTACAAAAGGAATGTCCTTTGCTCCTGGTTCCCATGTGGAGCAGCTCCCTTCCGGCTGGCTGAGCTGCTCAGGCAGAGCCGGGCAGCTCCTGGCCCTGCAGGGCTGAGGCTTTTCCCCAATGCTGGGCACAGACTGATGGAGCAGCACTGCTGAACTCGGGCACACAGAGGGAGCAGCAGCAGCTGCCTTTGGCCACCTGAGGCTCCAAGGCCCAAACTCTGAGCAGCCAGGGCTGGAAGAGACTGGCAGGATCTGATCCCTGACTCTGGGCCAGGGCTGCACAAATGACCCCACAGCAGCAGCAGCAGCAGCAGCAGCAGCAGCAGCAGCAGCAGCAGCAGCAGCAGCAGCAGCAGCAGCAGCAGCAGCAGCAGCAGATGGAGCTGACTTTGAGCACAGCCCCTGCCCCTCTTCCCTCCTGTGTGCAGCAATGTCACAGCAGCCTGAGGCACCTGGGAGCCCCAGTGCCAGCAGGGACTGGAGATGGCAGCCCTGGGCTCCTGGAGGCTGTGCAAGGAACGGAGCTGGGCACTCCCTGTCCATGGGGAGCTTCCAGATGGAAAAGGCTGCTGTGCCCAGGCAGCTGCAAGGGCACAGAAAGGAGGCTCTGGAGCACTGGATCTGTGCCAGTGCCACAGTCCTGGGCAGCAGCCAGCGAGCCCTGGGGGAACAGAGGGCACAGCAAGAGGGACAGAAGCAGGCAAGGGCAGAGACTGGGAAGAGCCAGACCTGGGAGCACGAACAGCTGCTCCATTGCGCTCTTGGAGAAAGCTCTTGGCTGGTTCAAAGCAGTGAAAGGCATGAAGGGCAGAGAGGAGGCCACAGCAAACAATGCTCCTGTTTGCACAGCCTCCCCTCTCCGTGTCCCAGAAGGAATTGCACGGACTGTGTTCTTCTCTCTGAGTCGTCTCGTTCAGCATGAGCAGCTCAGCACCAGGAGCTGAAGGAGCTGAAGCCTCAGGCCACAGGAGCTGGGCAAGAGGGAACTTTTGGAGCAAAGGAATGCTGCTAAAATAGCCCCTACTGAATGCAGTGGATAGAATCATGGAATCACGGAATCCTCTCTGTTGGAAAAGCACTCTGAGCTCACCCAGCGCAGCCGGTCACCCAGCAGTGCCAAGCCCAGCACTAAAGCACGTCCCTGAAGTGCCAAGGCCTGGACACCAGCCCTAAGTGAGGCCTGGACAGCAGGCCCTGAGCCAAAGGTGGCCTCTGGATGAACCTTCCAAGCAAACGTTATCTTTGTATCTGCTCCCTGATGAAATATGCATGGTCATTAGGCCCTGTAATAGATGTAGCCACTCATTAGTGAAACATGTATTGACCTTTGTGTATTTAGAAGCCAGTCAAGGCCATGAAATCTGACATCTGGCCTTGTTTGGGGCTGAAGGATCAAAGTCAGCTCCCTTGGTTCCTCCTTGAGCCCTGGCCAGGCTTTGGGAGGGACCCAAGAGGAGGATGAAAGCAGATGTTGCCACACTAGCAGTGCTGTCAGTTTGTTCATTCAGCACTGTCAGAGCTGGGCCCTCTCCCAGCGGGGTTGGAGCCTCACCTGGGGCTGGAGGCACCTGCAGGAATTCCCAGTGCCCAGGAGTGGCTCTGCAGCCCTTGGCTGTGACAGCTTCCCCAGCTGCTGTGTGGGTCAGGGGGATGGTAAAGGCTGAGGGTAAATGCTGCTGGATCTTTCTTAATCACTGCAGGCAATCTGTGGTGGGGATGGTTGGGTGCATTGCTGAGCTGCTCCTTTTGTGATTCTTTGCTGCTCTGAGCTGCAGGAAATGACACTGATTCCTTCAGTTGGAGTCTGTGTCTTTGGTGCTGACTTTGGCCACTGGTAAAACAAAACTGGCCCAGTCTGGCCAGATGCCAACAAAATGTCACTTGTTCAGTGTCAGTGTGAGGAATCCGTCCCATCAGAAATTCCCAGCTGGGAAGCCCTTCCCTGGAGTTCCCTGGCTCTGGAGTGGGCTGAGGTTGGATCCCTGTGTGGGCAGTGGAGCAGTCGGGTAAAAGAAGCTGCACCCCTGGATGGCTTCAAATGCATCCAAAAATTGCATATGGAAAAGGAAAAGACCTTGTGGGTTTGGGCAGACAAAGGTGAATTTGTTTTGAGTACATAGGAAACAGCACCTTCAGAAGGAGCAATTATTGTTGGAATGCTCCCACATGGAGCAACAGAAAAAGGCTTTAATCTTGAGCTCAGATGCATTTGTACAAGTGAAATATCAATATAATAAATAACAATATATGTATTTATAGAATAAGAAGGCATTAATATATATGTCTTTATATATATATTTATATATATATCTATCTGTCTATATGTATATCAATATGTGTATCTATATTTAAAATAATAATAATGTGAAATAGTGCTGACAATACTAATTTTGTAGCTTTGGCTGCTCAGGGATGTAACACTAAATACCCTACAGAACAGAATTGGCCAAGACCCTCATGTCAGTGGTCAACTTTGTGAGATTGTATACAATGAAAAAGGAGGAAGGGAGGAAATTGGCTATTTTTGCAGGGTTTGCTGATACTGTGATGCAGAGTGCTTTGTCTGTTCCTGTGAAAAATACAGTGATTTTGCCTGCAGGGTTCTTCATGTACCAGACTATGCACGAGCTGCAAGAATGGTTGCACGGGTGAAGGGGTAGTTAAAAGAGCAGTTGGAAAAAGGAGGAGATGGGAACCTTTGCCCATGGAGAACCCATCTCCCAGATGTGCTCCATGCCCTTCACAATGGCCCACGGGGGAAATGGAAACCCCCTGGCTGTGCACGGCTACCCCCAGTTTGCAAATCCAACCATGGGCAGTGAGACTTGGGCTGCCTGGGAAATTGTCCTGGCTGTGATGGCCCCTGGCAGGGCCAGCCCAGAAGCTGCAGGGCTGGGCCTTCGTGCATTGGAATTTATTAGGAAAAATTCAAAGCAAATGAGAGCTATCAGTTCTGAAACAGGAATTCAGATTCCTCCAGGACACTTTGATTTGGTAACTGCTCCCTTGGAGCTTGGCCTTGCAAAGTGTTCATGTCATGGCAGGAGGAAATGATGCAGAATATCAAGGAAAAAGTACAGTAATTCTGTAAACAATAGTGACCAGGATTGGATTTTTCAACCCTGTGACAGGGTAGTACAATTATTGATATGGCATTTTAAGGAATGATTCTGAAAATAGGAGATCCACCTCCAATCACCACTGTTTGTGCAAATAAAGGGTTTGGGTGCAGCAGTCCTAATAATGGAGCCAGAGTGTGGATCCTGAGGCCAAAAGGCCCTCCCAAGGCAGCTGAAGGAGCAGCTCCTGGGAAAGACAACTCTGAGTCCTGAACCCTGGGCAGGAACAATGGGAATGCGTCCCTGCAGCCAGGGATTCTGTGTGAGAACAAGTAGATCTGCCAGGAGATTGTTTTACACATCCTGCCAGACCAGATCTCCCTGTTAGCCGCAAGGGCCCCTTTGGAACATGCTCTGATCCATGGGGCTCCATGGGAAGGCTGCTGTGACACTGAGGGATTTGCACAGGAATTCCATCCAGGAGCCTGGGTGCCCCTCAGGGACTGGGACCCGGCCCCTTCCAGCCAGAGGGGAAAGGGCCCCCCCCAAGCCTTGTTAGCCACAGACAGCATGGTAAAGCTGAACAGCAAAGGGCCTTGGGGCATTATTCTGGAATTAAAAAGGTGCCAGCTCCATGGACAACAGAATTCTTGTTCCTAACTCAAATGAGATTGAAAAAAAAGAATGAAGAACATTGTCACTAAAGTACTACTGATGTCTGTAAGGTGTACCTTGATAGTCAGCCAGAATCTTTGTCTCCACAAACACCTCTAGTCTTTCACCAAGGAATTGGTCATGAAAATGTAATGACGGATTATGACGGATTGCTGAGCTTCTTTTGTAATTCTTTGCTAATGATGATGTGCTTTGCTGAGCTTATCCTTTTGTAAATCTCTGCAGCTGTGCATGATATAAATGACACAATTCCTTAAGTTGGTGTCTGTGTCTTTGGTCGTGACCCTGCCCACTGGTGAAACAGGGCCCCTTCTTGCCTAAGTGTTCCCTGGGAAGGCAAAAGCCCTCTCTCCAAAATTCCCCCTTCCTCCCTTTTCCCCCCTTCATACCCTGAGCATGATGTGCTCTGGTCTGGGCTATGCCCGGGGTCAGTTGGGGTCCCCTGTCCTGGCTGTGTCCCCTGCCCAGCTCCCCCGCAGCCCCAGCCCCTCCCCAGCGTGGCTGACGAGGGGCAGGACAGGCCTTGGCTGTGCTGCAGCTCAGCAAGAACAAAACCATCTCTGCGTGCCCAGCGCTGTGCTCAGCACCCGGCCCAGCAGTGTCTCAGTGCCAGGGGCTGTGCCCTCAGTCCCTGCCAGGGGTTTCCATGGCAACTGCCAGGCCAGGTGACCCAGGTGTCCCCCCCCTTTGCCAGTTGCCATGGAAACAGTGCCCAGCCCCGCCCCTTTCTGTCTGGCTGACCTGGCCTTTGGCCCTGGCAGTGCCGGTGGCTGCTGGTTCCTGGTGCCTGAGCGGCCAGCGCGGCACAGGGCAGGTGGCCATGGCACAGCCCCCAGCCAGGGATCCCCTCTGGCTCTGGGCACTGACACCAGCCCTGAGCAAGGGGCCAGGGCAGCTTTCCATGGCCACCAACCACCACAATGGGGCCGGGCATTGGTTGCCATGGCACCAAACTAAGGACCGGGTCCCCGTGGCCATTGCCATGGCACCTGGTGGCACCAATTCCAGGTACAATTGTCACTGGAATTGTACCTGGAACAGCCCTGGCACCGCTTTGTCCCAGGGTTGCCATGGCAGCCGAGGACAGCAACAGCTCTGCAAGCAAGTGGCCATGGAACCTGGCTTCAGAAATGGCTCCTTGGGCTGGTTTCCAAGGAAACCTGAACTGATGGGGGTTGCCATGGGACCCAAACCCAGCAGTGGGGTCATTGCAGTGTCCATGGCAACAGTCCCTTGCAATGGCACCACTGCATGTTGGGATGATGATCCACCCTCACAGCTGGCCCAGGGCAGGTCTGGAGTGCTGCTGGTGGCAGCTTGGGCTTGGCACACACTTGAGGAGGATGTCTGTTTGCAATGGGGAAACTCAGGAGTTTTAGATTGCTTCAAAAATCAAAGAAGGCAAATCCCTCTTTGGCTGTGTGCAGCCACTTCTCCAAGCAAAGCAGGTTCCAGGTGAGTGACGAGAGACACAATGGGCATGGGGAAAGTGGAGCAAGGTTGTCCACACTGGCTCAGAGCTCAAGGCACCGCTTCTCTGAGCAGGCCAGACCTCCTTAGGAGAATCCCTGCATCAATATCAGTCACTGAATGCTGCAATCACCTCTTGTGTAATAGGAACAGCAATAAAAGACACCCTTTAAAATAGGACTACATATTTCCTTCATGGGCCCACCCCTGGGGTGGGAATGCCAGTTGCTTGTCCAATCAGAGCCAGGGTAGGCACCAGCTGCTAGTGTGTGATTGATTGATTAACATCTGGGCTAATCAGAGCTGGGTTAGCACAGCCCCTGCTGTGTGATTGACAGCTCTGCCAGACCAGGGCTGGGGGCGGGGCTCTGTCCCACCACAAACCTGACCCGGCCCTGGCCCCACACGGGCATTCCGAGCATCCCAAGGTGTCTTGGGACATTGTTCTCATGCAGTCTCTGACAGCGACCACGGTGACAGTACGGAACCTCATGGAACCAAGGGTCAGTTGTGACAATGCATGTCCAAGGACACCACAGTGACACTATGGAATCTCATGGAACCAAGGGGCCATGGTGACACTGTGGTGCCTTATGGAATCAAGGAGACCATTGTGAAACTTGGGGGCCCAAAGGAACCAAGGGTCCATGGTGACTTTGTGCAGCCCATAGTGTCACAGAGTAGCCCCTGTGACACAGCGAGGGCGCACGGAGCCGAGGGGCCATGGTGACACATCAGAGGTTTGTGGAACCAGGAAGCCATGTCGAGGGCTGCTTCTCATCAGCCCCTGAAGCACTGGGGCTCTTGGCTTTCCTTCCTGTGGGAGAGAACTGTCCTTCTCCTCCAGGGGAGCATGGCCAAAATTTAAATTCCTCCTCCAAATTTCCATATATGCACAGATTGTTCTCAGATGAAATCTCCCAGAAGAGACAGGTCCGCCTGCCTTGGCCACCCAGGGGCCACCTCTCATCTGCCTTTGAAACCCTGGGACCATGTGCTTTTCTTGCTTAGGGGAAAATAACATCCATCTCGACCAGGTGCTCATGGCCAAAATTGAGAATCTGCCTCCAGAATTCCCAATATCCAAGGATAGCTCCCAGACAAAAGCTGCCAGGACTGACAAGTCTGACTGGCCTTGGCTTCCTGAGGGCTGGCACTCTTCTGCCTCTGAAACACTGGGGCTCTGTGCTTTCCTTCCTAATGAAAAGAACTCTTCTTTCTGTCCAGGCACCCACGACCAAAACTGATGTTCCACCTCCAAAATGCCCTATGTCCAAGGAGAGTCCCTAAACAAAAGGTGCCAGGACAGACAGGTGTGGTGGCCTTGTTGGCCTAAGGGTGGCCACCTCTCATCTTCTTCAAAAACACTTACACTTGGCATTTTTCTTTCCTATTGGCAAAAACCATCCATCCTGACCCGGCGCCCATAGCCAAACCTGGAATTCTACCTCCAAAACTCTGTACATCCAAGGATTGCTCCCAAATGAAAGCCAGACAGGTCTAGCTGCCCTTGCCGCTTGGGAGCTGTCCCTCACCTGCCTCAAAACACTGTGGCTTGATGCTTTCCTTCCTATGGAAAAGAACCATCCTTCTTCTCAAGGAGTCCAAGGTCAAAAGTGAGATTTCTCCTCTGATATCCAAGGACCCTCCATGACAAAAGCTGCCATGACAATCAGGCCTGGCTGGCTTGGGAGCCAGGACAGGAGCCACCTGTCTCCTCTTCTGGCTTTGAAACACTTGGGCTCCATGCTTTCCTTCCTATGAAAAAGAACTGTCATTCTTATCTACAAAGAAATGGCCAAAATTGGGATTCCACCTCCCAAATTCCCTATATCCAAGGGTTGCTTTCATACAAAAGCAACTAGAACAGAGAGGTCTGGCTGACTCAGGCCTCTGATGGCCACCTTTCGTTTGCCCCTCAAATATCAGTGTTCCTTGCTTTCCTTCCTATGTAAAAGAACCGTCCTTCTCCTCCAGGTGTCCATGTCTGAAATTGGGATTCCACCTCCAAAATTTCCTATACCAAGGGTCGCTCCTAGGTAAATCTGTCAGTACCGTCAAGTCTGGCTGGCCTTGGCCTCTGGTGGCTGCCCCTGAAACACTGGGGTTGGGTTCCTTCCTTCCCATGGAGATCACTGGGACACTGTTGGGACCTCATGGAACCAAGGGGATCCTTGTGGCACCACTGGAGCCCATGGAACCAAGGGGATCATTGTGGCACCACTGGAGCCCATGGAACCAAGGGGATCATTGTGGCACCACTGGAGCCCATGGAACCAAGGGGCCATTGTAACACAGCGGGGCTTCATGGAACCCAGAGACCATTATGACTCTGTGGGGCCTGATGGAACCATGGAGACCATTGTGACCCTTCAGGGCCTCATGTCACCAAGGGGGCATTATGACATCTCAGGTCCTCATGGAAGCAAGGGACCATTGGGACACTGTGGGGCCCCACGGAACCGAGGAAACAGGGAGCAGATCTGGCTGCAAGCACTGAGCCCAGCCGGGGTCACGGAACCATCTGCAGGCCCAAGGTGAGATATGAACTCTTTCAGTGCTTCCATCCTCCCTGGAGTGAGAGAAAAGGACAAAGTGCAGGCACATAGAGGAGCAACATGAAGACACCGAGGTCAGTGAAGAGGAAGTTGAGTCCCAGATGGGAGGGATGAGGAGATGTCCTGATCTTGGGGCTGAAATCCTCTTGTAAAGCTATGGAGAAGGATGTAACTAATACACCAGACTCTTTTTTTCCCTGTATTGCATTGAAAAGTATGGGGACATGACTTGTTCAGCAAAGGCCTGCATGCTGAAGTAGCAAATGTCAAAGTAGCTGTGATCCCATGAGAAGTCTGAACATGGAAAAAGGGAAGTGTGATGAGATCCTGTGCCTTCACAGGGAGAAGAAAAAGATATCCTCAGAGATGAAGATGATTTCAGAAATAGATGAGGAGAATCTTTGCTCTTACACAGCTCATCTTTTAACTAATACCCCATAAGTTGACATGGCCCATAAACACAACTGTAAAAGAGCTTTGAACAACTGGGAGGTATGTCCCAATTGCAGATTTTTCTGGGCAGTTGCTATTCATGGAAATTGAGAGTGACAAGAGAAGTGTCTCTTCTGGAAAAGTCTCCATAGCATGAGAGACAGACTCCTCTCCCTAAGAGAACTCAAGAAAGACTATTCTAGTTGGGGTAAACTGACTGAAAATTCTAGGTTTGTCTCTTTATATTGTCAGTAAGAAAGAAAAGGTTGTAGGGAGAGGAGAAGTTTTCTGAAAGTTGTGTTCTTATTACTCTTTCTTTTAGTTGCTCTTAATGAACTTTTCCTTATACCCTCTTAAAGTTTTGAGCCTGCTTTGCCGTTCTCCTAATCTTTTCACACAGGAGGAAATGAGTAAGTATATTCTAGTGAGTGCACCGGTAATCAGCCAACACCTAAGCCACCACAATAATTGCTGCATTCTCCAAGAAATCTCAAATTGGTGAACCAAAATCACTACAGAAATATTTCTGACGAACTGCACTAGAGCAGAGGGAAATCAAGGCAGAGCCATAGTTTATCAGGACTTGTTTGATCCTAATGAGCCCCGTGGTGAATTTGGAGCTGAGCCCTGGAACCTCAGGGTCTGAGAGGAGATTGCAGAAACATTTCTAGGAGTCAAAGTCAGAAGAAAACCCCAAAGTGTCTCAAATCATGGATGCATCCCACTAAGGTCCATCCCCTAGACAGGCTCCTCATGGACTCCTTGGAGGAGAGATCTGGAGGCCAGGATGGCACAATAACTTCTCAGAGATTCAGTGTGGAAAGGAAAATCCAGAGTACCTTAAAAATCTTGAGTATTTTAAAGTATTAATGAGCCCCACTACATGTCAGTGCAAAGCTCTCAAGGGACTCGTTAAAGCAGATAATTAGGGCCATGATTGCAGAAACCTCTCACAGAGTCTGTATCAAAAGGGAAACACCAAGTACCTTAAAATAACTGAAGTACCTTAAAGCATAAATGAGCCCACTGAATGTTGTTACTGACAAAGCCTCTCCAGGGACTCATTACAGCAAATAATTGGAGGTCATGATTGCACAAATCTCTCAGAGACTCAAAGGCAAAAGCCAAACCCAAAGTCCTTTGAAAAACCTGCAGTCCCTACAGGGAGAATTAAGGAGCCCTCAAGAGCATTACTGAGCGAGGCTCCCCAGGGACTCCTTCCAGCAGATCCTTGAAGCCCCTGGGATGTGGGCTAGGGGGGGATGCTGAGGGCAGGACAAGGGGCTGACGGTGCCCAGCTCGGCTGAGGCTGTGCCAGGAGGCCCCAGGGCCTCAGGACAAGGTGTCTCCTCACAGCCCTTGGTGGCACAGACCCTGCTGTGCCCCAGGGCACCAAGACTTGGCTTCTCTTTGTCCCCACCTGTCAGCACTGCCTCCAGTTCTCTGCTCCGCCTGGGGCCTGGGGACACTTTTTCAGTTGTGTCCCTCAGTGGGACCCATTAAAAGTCCAAGAAACCTTGCAGTTGGATTCTGACTTGGAGTTCTGGAGAGGTTTCTTCAGCTCCCTCTCAGGGAATGATGTTCAGGGCCTGAGCACAAAGCCCCAGAGGCTAATTAAAGTCCTGGTGCTGTGTCTGTGCTGCTGAGCTGGGCTTGGCTCCTGGCCCAGAGGCAGCTCCTGGTAACCAAGAAGAGCTTCAAAAGCACATTTCTCTTGATGAGTAGCTCTTCTGCCAGCCCAGCAGGGCTGGGGCACTGCCTGCAGCCACCCCGGGCACAGCACAGAGGCAAGAGAGCTTCAATCAGTCAGGGCTGGGAAGGTGCTGAGAAGTGCCTGGGGCAGAATCACTGCCAGCCCTTGGCACAGGAACCTCTGGCTGCAGGACAATGCAGCTGCAGCTCCTGGAGCCACATCCTGAAGCTGGAACATCCCATTGCCTACAGACTCTGTGAGTACAAATCTGAGTATTTTTGGTGCCGGGGAGGTGAAATCGTCATGAAACTCTGATATGCTGAGGGGTTCTAATCAGTCATGGAATAATTCCAAGACAAGGATTTTAACAAAAATGAGAAAATTTCCTAAGACTTTGAAATCAGTTTCCTACTTTTGGAGAATGGCAGGGAGGGGGGATAAATATTAAAGGTAGGTTATGAATTATTTATTATGAATTTTGACAAGTGTCTGAGACATCTGAACTGTTACTTTTGGTGATTATAGGGTCACAGGAGATCCCTAATGTGCTTTCAGTCCCTCTGCCCATGGACAGCACCAGCGTCACCTTTGCTGGAGCCAACAGACTCAGTCTGAGCTGTCTTTTCTCCAAGCTGCAAACAGAACCTGCCCCCAGCCAGTGCCCTGCAAACAGGCAGGGTTCTGTCAGGGCAAGGAGAGTGCACAGAGATTTGGGGTCTGTGAGTGTTGGCATGGAAAGATCAGGCACAGGGAAACACCTGCAGGAGGAAAATCTGCAGGAAGCAGAGAGAAGATCAGGCAAGGAGAGAAAGCAAAACCCAGCAATGCTGTGGCAGGGAGAGTTTAGAGATGCCCACAGGACCCCCTCCAGTGCAGCCCCTCCCTCTGAACAAGCCCCCTCCCTCCTGTGCCCCAGCCAAGCCTCTGCTCTCAGGGCTGGGGCTCCAAGGCATGCAGCCCCTCCTGTGCAGGCAGAGCTGCAGCAGAGCCGTGGGGCAGCTCTGCAGCTCCGGGCCCAGTTCCCTCTGCAGAGTACAGGGCTGGGAGCAGCTGCCCGGCCCTGGGGGCTCTGGCAGGAGGCACAGCTGGCTCAGGGTGACGCTGTCCCCAGTGCCCGGCTCTGGGCAATGCTGTCAGTGCAGCCAGGGAAGGAGCTACATCTCTTTTCATCCAATGTCAGCATAAGGACACTTGGAAATCTCCCTGAAATTTCAATCCAAGCGGGGAGATTCCATCCAGGGTGCAAACCTGTCCTAGAGCATCTCTGAGTTATGAGATTGATGGGGAAAGGCAGAGGTGTTGTGACACAGAAAATGCTGCTGGGTTGGAGAAATGAGCAATATGAGGTTTTGGCTTCAAATGTGGAGCTGGGCTGTGGTGGATCCATCTGCTCTCACCGGGACCTGGTGACATTATAGGGGAATCATTGGAATGTGACCCCCCTCCACCTGAGAAAGGTTAAAGCCCAGAGAATCTCTGAAAAGGTCAGAATGAGAGACCACCTACCATCACTTTCCATTCATCACTTTACCTCACAGAATGCACTCTGTTTACCTGGGGGGAACAGAAATTCTGAGGCTTTCTGATATCCAAGAATAGCAGCAGAGAAAGGGAGAAGCTTTTGAAAAGAACCTCAGAACTCCAAAAAAAAAAAAAAAAAAAGTGTGTGTGTCTATTCCAGAGGAGGGTATATGGAAAATGGCTTTTATTTTGGTGACAAGTATCTCCTCTAAATATTTCCTGTCCTTTCTTCATGAAAAGGTCCCCATGGCCAGCAGCAGCAAATGTCCAACAGCAGCTCCATCAGCCACTTCCTCCTGCTGGCACTGGCAGACACGCGGCAGCTGCAGGTCCTGCACTTCTGCCTCTTGCTGGGCATCTCCCTGGCTGCCCTCCTGGGCAACGGCCTCATCATCAGCGCTGTAGCCTGTGACCACCACCTGCACACTCCCATGTTCTTCTTCCTGCTCAACCTGGCCCTCAGCGACCTGGGCTGCATCTGCACCACTGTCCCCAAAGCCATGCACAATTCCCTCTGGGACACCAGGGACATCTCCTACACTGGATGTGCTGCCCAAGTCTTTCTGATTTTTTTTTTCTTGCAACAGAGATTTGCCTCCTGACCATCATGTGCTACGACCGCTATGTGTCCATCTGCAAACCCTTGCACTACGGGACCCTCCTGGGCAGCAGAGCTTGTGCCCACATGGCAGCAGCTGCCTGGGCCAGTGGCTTTCTCAATGCTCTGGTGCACACAGCCAATACATTTTCCCTGCCCCTGTGCAATGGCAATGCCCTGGGCCAGTTCTTCTGTGAAATCCCACAGATCCTCAAACTCTCCTGCTCCAAATCCTACCTTAGGGAATTTGGGCTGCTTTCTGTCAGTGTCTGTTTATCATTTGGTTGTTTTGTGTTCATTGTTTTCTCCTATGTGCAGATCTTCAGAGCTGTTCTGAGGATCCCCTCTGAGCAGGGACGGCACAAAGCCTTTTCCACCTGCCTCCCTCACCTGGCCGTGGTCTCTCTTTTCTATAGCACTGGGTTTTTTGCCTACCTGAAGCCCCCCTCCATGTCCTCCCCATCCCTGGATCTGGCCCTGTCAGTTCTGTACTCAGTGCTGCCTCCAGCCCTGAACCCCCTCATCTACAGCCTGAGGAACCGGGAGCTCAAGGCTGCAGTGTGGAGACTGAGGACTGGATGGTTTCAGGAACATTAAACTGCTGGCCAGTATTTGCAAATCATGTGTAATTAAAATAACCTTAAATACTTCTTGTTAGTTTCATTTTGGAGGTTCTTTGTCCTTGTTTAAAATTTTAAATATTTTCTACAAAGTGATGTCATTGTTTGCGCCAATTTGGTTTTGCCAGTGCTGCTGCCATGGCCTTGCCCCGCTGCCCTGGTGGCCCTGGTGTTGCTGCAGGACCTGAGTGCTCTCGGGGCCGGGCACAGCCCTGGGGGTGGCAGTCCCGGGGCTGCAGCAGGGACAGGCCATGGGCACTGCTGGGGCAGTCAGACGCCTCAGGCCAGGGCCTGGGGGCTCCAGGCTCCTTGCCCAGGCTCTCTCAAGAACACACCCAGGCCAATTCTCAGCACTGAAAACCCCCGTGAGCAGCCCCAGGCTGGCCGTGGGCAGGCTGGTGGCAAACAGCATGGCTGGGGCTCTGCAAGGGCCCTGGAGGAGATGGGAAGGAGCAGCAGAGCAGGGGCTGATCCATCCCCAGTGTGCTGCACAGCCCAGGGCAGCGTCCCAGAGCATCCTCATGGAGCTGTCAACAACATCCCCCCTCTGCAGCCCTGGCCTCTCCCCCAGCTCACACAGGTGCCCCATCCTTGCAGGCACAGACACGGTGGCACTGGCTCAGCAGCCCCTGTTTGCATTGCACACAGCACGGGGAGCACCCCCATGCTGTAGCTGTGGGGACATGAACCTGAGGGAGCACAAATGCCATCAGCCCCTGGGGCCAGCAAGGCCTGGGGGACACCAGGGAAACCACTCAGCTTTGTCCTGGCCTCTGCAGTCAGCCAGAAAGTTTGTTCCCATCAGCTGGGAGTTTCCTGGGCCACTGCAGACGCTGTTGCTCAGAGCCAGCGCAGCCTGGCAGCCACTCCCAAAATGCCCTGAGCATTTCCTCTGCTTCACCTTGGCTTTCTTTACTCTTCCTGATACAAATTCCTTCTAATTCCCCACCCCAGGGGACCCAGAACTAGACACAGCACTCGAGGTGCTGCCCAACCAGTGCTGAGCACAGGGAAATAATCCCTGCCCTGCTGCTGCTGGCCACACCATTCCAGATCCAGCCCAGGAGCCATTGGCCTCCTTGCCCACCTGGGCACTCTGCTGGCTCATGCCCAGCCTGCTGTCCATCAGTCCCTGCAGGTCCCTTTCTGCCTGGCTGCTGTCCAGCCACTCTGTCCCCAGCCTGTAGTGCTGCAGGTGTTGTTGTGGCCAAAGTGCAGGACCCAGCACTTGGACTTGTTAAACCTCACCTTGTTGGATTTGGGCCCTGGATCCAGCCTGTCCAGGGCCCTGTGCAGAGCCCTCCTACCTCCATCCTCCAGCAGATCCAAACTCACGCCCAGTTTGGTGTCATCTGCAGATTTGCTGATGTTGGACACAATCCCCTCATCCAGACCATTCCATTCAGACATTGGAATCCATGCTTCCTTGCTCTGACCCTTCAGCCATCCTGTGGGTGCCCTGTGATGGCACTCAGGGTGATCTGTTTCATAACCTTGCTGGGCACCCAGGTCAGGCTGATAGGCCTGGAGTTCCCCAGCTCCTCCTTCCAGCCCTTCTTGGGGATGGGCTCACACTGGCACCTCCAGCCCTCTGAGACCTCCCTGCTGAGCCAGCACTGATGGTAAATGACGGAGAGTAGCTTGGGGAGTTCATTCACAGCTCCCTCATCCCCCTGGGATGGATTCCGTCCAATCCCACACACCTGTGAGCATCTGAGTGGCTCAGCAGGTCACCAACTGCTTCCTCTTGGATTCCAGGGGCTGTTCTCCTCCCTGTGCCCATCTACCAGCTCAGCAGAGCACTTGTCCTGAGGACAGCCTGCCCTAATATCGAAAATTGAGAGAAACAAGATGTTAAGTAGCTCTGCCTTCTCCTTATCTTTAGTTTCTATATTCCCCACTGCATCCAATAAAGAGTAGAGGTTTTCCATACCCCATGTTTTGCTATTAATTTAATTGTGGAAACATTGTCTATTTTTTTTTCACAGAAATGGTCAGGTTAAACTCTAATTGAGCTTTCACCTCTTGACTTTTTTTCTGCACAACTTCACAACATCCTTAAACATTTCCTAAGCTGCTTGACCTTCTGTCCAAAGTTGATGCACCTCTTGTTACCCTTGAGTTCCCACAAAATCTCCATGGCCAGCCAGGTCAGTCATTTTCTGCACTAGCTCATTTTTTGCCACACTGGGACAGGCTGCTCCTTCCCCTTAAGATTACTTCCTTGAAATATGTCCATCCTTCCTGGACCCCTTTGTTTTTAAGGGATGTTTTCCTTCAAAAAATCGGGACCTGATTTGGTACTCCCAAAATCAAAATCCATAACAGGTTAAAGTCTGCCCTTCCTAATTCCAGTGTAGAAGTTTTGTTGCTGCCCCTCCTTCTTTCCCAGAACATTGAAAACTTGATTATTTCATGGTCACTGTGCCCCAGGCAACCTCTGAGCCCAACATCTGCCACCAGCCCTTCTCTGTTTGTGAACAGTAGCAGACAGAACTTTCCTTGGCAGTGGGAGTGTTACCAAAAATTCAGTAAAATAGAAAACTCCTTAACACCAATGCAGAATTAAAAAGCAGCATTATTTATTCAGGGGAATGCACGGGGGACAGCTCCTCCCAAAGCCATGCAGGCTGAGTAAAGGAAAATTTCTCTTTATATTCTGTATATTGCACACATATTCATTGATTTTCCCAGACTAAACATAAATATGATAATGGTTTCCACAAAATCATTCACATATTTCCCCTCCCCTTCACCCATGTGTTGTTCTGTCTTGGGGTCTCTCTGGTGGTCCCTGGTGGTCGTGGACCCCAATGTTCCCGGGAGCCTGGCTGAGCTAGCAGGACACTGAGGCTGCTGAACTTCCAGTTCCCCTTCTCACACAATGGGCATTGTGTGGTTTCCACAGGCCTGGGGTTTTGGAGAACAAGGTCCGGGTGTCAGCTCACCTGGTGGAGACAATTTATCATCTGGTAACATGAGGTAACAGAGTGGGCTTTGACATCACAGAGCGGGTTATGTGAGGTGTTTGAGCAGCTATGACATCATATACTGCCTCTGTGACATCACAGAGCCATCTGTGACATCAGAGGGCAGAGGTCTGACATCACAGAGCAGACTGTGACATCACAGAGTTGGCTGTGACCAGCTGTGACCAACCATCAGAGATCAGCTGTGTGACATTGGAGAATGGGCTGTGACATCACAGATTTGGCTGTGACGTCAGAGACCAGCTGTGTGACATCCCAGCAGGGCTGTGTCAGGTCACTGGGTTGGTCACTCTGCCCCAGCTCCCCCTCACAGTTTCTCCCAACAAGTCCAATGCTGTTCATGCCCGGCAGGGTCCCTGTCCCCCGGGATCCCCCCGGCCCACCTGGAGCCACAGCCTCCACCAAAGGATGTTCCACAGGATCCACCCCAGAGCCTGACAGGGGACAAGGGGCCAGGACATCAAGGCTGTGTGACCAGGACATCAAGGACGGGGATTATCCAGGTCACTGTGGCCTAGTTTTGGCTCCCCAGGGCAGGAAAGATGTCTGGCAGCTGGAGCAGGGTCTGGGAAGGGCCTCCAAGATGGAGCTGGAGCCCTTGGGCTTTGAGCAGAGGCTGAGGGAGCTGGGCTTGTCCAGCCCAGAGCAGGGAAGGCTGAGGGGCTCCTCATCCCAGCCTGGCAGTGCCAGCGAGGAGGGGATGGAGAACACAGAGCCAGGCTCTTCACAGGGGGCTGGGGGGAGACAAAAGCCAATGGGTGACAGAGGAAAGAGGGGAGATCAGCCAGGGCATGAGGAGATGAAATGAGTCAGGCTGGTTTCAGCTTTTCCTCAATACCAAGAGCAGCCTGACCTCCCATCTCCATCCACCACTGAGAACTTTGCAAATCAGGAATAGTTTGAGCTGTTTTTCCCGCACTCCAGGATGAGCATCCTGATAGAACTTTTTTGAACAAGAACTTAATTGTGTTTATATCTATCACAGAACCACATTTGTCTAAAATTACTTTTTAGTATGGAAATCACTTATGGATGGTGGACTGATCAGGTACTGCTGAGACACTATGCATAGCTCAGGGAAGAGCGTGATTGTTAGTAAATTCTGTCCTGTTCCACTGTGGTCTGTTGGCCATGAAGAGAATGTTTCTGTGCCTCTGAGTCTCACCAGTTCCTGATCCCTCAAAAGACAAAAACCTGATGAGTTGTGGCTCCCTCTCCAGTGGTGGCACTTGGACATCCCTCCACATGCAGAATAGAGATCCCTTGTCCCAGAAAGTCCCTGGCAATGCAGGGATGAAGGAAACAGGACAGGCTGTGGGGATCAGGGACAGGGCAGAGCCAGGGAGAAGAACGACTTTTGCATTTGATGGAGCTGTGACTTGCCTTGGCTTTGTTGGCTGACAACAAATGAACAGTCCTCTGTGTGTCAGGCAGCTCCTTCTCCAAGGAAAGCAGGTGGGAGTTGGAGCCAAGGAGCTGAAAGCTGCAGGTGCAGCCTGGGCTGGAGGGAGCTCAGATTTGCACAAGGCTGCTCTGAGTGCCAGGGCTTGGATGGAGGTAATGGTGGGGTGGGGATAGGGACAGAGTCTGATTGATTGTCAGCCATGAAGGGTCTTGATTTTCATATCTATGTAAACTGCATGAGGAGGTACTTGGATTCAGTGTCAGCTGGAGATAGGACGTATCAATAAATTGACAGGGAAAAACCCCTAAATTTGACCTAAGTAATCGTTTCTCACTGTCTTTTAAAATAGAATCTATTCAACTTGTATAGACTACTGGAATTCGTCTAATTAACCACAAAAGATTTGAAAATTAAAATCAAATTACTCTCAGGGGCTTGCCTTATTAAGGTGTTCTCAATGTTAATGAGCCCTGGGACACTGAATTCCTGCACTCAAGAGCTGAAGGCTGAACAAGCCTCTGGAGCAGGAAAATTCAGCAGCAGCCTCCAAGGTGCTGAGGATGTCAGCAGCCCCCACTGAGGCCATCCCTGCCCAGAGACCGTGGGGGAATGGGCAGACAAGGAGAGCGTCCCTGGGGCTGGGGCAGCACAACTCAGAGGCACCAGTGGCTCCAGCTGGGAAATGGAGTGCGGAATGTGGCTGGGAAAGCCCTGCCTGGACTGGGCCAAGCAGGACACACAAGCCCTGAAACCCCATCTCCCAGACAACTCTCTCAAGGAGACATTTAAAAAGATTTAAAATTATTTGAGTATTGTGACTTTGACTCACTGGAGAAATACCAACAAGAATTTCTCAGGAGCTCAGAAGAACTTTAGAAAATCAGAGAAACTTTGGCAAAAATTTTTCATGGCACTGTAGTGATTTTGGTTTGTAAAGATGTTTGAGTTCCTGGGATTTTTGAAGTAATGTATAGATGAGTGTGGTGGGTTTTAGTGTCAATTAATTATTTATGTATTTCTTTTTTTGTGAGATATGATTAGGAGAAAGGTAAAGTAGCCTTAAAATTTTAATAGGGTATGAAGAAAATTTTATTAAAAGTAACTACAAGGAAAAAGGTAGTAAGAATTAAACACTTTAGAACACTTATTTTTGTTTACAACTTTTTATTTTTACTGACAATGTAAAGAAACTAAACTTAAAATTTCTCGTTGCTTTACTCTTTCTAGACTAGTCTTTTTTTTTAGATTACTTTGGGAGGGATGTTTTTCTTGGTAAATTTATGGAGATTTTTTTACAGGAGGAAAAAATTTTTTTGTGGTACCTAATTTTGTCATGGATAACAGTTTTCTGGGAAATTGTTATGGTGAAGTTGTTTTTATTGCTACAAGCTTTTGTACAGCTTGTTGATGGGCCATGTTGACTTATGGGGTATTGTTTTAAAAATAGTTCTTTAAAGGTAAAAGTTTTCTTAATTTACTTTTAAAATTATTTTTATCTCTGGGAATATGTGTCTTCTCTTGGGAATTCTGGATTACTTCTTTTTTCCCCTGTTTAAACTTTTTATGTAATTACAGTTATTTTAACAGTTCTTGTCTTTTAGCATGGAGGTTTTTCTTTGATATTAATTTGAATTTTTTCAATAGTTTTATGTGTTTTAATGAAAAATAGATTTTTTGAGATTTAATTTCTTCTTTACTGACTTTGATGGCTTTGTGTTGTTTTTTTATATGCTTGCATTTTGTTTTTCTTTTACTCGAGGGAGGATTGAAGTATTGAAAGGGTTAACATCTGACCTGTCAGTATCTTGTGGTAGAAGTTGTGGTTAGGTTAGGATTGGTTTTATGGTCCATTTTTGTGAGGTTTTGTGTTTAATTTTAGTTGCAGGGTTTTTTTGTATGTGTTGTGGGTTGTAGGGGTTTTTTATTTTAATTGTCTTGGGGAGAGGGGACTTGATGGTAAGATTCTAGTAGCTGTGGCTAGCTTTGTTCTGGTTGGGGTTTTGTAGCCTCTTTTGTTTTCTTGTTTGGTAGTTGTTGGGGTTAGGTTTGGTTAGAGTGGGGCTGATGGGGAGGGGACAGCCTGGAGAGGGGGGAAGGGGCTCAGCCCACAGCAGGGTTACTTGGCTTGGTTTGGTTTGCTTTGCTTTGCTTTGCTTTAGTTGAGATGGGGGCTGGGGCTCACTACTTCTTTGTTGACTGGAAAAGAAAGAGGAGGTTCCTGGGTTTTTTCATCTTTAACATTTGTGTTTCACAGAGGTGTGTTCAGTATCTTAGTGGTTTAACAGGTTGTCAGTTACACAAAAAGTTTTGTATTACTTTTTAAAATTCTTCTCATGTCAAACTATAACAGACTTTGAATCAACATAAAACACTTCTCAAGGCGTTGACTTGGCCCATTAGACTTCACAAACTCTAAGCCTGTTTAATTGAATGTTAATCAAAATTTGCAGGAGCACAGAAACAGAAGAAGAAGACACAGAAAGAGAGAAAAACATAAAATATTTAGAGGAGCACACACATAGCTACCAACTCCTGGATTCCAGCAGTGTTCAGATGGAAATTCCAAGAGGAGTTAGGATGCAGAGGTGTGCATGCCTTGTGGTCAGCCTTAAATACACCTTGGTTTTCCTGGGCCCTTCCCCCAGGTGGGCCTTGGGCTCATTTGGTCCTTCAGGAGCTGGGCTGAGGGCTGCAGAGGTGGCTGTGGAGCATTGCCTGTGCTGTGCCAGGGACTGGCAGCCACTGCTGGGCTGGCATAGAGGCTCTGAGGGGATTGGGGTTCCAGGGCAGGGCAGCTCTGGGGTCACAGGCGGGACCTACCCCTTCTTCCTCCCCCACACATGAAATGTCTTGAGCCAACAATCTCCTCCAGTCTGTCACAACAGGCACTGTTGGAGGTAAAATCCCAATTCTGGGCATGGGCACATGGATGAGAAGGACAGTTCTATTCCATAGCATCAAGCCCCAGTGTTTGGAAGGCAGGTGAGAGCCTCACTAGGCCTAGGCCAGCCAGACTTGTCATGAATGGCAGATTTTGTCTGGAAGCATTCTTTGAAGGTAGGGAATTTTAGATGTGGAAGCCCAGTCTTGGCCATGAGTGCCTGGAGAAGCAGGACAGTTCTTTCCCATAGGAAGGAAAGCACGCTGCCTTCCCCAGTGTTTCAAGGACCAATGAGAGGTGATCCTTGTGAAACCATTGCCAGCCAGACTTGTCCTGGCCATATTCCTATGGGAACAATCTCTGGATATAAGGAAATATGGAGGTGAAATCCCAATTTTGGCCACGGGTTCCTGGAGGAGGAGGAGAGTTCTTTTCCATGGCAAGAAAAGCATGGAATCCCAGTGTTTCAGCAGCAGATGAGAAGTGACCCTCAACATGCCAATGTCAGCTGGACCAGTCAGGTGGCCCCTGGGAGGCCAAACCAGCCAAACCTGTTCTGTGTTCCCTTAGTTTTGTGAGGCCCCATAGAGCCAAAATGGATTCATGCGGCCCCACAGTGCCAAAATGGTGCCTTGTTTCCATAGAGTCCCACAGTGTCCCAATGGTCCTTTGATTACAAGAAGTCCTGTAGTGTCAAATGGTCCCTGGGTTCCAGAAGGCTCTGCAGTGTCACAGTGGTGCAAATGATTCCATGAGGCCTTGCAGTGTCACAATGGTCTCTGTGGTTCCCCAGGCCCCCACAATGTCATGTGACTCCTCTGTTCCATGAGCCCTGCGATGTCACAATGGACTTTTGGACCCTGGGGGTTTGCAGTGTCACAATGGTCTCCTTTGGCTCCACAGTGTCACAATGGACCATTGATGACATCAGGCCCTGCAATGTCACAATGGATGTTTGGTTCCATCAGGCTGTGAAGTCTCTTAATGGTGTCTGCATGGTTCTAGGAGGCCTTGCAATGTCACAATGGACCTTTGGCTCCGTGGAGTCTTGCAGTGTCACAATGGTCCCTTGGTTCCATGACACCCCAAAGGGTCACAATGCCCTCCATGCTTCCATGAGGCCCCGCGGTGTCACAGTGGTCTCTTGGTTTGATGGAGCCTCTCAGTGTCACAATGATCCCTACATTCCATGGAGTCACACAGCATCAATACGGTCCCCTTAGTTCCATGAGGCCCAGCAACGTCACAGTGCTCTCCATGACTCCATGAGGCCTCACATTGCCACAATGATCCCTTGGTCTCACAGGGCCCCACAGTGTCACAGTGGTCCCTTGGTCTCACAGCGCCCCACAGTGTCACAATGGTCCCTTGGTCTCACAGGGCCCCACAGTGTCACAATGGTCCCTTGGTTCCATAGGCCCTGTGCTGCTGCATTCCCCCCTCCCCTTCTCAGGCCGCCCTGCCAGCTGAGAAATGCTCCTTGGGCCTCGGCCTTGGCCAGCAGCCCCTGGGCTCAGCTCCTCTGCAGCTCATCACAAACACTGTCTGCTCCAGCCCCTGCTGCTGCCCAGCCAGCTCCTGCTTTCTGTAGGATCAGCCCTGTGAACTGTTTTTTTTCCCTCAGTGGCACAACATCCCTGTTCTCACACTGCCAAAGAAAGCTGTTGGTGCCAAGGGCAGCCAGGATGAGCCATTGCTGGGACTGAAGCCCCTCTCTTGGGGCCCTACAAACAGAACTCCAAAAGGAGCCCTTGGAGCTCTCCTGGGCCAGCGACTCCCTCTGAGTGGGGCCTCTCCCATTTGCTGCACTCGGGGATCCCGAACAACGATGGAGCCTGGGCCGATCCCCCCCTCCTTCCAGGCTCAGCCCTTCACTCACTGGGGAGATGCCAAAGGATCCACAGGGAGCATTCCCTGCCCTCAGGGGAATTTCTCACAGGTGCCTTGCACTGACTCTTTGTGTCTCTGTGCACACAGGAGTGCCTGTGCTGGGGAAATGTGGCAAAAATGCTGCTGTCTGAGGGGTTGGAGTGCCTTGGATAGCTGAGTCAGTCAGATATCCAGTTATCAGTAAGCAAGTATAAGTCACGAGGTCTAAACAAAGTTAAATGCTGCTAAGAGTTGTTCTTTTTCTAAGTTGTTAAATTTAATTTATTAGCTAAGTTAAAGATTGTGAAGTGTAATTCCTCATTTAAATTTCTAACTCATAGGTTTTAAGTTAGGTTAAATAGTGTTAAGTGCTGTTGTTTTGCTAAATTGGGGAGTTGAAGGTATCAGTTAAAGTTAAGTTATAGGTTAAGTCCTGTTAAGTTTGAGCTCTGTTAAGCTTTTGGCCCATATTCCTTTTATCTTTGCCCTCACTGTCTTTGTGTCTCACACATACCCAGGAAGAGTTCTTGGCTGATTTCTGGTTTGATTGCCTGGATTTGGTTTGGTTTTGTGGTGACATCGGTGTGCTGGGTTGTGGTCAAACCAATGGGTGCTGAGATCTTGATATTGGCACCTGATATGGCCGGGGGTTTGGACACACCTCCGAGAACACACGGGGGTTAAAAACCAGAGCTTTGGCCCTGGGAGGCTCTCTTGGGACTTCGAGGGAAAGAGCTCCGATCTCCCTCCCCTGTCCAGCTGCTGCTGCTGCTGGGGGCTGGACAGAGATGGGGGGTGAGGAGGCCCTTGAGGATGGAAGGGTGGAAGAGCTCCAAGAGACATTGGGTAGCCACCCTCCCCCCCCCCCCACCCCCCAGGAGGAGAGAGAGAGGGAGAGGGGAGAGCCAGCAACGGAACGTCATAGCAGCCGGCCGAGGAGAAGAAGAGGGGAGTGTGGCGAGAAGGTGCCCAGCAGCAGCATGGGAGTGCCAGAGCTCTGGGACAGGCAGAGACTGAAATTTTTAACCCTTTTCTTGCATGATTGGGACCTTGAAAAAATGCTGATCCTCCTCAGAGCTGAATTAGAAGAGAGATAAGAGATGAGATAACAAGCACCAGGCCCGAGGGAAGTGGAGAAGACTGGCTGAGTGGGGAGAGAGATGATTGGAGTGGCCTTTTGGCTGGACTTTTCTTGTGTGGCCATAGTGATGCCGAATTTTGCTTCAAAAGGCGAGAATAACTGCTTAAGAGACTCAGTTTAAGTCAGATAAGCAGGAGGTATTTTATTGCGACGCGTCGGAGAAATCACAAAATGGATTTCTGAGTTTCCCGTAACAAAACAAGCTTTTTATACAGTTTTGAATATAGGATTACATCAGATCATATACATCATCATTTCTTTGCATGCATATTCATAGGGGGTGTGGTGTAGGTGGAGCGTGGGCGGGGACACTTCTTTTGAGGATCATCTTGGTGGTTGTTCCAGTTGCCTTCATCATGGGCTAGGGTCTCCTGATGAGTCTTCCTCTTTAAACTTTTGAACTCCTCTCCTAATTTGGTCAATTTCCGGTATACTTGGCTTGGTCTCTATGGCTTGGCAAAGTCCTTAGGGTCAGTTTGACACTGTTGGCTCTGAACATGCTTAGCCTATCAGTTCTTACTACTCCTATCTCTTTCTTGTCCTAGTGTTCCATGCTTTAGCTGATTAATTACTCAATGTGTTTCCTAACATTATGCCTCCCTCAAATGCCTCACATTCTATGTTTTAACTCATGATTTCTTGAAGGCTATCTGTTTTGGGGCTTCATTCCCCCCTTTTTCTTATAACTTACGAATTCTTTCGTCAAGTTCTGACTCTATAGGGCGCTGATATGCTCATACTATAGCTCAAACCATTTGGGTCTTTTTCATTATGACTCTTAGTTTCCACCACATACAAATATTTGTGAGAGTTAATAGTAACAAAACTACTATGACTATTAGCATTGGGTGCACTAGGTAGTGGAAGACTTGTGTAGCTGTTGGGGAGTATCTTGTAAAGATATCTCACTAATGATGCTGGCTCACTTGTTCTACTTTGGTCAGGACATTTTTTATCTTTTCTGAATTATGTTCTACTTGCCATACCATTCGTTTAGTTGTTTGATTTACTTTTTGCACTAATTCTTTTACTTTGGGATGTGCGAGCATTGCTTTAAGAATCTTGACGTCTATCCCTATTTGTAATTTCGGTACCTCTTGATATAGGTTGAAATCTGCGTTAATTAGCTGTTGGGTAGTTATTGGGACAGTGCAATGAAAATCACAACCTACGATTTTGGTAAAGTTACATACACAGAAGTTAGTATTGTTAGTCTCTTCTTGGCAATTATCTATAGTGACGTTGTCACAAGCTGTCCTTACACAAGCACACCCATTTCCTATATAGTAAACTTGTGATTGTGTTCTATCATGCGGAAGCATTTCTAAGGTACATACACTATTTTCAGCATCTAAGCATAAATCTTCAGCTTCTACTACAGCATTTTCGCAAACATAGCCTAATTGTCCTTTGGGAATACATGCTTCTGTGCTAACTGATTGCCACTTCTTTTTGGTGTAATCATAACTGGCCTAGACGTTATGGTCTATTGGCCTGACAATGACATCTTGATGTATTGTCCCTAGAGTGAGGATGGGAAAGATAGCTCTCTCTTCTGCTGCACTAATGGTGAGGACATAAGCTTCAATGTGTTCTTGTTGAGGTTCATAAGTGAAGTTCGCTAATTGCCACCAAGCCTGGTGGTCCCTCTCAAATTGTGTAGTATGATTGTCCTTTAATATCATTTCCCTTATTTCTTGAGGTAATATACTTGACGTTCCTTCTCTCATTATTCCTGCCGCTACTGATTGTACCCATTGTTGCGTCTGAGAGCATTGGGTAGCGAGTGCAATGTCTCTGCTAAGTTCTCCTGTGTAGTCAGCAAGCTTTACAAAATCCTCTGCAGTATGGTTTGCTACCATGGTTAGTAATTTCACTACTAGTGATTGTGTTTCAGCGAATGTAAGCATGGATGAACTGAGGGACATCTTAAGCTTTCTCAAGCTCGACGTGACGGTACTTAATTTGTTTACTAATACCTCTTGATCTATTGTGTTTACTATGCCAAATCCGGTGCCAATCCACTCACTTAGATCTCTTTTTGTTCTTCTGTGATGAGACCTTGTCGCTAGCCATGCATTCCATCCCTTGAGGCTTTGCTGTATAAATGGTTGGCAATCTTTTTGCAAATAAGTAATATTGGTGTGAATGTTCATCTGCACCTTTTTCAGGGAATAAGTGGGGTCTAACAATAATTTTAGTTCGTTAGATTTTCTTATCACCTGAGGCCTTATAAAGATTAGGTTATGTACTGCTTTACATTCTACTGGTAGGGTGGTTTCTTGGGGCAAGTCTAGATCTGGATACAATGGGATCACGTCTCTCGGTAATTCTACCCTATATTGGACGGCACGCTCGGGGAAGCTAAAACTCTGTTCTTGCGTTTTCAACTCCCTTTCACATGTGAACGTCATCGACTGATCTAATCTAAATGCCATCTCACACTGTGCTTTCTCTTCTTCAGGACCACTAGATGCTACAATCTTTCTTGCAGGATAGAGAAGTGGGTGAGGGTTATAGGTTATCTTTTGAGGATGTAATTCTCTAAGCGAATCTTCTCTATAAATCACTGAGGTTCGGGGTTGTGATCCGGGTGGATCTTCCCTGAAGTCACTCCATTGACATGAAATTGGGCCCTTTTGCTGAATCTAAGTAGTGGGCTTACCCATTCTCACGGGACTAAAGGTAATAAGGTTATGTTCAGAGGCTGGCATCGAGGGTTGAATTGTTAATACTAGTCGCCTTGTTTTTTCTTCTCTTCCTTCTACTGGGTCAAGCTCTCGACACTCAATTTGGATTTGGTCTCCCTTGTATGCTATCATGGAGGGCTGATCTCATACTTCACTTGCGTATGGCTGATTATTACGTAAGGCATAAACCTCGAAATAGGGTCTGCTCATTCTTAACTCTAGGTGGATACACTGGTGTGCATGAGACTATGGGTCTATTGGGGAAGAGTCTTGGGGAAGAGCTATACTTATCAAGAGTCTAATGATCAAAGTTGCAAAGGTTTGAGGTGGAGTCAGGATCATGACGTCTGCTCCTCTTGTTTGTTCTCTTCTTCTTGTTTGTTCTTTTCCTCTTGTTTGTTCTCCGGAGCTTTCTTGACTCGTGAATAATGGATCTACGTAGGTCGCTCTTTGATCCGTACCGCGGTGAAGATGGTCAGCAGCACTTGGAAAGGTCCTTCTCACTTTTCTTGTAGGGGTTTTCTTAAAAGATTCTTAACATACACCTAATCACCGGGATTAAATGGATGCAATTTACAGTCAGGTTGTTTAGGTTGGTGCTCTATCATCACAGTAGCATTTTTATCAAACTGTTTCTCTACTGTAATTACATAATCATAAATGTATTGATTTCCGATTTGGTCTATGGCTTCTCTATTTACAACTTGCATAGCATAAAGTCTACTATACAAAATTTCAAATGGGCTTAACTTTTCCTTTGATCTTGGTTTGACTCTCAGCCTTAGCAGAGCAATAGGTAAAGCTTGATACTACTGAAAATTAGTCTCCTGGCATATTTTGGCAATTTTCTGTTTGATAAGGTGATTCATCTTTTCTACTTGCCCACTGGCCTGTGGACGATAAGGTGTGTGTAATTGCCATTTGATTTGTAATGCTTTACTTATTGCTCTCACTACTTTTGCACAAAAATGTGTACCTCTATCCGAAGAAATGCTCTTTGGTATCTCGAACCGTGGAATAATCTCATTCAACAATACTTTAGTTACCTCTCTTTCTTTATTTGTCCTGCAAGGGAATGCTTCAGGCCACCCAGAAAATGTATCAGTTAACACCAACAAATACTGAAACCCCCCTTTTCTTGGGAGTTCAGAAAAATCAATCTGCCATATTTCACTTGGGAATTTACCTCGGTTTATGGCTCCTTGGTGTACTTTGGTTCTCGTATTCAGGTTGTTTTTCAGACACCGCTCGCACTGGGACGTAACGTGTTTTACAGTGGTAAATAATTTCGGTCTTGCTATCTTGGTCTGCAAATATTGGTAAAGTGGGTCTAGACCCCAATGGGCCTTTTCATGTTCTGCTTTTACAAACTGCCACATCACGTTTCTTGATATTACTAACTGACCTGTTTCTAATTGACCTCAACTATTTTCTAACATTTTGCCCTTATTTCTTTGAATCTATCTATGATCTGATTCTTGGTAATCTGGCTGGGTATCGGTATCCAGCTCTCTTGGTATTAGGGCCACTATTTCTACTTCCTTAGTTCTTGTGGCAGCCAATTTAGCCTCTGTATTTGCCTTCTTGTTTCCTATTTCTGGAATAGTGTTACCTTTCAGATGTCCCTTACAATGCATTATGGCCACTTGTGCTGGGAGTTGGACTGCATCTAGCAGTCGCAGAACCTCTTCTGCATGTTTGATTGTTTTTCTTTGTGTAGTCAATAGTCCTCTTTCTTTCTAGATGGCCCCATGAGCATGTACAACGGAAAAGGCATATTTAGAGTCTGTCCATATATTAATTTGCATGTTTTCTACCAATTCTAGGGCTCGAGTCAGAGCTATCAGCTCTGCCTTTTGGGCTGAAGTCCCTGCAGGCAAGGGGTTAGATTCAATTACCCTTTCTGTAGTAGTGACTGCATAGCCAGCCATTCTTACTCCTCGCTTCACGAAGCTGCTGCTATCTGAGAACTAGTTGTCTGCATCTTCGAGCGGCTCTTCTTTGAGATCTGGGCGACTGGAGTAGACGGCTTCAATTGTTTCTAGGCAGTCATGTTTGATGGGTTCTGCTGGGGCTCTCCTTTCTAGAAATGAAGCTGGGTTCACAATGTTAGTTACTTGAATGGTTACGTCATCTGATTCAGCCAGGATGGCCTGGTATTTTAGGAATTTGGAAGGCGACAACTAATGGTTGCCTTTCTGTTCTAGCACAGTCGACACAGTGTGAGATACTAACACAGTCACCTTTTGGCCTAACGTGAGCTTCTTGGCCTCCTCTATGTTGATTATCACTGCGGCCACTGCCCTCAGACAGCCTGGCCATCCTTTACTTACTTCATCTAATCGCTTGGAGAAGTAGGCTACAGCTCTCTTGTGTGGTCTCAACTGCTGCGCTAGGACTCCTAGGGCCATCTCTTGTCGTTCATGGGAGAACAGCCAGAATGGTTTTGATACATCTGGGAGGCCTAAGGCCGGTGCTCTCATTAGCTCCAGCTTCAACTTCTTGAAGGCCTCTTCTGCCTCTGGGGTCTAGACTAGAAAGTCCTTAGCTTCCTTCAATAAATCATACAGTGGTTTAGCAAGTATCTCGTACTGGTAGATCCATAGCTGACACCAACTTATCATCTCCAGAAAGGCGTGCAGATCTCTCACTCTCTCTGGTTTAGGCATCTGACAGATGGCCTCTTTTCTAGCTGCTCCCAGGGATCGCTGTCCTCTGGAGACTTCGTATCTTAGGTACACCACTTCTTTTTGCACCAGCTGTGCTTTCTGTTGAGAAACTCGATATCTACTTAAACTTAGGAAATTTAACAAGGAAATAGTCCATTCAATGCATTCTTCTTCTGTTGCTGTTGCTATTAGGAGGGTGTCTACGTACTGCAGAAGGGTGCCGTTTCTCGGCGGCCTTTCCCACTGTTCTAATTCTTTGGCTAACTGGTTTCCAAAAATCGTAGGGGAGTTCACCCATTCTTGAGGCAATACCGTCTAGGTAAGCTGGGTCTTTCTTCCTTTATCTACAGATTCCCACTCAAAAGCAAAAATCTTTTGACTCTCGGGAGCCAAGGAAAGGCAGAAGAATGCGTCTTTTAAATCTAATACGGTGAACCAGGCTAAATTATCCTTCAGTCTAGTTAAAAGCGTGTATGGATTAGCAACTAATGGATGTAATGTCTTAGTTATTTCATTTACTGCTCTCAAATCTTGAACTAGTCTATAAGCTCCATTAGGTTTCTTTACTGGCAGGATTGGTGTATTAAAATCTGATTCACATTCTACCAATAACCCCAGTTCTAGAAACTTTTTGATTATGGGCTTAATCCCCTTCTTGTCTTCTATCTTCAAAGGATATTGTTTTCTTACCATCGGTCTTGTCCCGTCTTTAAGTTCAACAACAATCGGTGCTGCTTGTTTTGATTTTCTAGGTATATTAGTAGCCCACACTAATGGGTATGCCTCGCTCAGGATTCACTCGAAATTGTGATTCTCAGGTTTAGGTTCTACACAACTGATTGTTAGGCTTAGGGCCGTGATCAGTTGTTCTTCGTTTATTGAAATTCTAATTTGTCTTTGTTGAACTTTATTATGGCTCCCAAGTTCTCCAATAAGTCTCTTCTCAATAAGGGCTTTGGTGAATTTGGTAAATATAAGAACTGATGAATTCTCATTTGTTTCCTAATTTTGTATTTAATGGGTTTCAAAAAGTAAGCCTTTTCTGGTTGGCCTGTTGCTCTCACAACTTGTACAAATTCATCACTTTTAGGTACCAATTCTTGATTTAAGACCGAAAAAGTTGCTCTCGTATCAATCAAAAAGTCTAATTCCTTTTTACCTTCCCCTAGCTCTATTTTAACTAGTGGGTCTGCTAGGGTACGGCCTACCGGTCTCCCTCATTCACTATCTTGATGTGTGCTAGTAGTAGTGGCCATTAGCCTTTCCCTTAGTTGGGGGCATTCTCGCTTCTAGTGTCTCATCTGTAGGCAGTAGCACATTGATTTGGCCCTACTCTAGTTGGGTGGGGTTGGAGTCTCTTTCTCTCTCCTACTGGGTTGCTTCTACCCCTTCTCTTAGTTCTAGGTTCCAAGTAACCTGTCTTCTGAGCTGCCACTGCCACAGTCACTACTTGAGCTATCTTCTTGTCGTTTTTTTTCTTTTCTTCAACTTCTCTATTATTATATACCTTCTATGCCTCATTCAGCAACACCTCCAGGTTTTTATTTTCTGGATGTTCAAGCTTTTGTAATTTCTTCTTGATGTCTGGGTTACTCTGTCCCATCATTAATCTTAACAAGTGTTTTTTCTCTTCTTCCGTTGCTGGGTCCAGAGGTGTGTATTGTCTCATAGCTGCCTTAAGTCTATCTAAAAACTCTGATGGGGTCTCATCTTTTCCCTGTCTGATGTCATATAACATCGACCAATTGATAGCCTTAGGGATTGCATTACGCAAGCCCATCGCTATTAGTTTTCTATACTGCACTAGTCGCCGATAATGCTCTTCGTTGCCCGGGTCCCATTCTGGTTTACTGCTGGGGAAATTATCTTCTAGTCTCTCTGATAATACTTGAGCATGTCGTTTTCTTGTCTCTAATACAAGTTCTCTTTCTGTATCTGTCAATTCTGACAGCATCACTTCTATATCTTCTCAATCAATGTCTAAATTCTTTGCTATTAGTTCAAACTTTTTTGCTACCCCCTCTGGATTTCTCCTGAAGTTTCTTGCCTCCTCTCTCCAATTGTTCAGGTCACTCGTGGAGAACGGCACCTTTATCCTAGTCTTTTCCCCTACCATTGGCATAAGTTGTTGGAGAGTAGCTATGGTAAGGTTCCCCTCCTCTCTTTGCTGTGCGTCCTTCCATGCTACAGATCTGGTATAATACGAATGGCTGGTCCCCTCTCGGGGATCTTCTTCTTGCACCTCAATGTCTCTTCTATTCTTTTTCTTCTCCTTTCTCTTTCTTTTTTCTCGTTCTTCATTTTCTTCTTCTATTTCTGTTAACTCTTTTTCTACTACTCTCCTAGCATGGTTAACACAGTCTAACTGCCTCTTGCTCCGCATCTGTCGCCTCTCTTCTCGCATCTGCCGGCGCCTATTTTGTTCCGGGCTACTGTCCCTCTCATCTTCTGTTCTTCTTCTATCTCTCTTATCTTCTATCTGGATTACTATATTCAGCTTCTGTGAGTTGTTCTCTGCCTCCCTCTCGCATGTCTCACTGTCATTCTTCTCACTATATTTCAACTTTGCCAGTGAGTTACTTCTGTCTCCTGTCTTTGGTGTGCTCGTTTCTATTCTACAGGAACCTGATTTCCTTAAACTTCCATTCCTAGGTGTGCTACTATCTCTACATGGGCTTAGTTCGGGCAGGCTGCGTGTCTCCTCTCGGCTCTCTGTTTCATGTGGAATGCTTTCTTCCCTCTCGGCTTCTAGTCTGGGTGGGCTGTCAGCATCTCTGTAGCTCCCCGATCCCTGTGTACTATCTGGTCCTTGCGGACTGCTTTTCTTCTTTTCAATCTCCGATCTTAATGGGCTATCTTCTTCTTAATTGTTGTCTAATTTCTGGGGGCCGTGCCCAAACTTAGATTTCTACCATCGTTCTAGTTCCTTTAATGGGCTAGGATCTCCTTGTTCTTCTTTTGGCCTGGGAAGAGGCCCTTCCCGTCCTGGGGCGAATGGATGGTATTCTCACAGGCTTATTTCGCTCTCCTTTCCACTATCTCTTCTTGTTAATTTAAGACATTGTTGCCCAATGCTACATGCATCACAGCAACGTTCTTTAGGCTTTGAACTTTTCTTATCTTTTTCCAGGGCTAGTACCAGGGGGTCTTGAGGTGCTACGTTTACCTCGCACTCTCTTTGCCACTCTGGTTTGTTCTTTAGGGTAAAGAACATGTCAGCATACATCACTTCGTCCCATTTATTAAGTCGACGGAGAAAGAGCATCAATTGCAAAATAGTGTTATAATTAGTTGTTCTCTCCAGTGGCCATTTCTCATTGTCATCTAACTTATACAACGGCCACCACTGTGTGCAATATTTAAGGAGTGTCTTTTTACTTATGTTTCCCCCTGGAATCCTTCCCAAGTCCTTCCAGTGCTTTAAGATACATCCTAAGGGGGTTTTCATATTTACGTCCTTACTCTGTTGACTTCCCATGGCTATTCTCTGTGCCCGTTTAATCGGATCAGTCTCTTTCTCGCAGATACTATATGCTAGTTCAGAGTGGGACTCCTGCTCACTTCGCAGCAATGCTGCGTTTCATTCACTCTCACCCACACCTGCACACCTTTATGAAATAGTTCCTACCTTATGGTCTATATCAGAACAGACTGTTTTACCAGGTTTGGTCACGAGAGGTTGCCTACAGACCGTGAGATACTGGTTTGCTAGATTCATGCAATCGCAACCGTAGACAGGATAAAGATGTTTCTTGTAAGATTTCGCAACAGACACATAGAACAGACACAAAAGATCACTGGCTGACAGACCTCTCAGAGAGCAATTTTAGCTCTTAACCCTTAATCCACAGTGTTATAGATTGCTCTTAACCTTTAATCTACAGTGTTATAACACAATGCACAATGTTTAAAACAGTTTCTCACACAGTAAAAAACAGATCTAAGATAAACAAATACTCCTTCCAGCAGGACTTTAACTTGTGTTTATATTTCTGGGAATCTAACCCAGTCCAATAGCAGGACTTTAACCTGCGTTTATATTTCTGGGACTCTAACCCAGTCTAGTAGCAGGACTTTAACTTGCGTTTATATTTCTGGGACTCTAACCCAGTAGGGATTCTTTACCGGAGCGTCTCTCAGCTTTCTCATCGGGCAGTCACGTCTGACCCCCGTTTCCCAACAAAGCGCTTTATCTTAAAACCAATAAACAATTAAAATACCTCTTAATTGGAGCAGGAGATGCAGGGAACTCTTCGTCTTCTGAAAACGCTGGTCCGGGGGGGGGAGTCTCTTCTGACAAAAATTTGTCAGGGCGCCTGGAGAGTCCTGACCCTGGACTCGGCCCGGGAGGACCCCTCAAGGCCCGGATCTCCTGTCTGGTCCCATCTGGGTCGCCAGAAAATGATGCCAAATTTTGCTTCAAAAGGCGAGAATAACTGCTTAAGAGACTCAGTTTAAGTCAGATAAGCAGGAGGTATTTTATTGCGACGCGTCGGAGAAATCACAAAATGGATTTCTGAGTTTCCCGTAACAAAACAAGCTTTTTATACAGTTTTGAATATAGGATTACATCAGATCATATACATCATCATTTCTTTGCATGCATATTCATAGGGGGTGTGGTGTAGGTGGAGCGTGGGCGGGGACACTTCTTTTGAGGATCATCTTGGTGGTTGTTCCAGTTGCCTTCATCATGGGCTAGGGTCTCCTGATGAGTCTTCCTCTTTAAACTTTTGAACTCCTCTCCTAATTTGGTCAATTTCCGGTATACTTGGCTTGGTCTCTATGGCTTGGCAAAGTCCTTAGGGTCAGTTTGACACTGTTGGCTCTGAACATGCTTAGCCCATCAGTTCTTACTACTCCTATCTCTTTCTTGTCCTAGTGTTCCATGCTCTAGCTGATTAATTACTCAATGTGTTTCCTAACATTATGCCTCCCTCAAATGCCTCACATTCTATGTTTTAACTCATGATTTCTTGAAGGCTATCTGTTTTGGGGCTTCAATAGACTGAACCAGTTTTATTCCTGTGACACAGAGACTGCATTTAGGGGGAGGCAGTGCCTCAGAACCAGGAGGGTTCATTGTGGGTACCCCTCGGCCCCAGGGGATGGGAAAAAAAAATGGGGGGAACAGATGTCCCAAAGGAGAGAGTGTGCCTTTTTTGGAGTGAGACAAGGCATCCTTAAAAGACAACCCCAAAAGCAGCTCTGGTCCATGCACAGTGGTGAGAGCACTGGGCATGGTAGGAAGATGTCGCAATGGCAAAGGACTTTCCGGACGGTGCTGAGTGACATGGAAGCACACGAGGTTTCAGCATGTTTCCAGGGGAAGCCTATGGTGCAAGAAGGACTCCTCTCCTCTTCATGGACTGAAATTTGAGTATTTTAAAGGATGGTGCCAGATTGGGCAGTTGGTGATTTGGGGGAATTTATCGGATTGGGAAATTTTGGTGGTGGAGAGGAGGAAAGTGCTTTTTGTAAGGTTTTCAATTTTCCCTTACAGTTTTTTTCTTCTTTTCTTGTAGTTTAGGTAATAATGTTTTCTTTATGTTTAAGCTGGAGCCTGCTTTGCTTATTCCTGGTCACATGTCACAGCAGACACCAGAGAGAGGGTATTCTCATGGGGGCACTGGCTCTGTGCCAGGCCCAAACCGTGACAATCGGTCTGCCAAAGCTCCAAGGCCCTAAGGCCTCTGGGGTTTACCCCTGCCGGCAAAGGCGGAGCAAGTGCATGGCAGTCATCACATGACTCAACAATGTCACGAGCCTTAGTGGGCGTCAGCTGAAACTGCTTCTGCAGGGTATGTGCGTTTTGGTGGAAAAACCCATGCAATGCCTCCACCTGCGCGAGTGTATCAGGCTGAGGCGCTACCCACGCTGGGTTAGCCAACTTGTCAGCCCTCGTGTTACCTTCCACTATAAAGCCCGGCAAATTGGTGTGACTCCTCACATGCAGAACATAGAATGGATGAACCCGGGCCTGAATGGCACACCACAAGGTCTTCAGTAAATGAAACAAGGCAGGATTACTGACCTCCTTCAAAACCGAATGACCCAAGCTCTGTGCGGTATTGGCCACATAGGCGGAATCCGTGACCAAGTTGAAAGATTCCTGGGAAAATGTCTCAAATGCCATGACAGCAGCCCTCAGTTACAACCAATTGGGCTGACCCATCCTCATGAGCTTCCAGAACCTGCCACTCAGATCCATCCCTCCAGGTAACAATGGCCTTTCTTGTTTTCCCTGAACTGTCAGTGAAGACGGTGGGTCCTTGCACAGGTTCCTGGGTATTTTTTGGCTGCAAAGGGATTTGTGTGAATTTTGCCATATGCAGTAACCTATGACTGGGCAGATGATAAATGATCTGCCCTGAAAAATTTTCCAGAGCACTCTGCAGGGGCACGCTGTTTGCAAAGCTCCAGTAAAAATCCCCCGTTGCACCGGGAGTATGATCTTTGTGGGATCCACACCCATCAATTGCAAACACCGTTGCCGGCATTTGATTATCATGCGAGCAATCAGCTCAAACAATGCAGTTGCCATCTTCTGCAGCAGATGGGGCAGGAAAACCCATTCCAACACATGCAAGGAATTGGACCATTTGTCACTCCATTGGCCAATGATGCCCGTGGGATACAAATCTGGAGTGCTGATGAACACAGTGACATGAACGGAGGGATCAATGCGATAAACTTGGCAAGCCGAAGCAGCTTGCTGAACCACCTCCAACGCCTTAAGCCCCTCAGGGGTCAGTGTGTGAGGTGACTTTAGATCAGAGTCTGTTTTCAACAGATCATACAGAGGAGACAGCTGTGAGTCGGTTAGCCCCAAGTACGGATGTAACCAAGTGATGACACCTACCAATTTCTGAGCATCATTCAGTGTCTTCACAGAATGCACAAATTGCACCTCCTGGTGACGGATTGTCCCTTCCAGAATTTTGATCCCCAAGTACTTCCAAGGTGGTTGTTGTTGAACCTTTTCTGGAGCCACCTGCAGCCCATGAGCATGCAAAGCATCGAGCAACTGAGGCTGAATCCTCAGCAGCTCATCCTGGGTGGGCATAGCCACCAGAATGTTGTCCATATAATGATACAGACGTGCATCAGGAAACTGCTTGCCAACTCCAGACAAGGCAGGAGAATTCTGCATGCCTCGGGCAATGTCTTCCATTGATATCTCTGCGCGGGCTCAGCCTCGATAATCGCTGGCACTGAGAAGACAAACTTCAGTCTGTCATCGGGATGCAAAGGAATCGTAAAGAAACAATCCTTCAGATCCACAATGAGGACCGACCAGTCTGGGGGAAGGATGGTAGGCAATGGCATGCCCATCTGCAATGTCCCCATGCTTTCCATCACGGCATTAACCTTTTGGCGGTCTTGCAACAACCTCTACTTCCCAGATTTCTTTTTGATGCAGAAGACAGGAGTGTTCCAGAGACTGGTAGAAGGCTCCAGATGACCCTCTGTGGGAATCCACAAAATTAGAGGATTTTGGGAAAGCTTTAAGATGCAGGCCTCAGACACAGCAGAACTGTGAGCAGAGCTATGCAGCAGCCATGAGATAGGTCAGCAGAAAAATTATTTAAACTGTAGAAAAGCAAGGGAAAATAGAACAATGGTTTGTGCATTAACACTTGTCTGGAATAGCTTTGTAAGCTACACAAAGTTTATCTAGCAAGATATTAGGAAGATTAAAGCTTAATAATGGAGCTCTGTGCATTGTGTTTTAAGGCTTACAAGCAAGTATTGTATAAGAAATAAGCAAGCATTGTTTTTACCAAAGGTACTTGTGCTTATAGTGGTTGGATAGAACTGCTGTCAATGTGCTTTTGCTTTGTGTGATTGGTCAAAAAACTTATAAAGTAAGTTGTAACATTAAGTTCCTGGTCTGCTGCCTGGAATGTGAGCTGCTGGCATCTTCCCATTGTCATAACCATATAATGAGACTGATGCTGAAAATTAAAGCAGTTCGAGGCACGTTCTACAGCAGCCCTGTCTGGTTCGTGGTTTGTACAAAGCCCCCCTGCCGGCTTCACCCTGGTCCAACTGCTCCTACACCAGGTCCTGAAGGGCGACCAATTTATCTTGAGGGAGGGGCCACTGCTTCTCCCAGACAGATTTGTCCACCAGACACCGAATAGGAGGCGTAAGACACTCTGAGCCCTTCACTGCAGTGGCCCCCATCAAAAATCCATCCCTATGCACAACCCCCAAACAGAAGAAGATCCCTCCCCCAGAGGTTGGGAGGAGTTGAAGTAACATGAGGCCTAACCCAGGCTGTCTGTCCCTCTGGGTTCGCAACCAGCATGGGCCGCTGGCTCATGTAGCATTGCGCCGTCCCTCCCAGGCACGCGACAGACGTCCCCACCGGATCCAGGGGCCACTATGGGGGCCAGGCTGAAAGGGAGAGAACCATGATGTCAGCACCGCTGTTGAGAAGCCGGTGGAGGTGGATTTCTGATGGCGTCGCACCAGGAACAGACAGGGTACACAGCATCTCAGGATGGTCCTTGGTCAGGACAGCAGTCCAGCAAACTTGAGGTGGCCCAGTGGATCCAATGCCACCAGCTACACGCAACCGGTCAGCTGTCCTGCCAACAGAGGACTTAAAAGGCACAAGTTGAGCAAGTCTTGTCCCTTTCCGGATCGTGACGGGAGGAGGTGGGTGTGGAGACCATGGCACAAATCTGCCCTGTGAAATCTGCATCAATGAGCCCCAGGGGCACAATGATGCCCTGAAGGGTGGCACAAGACCTCCCCATCAGGAGAGCACTCATGCCCCCACCCAAGGGATCAAAGGAATCCAGGGGAACCTTGTGTATTTTACAAGATTCTAAGACAACTGTTGCTGTGGTGCAGACATCCACACCTGCTGATCTGTGGGTGCTAGCTGCAAGCCGGCAAAGGAGACCTCCATCGGCTCCAGGGTCTGGAGAGAAGCTTGTGTCTGGGCACGTCCCTGCTGCACGCTCCGCTTCATGTTTCCCAAGCCCAGTAAAGCCTGGCCATTAACATGAACAGTCGCCTTGCAGACATTGGACATGTGATTCGGCCTACCACACTGACCACATAAGAACATGGGGAATTTGACCTTCTGTACTTTCTTACCCCACTTCTTGCCAGCCTGCGCAGTCCCCTGCTGTGGCTGCCTGCCCTGCGGTGCTGCCCAGACTGGCTGCACAGCGGCAGCCATGGCAGCCAACTTCCAACCCGAGGGGATGATGTCCGCACAGGCCTCCACCATATGGGAGACAGTAGGAAAACCAGGCAGAGCCACTATGACCCTCCTACAAGCATCCTTGCAATTGCGCCTCGCAAGGTTTGCAATCACAATCTTCTTTGCCACAGGATAAGACACCTACCTCTCCACAGACGCAGTCAGCCTTGCTGCAAATGCCATGAAAGACTCATCAAATCAACCCCCTGGACAATGGTCGCAAACGGCTGCCTCAGAGCAGCCATTTCCAGGGTCTGAACAATCGCTGCCGTGCCCAGCATGTGGCACTGGTCAAGCACAAGGGGATTGAATCCAGCCTGCGCCTGAACATTGGCATAAAGCCCCGTGCCCAACAGCATGTCAGTGACAACCCCATGCCTGGGGTCCTGTGGCACCAGCGCAGCATTCTGCACCACCGCTTAGGCTGCCAGACGAGCCCACTTGGTCTCAAAAACACCAAATTGCACATGGTCAAAAAGAGAATGTGCCACACAATCGAGGTCATGAGGCATCAGCATGTCCGTAGCAACCCTCTGGAGAGTCTGCAAAACTTCAGCAGACCCCAAACCATGCTGAGCAACTGCATCATGGACTTCCCTCTCCAGCTTATACAAAAGCGGTTCATGAGTGTTGTGAGTAAAACCCCTGAGCATAGGGAAAGCCTGGGAACCCCCTGCCAAAGCCACAGCACCTGCTGTGTTCTGCTACTTGGGCCCCACAGGAACAAGAGGGGATGACTGACTAGGAGCCAGGTCAACACCACTCGCCCCCCCTACCCCCTGCAGCTCTGGCAGAGCCAGAGGAGCCTGCTCCGTGACCCAGCAGATGCCGCGAGGAGGCAGGCTCAGACATCTCGTTAGTCTTAGTTTTGGCTTCTTGCCAGAAACGCACGGGGTCCCTCGGACACAGAGAGTCACCTGGCATGACAGAAGCGTCCACAAATTCAATGAGGAGATGCCACGGCCCTGGGAACTCACCGGCCTCCCACTGGCTGTGTCGGCATTCACGCTAAAGGTAAATACCACAGTGCCCTGTCGCGCTGCAGCCCCGGCAGGGCACAGGTGCCAGCACTGCCTGCAAACCCTATGTGGGCTGGTACATGTGACTGTGGTCACAGGGATTTTCAGGATGAGAGAGAGACAAGAATGTTGACTAAATGATCAAAAGGCTTAATTGTTTATTTTATTATATATACACTACATTGTAACTAAACTAAAAAGAAATAGAAAGGAAAAGGTTTCTCAGGAGGCTAAGCTAAAAATAGAATTGAAAAGAATGAATAACAAAGATCTGTGTCTTGTCAGAGAGCAAGAGCAGCTCTGCCGTGAGTGGTGAGTAAATCCAAACATCCACAGGAGACCAATCACGGATGCACCTGTTGCATTGCACAGCAGCAGATAACCATTGTTTACACTTTGTTGCTGAAAGGTCTCAGCTTCAGCAGGAAAAATCCTAATGAAAGGATTTTAATGAAAAGATGTTTGCGACAGGACGAGACCGGCACGGGGCCCTGTCCCCAACATGGAGGAGGGGAGGGGTGCCAAGAGAGGTGCAGCCCGTGGAGCCGCATCACTGCAGAGCGGCACAAGGGAGCCTGGCACAGCCAAATCCACCCCGGGGGAACCATTGCCATGCCCCGAGTTGGACCTGTCCCCTAGAACACCGTCCCAGGGTGGGGAGAGAGCTCCACATTGCACAGAAACTCAAACTCCCCCTCTTCCATGTCTGAGACAGAAGGGCTCCACTGGGAACTCCGAGGGGTACAAGAGCCAGACCCCTGCCAAAGATCCTCACATTTTTGCCACTGCACCAGCAGCAATCCCACGTCTACAGTGCAATCATCAAAGAGGGCCTCCATGCGGCGGACCCCCACAAGAGACCACTCCTCGTTGGAGAACACCTTCCCAGAGTCTGAAAAGAGCCCTCGCTCTCGGGCCCACAGAAACAATCGCTCAAAATCATTCCAGGAAATAGAAACCTGTTTCCACTCCAGGACCCCCTCCAGAGGTCCAAAATGAGGGAATCCTTCTCGAAACCCACAGTGGTTGCCATCACCACAAGAACAGCAGGCAAAGCACCAAAGAGGGGGGACAATACCGGCAATCTGGACTCTGTCTCAGCCTAGGCTGCAGTACACTTTGGCAGTCACTAGATGTCACTAGAGGACAGGAAAGAACAGAAGCACACATGGCTGTTCTCAAGGTGAAAGAAAAAAGGGAAGTTTATATTCTGACTCCAACATTTATAGTTTTCCAAAACTAACAGCGGATTGGAAGGTGACAGTGACACCTCTCCAATGATACTGGTCAAACCAACAGCCCTTCAACTCTCTCCTCCTCCGTAAAGGAATGCAAAACAATGAATAATTTATAGAAAGTGTGTGAGAAAGTTCACTACAAGAATGTCAACATCAGAAGGCTTAGAAAATCTTGAAAAAACAGGATGACAGAAGTCTGGCTAGGCTTGGCCTCTGGTGACTGCCTCTCTGGTGACTGCCCCTGCACCACTGGGGCTCACTTGTTTCCTTCCTATGGAGACCATTGTGACACTGCGGAGCATTGTGGAAACAATGGACCATGGTGACACTGCAGGCCCTTGTGGAACCTGTTACACTGTAGGCCCTTAAGGAACCAAGAGGAACACTGTGACCCTGCAGGGTATGGTGGATCCCAAGGGCCAGTGTGACACGTGGGGCCTTGTGGAACCAAGGATATCTTTGTGGGTCTGTTGGGCTGCATTTTCCCAAGGGGCCAGTGTGAAGCAGAAGGGCTTTGTGGAACCAAGAGGCCATTGCTGCATTTCAGGGCCTCATGGAGCCAAAGGGCCATTGTAATGTTGGAAAAGAAATGAAATTTAGCAAAATATTTAATTATAGTGAGTTGTGTGTGAAATGGTTTGTTAAAAAGTAGTTTTGTAGCCGTTGAAAGTGTGTGTTGGGTTTGTGTGTAACTTAGCAGGTAGTCTTAGGGATTTAATAAATAATTAAACTAGTGCAGGAAAGTAAGAATGCTAACTTGTCTGGAGGCAGCATACAATGCTCTTAGAATAAGATAAGCAGAGGATTAATGACTTTGTTTGTGAACTAAGGAATGTATCACAAGGGGTCTGTGACCAGGCAAGGGGAACGGGGAACTGTTTCTTGGAGACTTTGTTGTGAATCGCATGTATAAGAGGGAAGCACCCATACCTGAATTTGGGGGCTCGGACTTTGGGACGTGAGTCCCCAAGCTCTCCGGGCCCTTAATAAAGCACCTACAAAACTTATCCAAGTTTTGTGTCATTTACCAATCGGGCAACAGTTTTCTGGCGACCGCGGCAGGACTCCAAGGGCTGCTGGGGCGATTCGCGTCCTGATCCACTCCAAGCCAGCACCGAGCACTTCTCGGGGAGTAATCGGTCGTGCCCGACACCCCGCGCCTGTTGGACAACTGCCAAGGTAAGCCCAAAGGTGATTTATATTGGAAAAAGGTGATAATTAGATTTGGATTTGGTGGTTAGTAAAAAGCCTAGGCTCCGGCCATAAGACGTCTAAGGACGCAGGACCAGAACTCGCCTCCTGTTTATTTTAGGGAAGGACAGCGAGAAGGTATATTGGTTTAAGGTATATTGGTTTATTGGGATTAAGGGTGGAATTAAAGGTTGTAATAGGATGTCTTTTAAAACTTTTAAAACCTTAGTGCAAGCCAATGGTAAAATACCTGGAAATACACCATTAGGTTGTATATTGAAACGGTAGAAAAATGAAGGGTATTATCAAGAATTGGATAAAAGCAAAATGATAGATTATTGTAATCATTGGTGGCCTGAATATGAGATTGGGGAAGCGGGATGGCCGGTGAATGGTACACTGGAATTGGGGATAATGGAATCTTTGATGCAATTTTTAAAGAGAAATGAGAAATGAGATGAAATACCATATTTGGATTTGTTTTTCGTTTTATATCGGAAAGAGGAATGGCAAAAGGAATGTGGTATCTTGGTTTTAGAAGTGAATGATGAAAGGGAGTGTGTGAGATGTAAAGAAAGAAAGGAGCGTAATTTGTCGAGGAAGCCCTTCAGTCGAGGAAGATTTGTCTTATTGCATAGCACCTCCGAGGGTTCCGGTTGCTCCTAATGTGCCCCCTGCTCCCCCTGCCGATATAGCTATAAAAACAGGATCTAGTGAGAGTGATAGTGATGGTGGTGATGGTGAAAAGAATGAGAGTGTTAAAAGAACTCTGTTAGCAGGGCGGACTCGCAAGGGAAGGAAGGGGCAGAAGGGGCCACAGTTAATTGCACCGTTGAGGGAAGCTGTGGGACCACAGGGAGAAAGGATACTTATAAAGGTGCCTTTCTCCCCCGGGGATTTAGTAATATAGAAGCAATCAGCGGAGAGTTATCGGGAAGATCCTGAAAGGGTGGCAAGGGTGGTTAAAATGATAATAAAGACTCAGAATATGGACTGGAATGATTTACAGGTATTATTAGATACTATAATGGATTCCACGAAAAAGGAAATGGTTATTAGAGCCACTAGAGAAAAGGCTCGTGAAGAAATTCGGTTGAGACAACTAAATGAGACAGTTGATGAATTGGTACCAAGTGAGGAACCTAAGTGAGACCCAAACTCTACGAGAGGAATAAGGGCTGTAAAACGATATCAGGAATTGTTGGTAGAAGGAATTAGGACAGGAATACCTAAGACTATGAACTGGTCTAAGTTGTATTCAGTCAAGCAGGACAAGAATGAGTCTCCATCTGCATTTTTAGAACGATTAAAAGACATAGCTCAGAAGTTTACTAATTTAGATGTAGAGGATCAATCAGGAAAACCTCAGTTGGCATTGTTGTTTATGGGGCAATCACAAGAAGATATTAGGAAAAAGTTACAAAAGCTGGAAAGAGAGGATACTAGGAGTTTGGATAAAATGCTGGAGGTAGTGTAGAAGGTATACAACAGAGAAAAAGAAACTGCAAAAAGACAACAAGCTAGTATTCTAGCTGTAATGCAACAGACAAGGGCAGGAGGAAGACCCATTAGGGGTCGAGGTCGAGGAGGAGCTAATCGCGGACAAAGGGGGTTGGCAAGAGGTCGGGGAGGATTTGGGTTTGCACCTAACATGGGGAGGTTGGATCCAAACCAGTGTGCATTTTGCCGACAATTGGGACACTGGAAAAATGAATGCCCGGTAAGAGGAGGTATGGGCATGGGAAACATGGGATTAAGGACAGGTCCAATGGGGAATGCTCCTGTGGGAGAATTCACGGGAAGACCAGCAGAAGTCGCTCAAGCACTAGTTTTAGGAAACTATCAGAATCAAAGCTGACTAGAAAAGGATTTAAGGGTAGTTTTAGAAATAGATGGAAAAGATCAAGAATTTATGGTAGACACTGGAGCTACTTATTCTGTACTCAATAGACGATTGGGACCTTTGAGTGACACAACGGTACAGGTGGTGGGGGCAACAGAGAAGCTAGAAGAACAACCATTTTTACAACCTTTAAATCTTAGGTTTGGGGGAAGGAATTAGATCACCAATTTTTGTATATGCCAAACTGCCCCACACCCCTTCTTGGCAGAGACCTGTTGTCCCGACTTAATGTGAAAATAATATTTGAAGGGGGAAGGGTGAAATTGGAAATACCTGAGGAACAAATAGCAGGCATTTTTGTGATCAAGGAAGTGGATGCCTCTCCTATTCCAGAAGAAATTGAGCAGGCTGTAGTACCCTGGGTATGGGAGTCAGGGGTCCCCGGAAAATCTAAAGCTGCGCAGCCAGTAAAGGTAGAACTAAATGAAGGAGCCCGACAAGTGAGGATAAAGCAATACCCCTTGAAGCTTGAGGCAAGGAGGGGAGTAGCCCCGTTAATTAAACAATTTTTGGTTCAAGGAATATTACAGGAATGTGAATCGGAGTATAATACTCCAATTTTTCCAGTAAAGAAACCTAATGGTAAGTACCGTTTGGTACAGGACTTAAGGGCTATTAATGAAATAGTGAAAGACATACATCCAGTTGTTGCTAATCCTTATACCTTGTTAACATCTGTATCGGAGGAGTTTAAATGGTTCTCAGTGATTGACCTTGAAGCTCCAAAACAGATAGTCTTCAAGAAATAATGAGTTAAAACATAGAATGTGAGGCATTTGAAGAAAGCATAGTATTAGGAAACACATAGAGCAATTAATCAGCTAAAACATGGAACACAATGACAGGAAAGAGATGGGGATAAGAAGAACTGATGGGCTAAGCATGTTCAGAGCTAACAATGTCAAACTGACTCTAAGGACTTTGCTAAGCCATAGAGACCAAGCCAAGTACACTGGGAATTGACCAAATTAGGAGAGGAGTTCAAAAGTTTAAGGAGGAAGACTCATCAGGAGACCCCAGCCCATGATGAAGGCAACCAGAACGACCACCAAGATGATCCTCAAAAGAAGTGTCCCCGCCCACACTCCGCCTACACCACGCCCCCTATGAATATGCATGCAAAGAAATGATTATGTATATGATCTGATGTAATCCTATATTCAAAATTGTATAAAAGGCTTGCTTTGTTACGAGAAACTCAGAAATCCACTTTGTGATTTCTCCGATGCGTCGCAATAAAATACCTCCTGCTTATCTGACTTAAGCTGAGTCTCTTAAGCAGTTATTCTCGCCTTTTGGGGCAAAATTCGGCATCATTTTCTGGCACCCCAGATGGGACCAGACAGGAGATCCAGGCCTTGAGGGGTCCTCCCCGAGCCAGGTCCGGGGTTGGGATCCTCTTGGCGCCCCTGACAAATTTTTGTCAGAAGAGACTCCCCCCCGGACCAGTGCTTCTGGTGGACGAAGAGTACCCTGCATCTCCTGCTCCTATTAAGAGGTATTTCAATTGTTTATTGGTTTTGGAATAAAGCTCTTTGTTAGGAAACGGGGGTCAGACGTGACTGCCCGAAGGGAAAGCTGGGGGACGCCCCGGTAAAGAATCCCAGCTGGGTTAAAATCCCAGCATTGGTTTGCTGGGGTTAAAATTCCCAGCATTGGTTTTGCTGGCATTAGTTTGCTAGGGGTTAAAATCCCAGCATTGGTTTTGGTAGCGTTGGTTTGCTGGGGTTAAATTCCCAGCATTTGGTTTTGTAAGCGAAAAAAAAAAAAAAAAAAAAAAAAAAAAGGGAGAAAACGCAGGTGAAAGTTCTGCTGGAAGGAGTATTTGTTTATCTTGGTATCTTTGGTCTGTTTTTACTGTGTGGGAAACTGTTTTAACATTGTGTTTAATGCTATAATACTGTAGATTAAGGGTTAAGAACTAAGATTGCTCTCTGAGAGGTCTGTCAGCCGGTGATCTTTTTGTGTCTGTTCTGTGTCTGTTGCGAAATCTTACAGGAAACATCTTTATACTGTCTACGGTTGCGATTGCATGAATCTGGCAAACCAGTATCTTACGGTCTGTAGGCAACCTCTCGTGATCAAACCTGGTAAAACAGTCTGTTCTGATATAGACCATAAGGTAGGAACTATTTCATAAAGGTGTGTGGGTGTGGGTGAGAGTGAATGAAATGCAGCATCGCTGCGGAGCGAGAGGGAGTCCCACTCTGCATTGGCATATAGTACTTGCGAGAAAGGGACTGATCCAGTTAAACAGACACAGGGAATAGCCATGGGAGGTCAACAGAGTAAGGACGTAAATATGAAAACCCCCTTAGGATGTATTTTAAAGCACTGGAATGACTTGGGAGGGAGTCCAGAGGGAAACATAAGTAAAAAGACACTCCTTAAATATTGTACACAGTGGTGGCCGTTGTATAAGTTAGATGACAATGAGAAATAGCCACCAGAAGGAACAGCTAATTATAATACTATTTTACAACTGATGCTCTTCCTCCGCCGACTTAATAAATGAGACGAAGTGATGTACGCTGACATGTCCTTTACCCTAAGAAATAAGCCAGAGTGGCAAAAAGAGTGCGAGGTAAACGTAGCACCTCAGGACCCCCTGGTACTAGCCCTGGAAAGGGATAAGAGAGGTTCAAAGCTTAAAGAACGTTGCTGTGATGCATGTAGTATTGGGCAACAATGTCTTAAATTGAGTAGAAGAGATAGTGGAAAAGAGAGTGAAATAAGCCTGTGGGAATACCATCCATTCGCCCCAGGACGGGAAGGGCCTCTTCCCAGGCCAAAGGAGGAACAAGGGGATCCTAGCCCATTAAAAGAACTAGAACGATGGTAGAAATCTAAGTTTGGGCACAGCCCTCAGAAATTAGACAACAGTTGAGAGGAAGATAGCCCATTAAGATCGGGGATTGAAAAGAAGAAAAGCAGCCCGCAAGGACCAGATAGTACACAGGGGTCGGGGAGCTACAGAGATGCTGACAGCCCACCCAGACTAGAAGTTGAGAGGGAAGAAGGCAGTCCACATGGAACAGAGAGCCGAGGGGAGGCACGCAGCCTGCCCAAGCTAAGCCCATGTGAGGATAGTAGCACACCTAGGAATGGAAGTTTAAGGAAATCAAGTTCCTGTGGAATAGAAACCAGCACACCGAGGACGGGAGACAGAAGTAACTCACTGGCAAAGTTGAAATATAGTGAGAAGAATGACAGTGAGACATGCAAAAAGGAGGCAGAGAACAGCTCACAGAAGCTGAATATAGTAATTCAGATAGAAGATAAGAGAGATAGAAGAGGAACAGAAGATGAGGAGGACAGTAGCCCGGAACAAAATAGGCGCCGGCAGATGCGAGAAGAGAGGCGACAGATGCAGAGCGAGAGGCGGTTAAATTGTGTAAACCACACTAAGGGAGTAGTAGGAAAAGAGTTAATGGAAATAGAGGGGGAAGATGAAGAAGGGGAAAAGGGAAAGAGAAAAGAGAAGAGAAAGAATAGGGGAGACATTGAGGCGCAAGAGGAAGATCCCGGAGAGGGGACCAGCCACTCGTATTATACCAGATCTGTAGCACGGAGGGAAGCAAAGCAAAGAGAGGAAGGAAACCATACAATAGCTCCTCTCCGACAACTTATGCCAATGGTAGGGGAAAGGACTAAGATAAAGGTGCCGTTCTCCACGAGTGACCTGAACAACTGGAGGAATGAGGCAGGGAACTTCAGGAAAAATCCAGAGGGAGTAGCAAAAAGGTTTGAACTAATGGCAAAGAATTTAGACATTGATTGAGAAGATATAGAAGTGATGCTGTCAGAATTGACAGATACAGAAAAGGAACTCATATTAGAGACAAGAAAACGACATGCTCAAGTATTATCAGGGAGAGTAGAAGATAATTTCCCCAGCAGTAAACCAGAATGGGACCCGGGCAACGAAGAGCACTATATGCGGCTAGTGCAGTATAGAAAACTGATAGCGATGGGCTTGCGTAATGCGATCCCTAAGGCTATCAATTGGTCGATGCTATATGACATCAGGCAGGGAAACGATGAGACCCCATCAGAGTTTTTAGATAGACTTAGAGCAGCCATGAGACAATACACACCCCTGGACCCAGCAATGGAAGAAGGGAAACAACACCTGTTAAGATTAATGATGGGACAGAGTAACCCAGACATCAAGAAGAAATTGCAAAAGCTTGAACATCCAGAAAATAAAAACCTAGAGGCCTTGCTGAATGAGGCATCGAAAGTATATAATAATAGAGAAGTTGAGGAGAAGAAAAAAGAAGACAGGAAGATAGCTCGAGTAGTGGCTGTGGCAGTAGCAGCTCAGAAGACAGGTTACTCAGAACCTAGAACCAGGGGAAGGGGTAGAGGCAACCCAGTAGGAGGGGGAGGGAGACCCCAACCCCACCCAACTAGAGTAGGGCCAAATCAATGTGCTACTGCCTACAGATGAGACACTAGAAACAAGAATGCCCCCAGTTAAAGAAAAGGCTAATGGCCACTACTACTAGCACACATCAAGATAGTGAATGAAGGAGACCGGTAGGCTGTACCCTAGCAGACCCACTGGTTAAAATGGAGCTAAGGGAAAGTAAAAAGGAATTAGACTTTTTGATTGATACGAGAGCAACTTTTTCAGTCTTAAATCAAGAATTAATACCTAAAAGTGATGAATTTGTACAAGTTGTGGGAGCAACAGGCCAACCAGAAAAGGCTTACTTTTTGAAACCCATTAAATACAAAATTGAGAAACAAATGGGAATTCATCAGTTCTTATATTTACCAAATTCACCAAAGCCCTTATTGAGAAGAGACCTATTAGAGAACTTGGGAGCCATAATAAAGTTCAACAAAGACAAATTAGAATTTCAGGTAAATGAGGAACGACTGATTACAGCTCTAAGCCTAACAATCAGTTGTGTAGAACCTAAACCTGAAAATCACAATTTCGAGTGAATCCTGAGTAAGGCATACCCATTGGTGTAAGCTACTGATATACCTAAGAAATCAAAGCAAGCAGCACCGATTGTTGTTGAACTTAAAATTGGAGCAAGACCAGTGGTAAGGAAACAGTACCTTCTGAAGATAGAAGATAAGAAAGAGATTGAGCCCTTAATCAGAAGGTTTTTAGAATTGGAGTTATTGGTAGAATGTGAATCAGATTTTAATACACCAATCCTGCCAGTAAAGAAACCTAATAGAACTTATAGACTAGTTCAAGATCTGAGAGCAGTAAACGAAATAACCAAGACATTGCATCCAGTAGTTGCTAATCCATACACGCTTTTAACTAGACTGAAAAATAATTTGGCCTGGTTCACCGTATTAGATTTGAAAGACACATTCTTCTGCCTTCCCTTAGCTCCCGAGAGTCAAAAGATTTTTGCCTTTGAGTGAGAATCTGTAGATAGAGGAAGAAAGACCCAACCTACCTGGACGGTATTGCCCCAAAGATAGACCAATTCTCCCACGATTTTTGAGAATCAGTTAGCCAAAGAATTAGAACAGTGGGAAAGGCCGCTGAGAGATGGCACCCTTCTGCAGTACGTAGACGACCTCCTAATAGCAACAGTGACAGAAGAAGAATGCATTGAATGGACTATTTCCTTGTTAAATTTCCTGGGTTTAAGTGGATATCGAGTATCTCAACAGAAAGCACAGCTAGTGCAAAAAGAAGTGGTGTACCTGAGATACGAGATCTCCAGAAGACAGCGATCCCTGAGAGCAGCTAGAAAAGAGGCCATCTGTCAGATGCCTAAACCAGAGACAGTGAGAGATCTGCATGCCTTTCTGAGAATGACAGCTTCATTTCTAGAGGGGAGAGCCCCAGCAGAACCCATCGAACATGACTGCCTGGAAACAATTGAAGCCGTCTACTCCAGTCGCCCAGATCTCAAAGAAGAGCCGCTCGAAGATGCGGACAACTGGTTCTCAGATGGCAGCAGCTTCGTGAAGTGAGGAGTAAGAATGGCCGGCTATGCAGTCACTACTACAGAGAGGAATCTTTTAGGAAAACCCCTACAAGAGAAGTGAGAGGGACCTTTCCAAGTGCTGCTGACTACCTTCACCGCAGTTCGGATCAAGGAGCGACCTACGTGGATCCACTATTCACAGGTCAAGAAAGCTCCGGAGAACAAACAAGAGGAGGAGAACAAACAAGAGGAGGAGAACAAACAAGAGGAGCAGACGTCATGATCCTGACTCCACCTCAAACCTTCACAACTCTGATCATTGGACTCTCGATAAGTATAGCTCTTCCCCAAGACTCTTCCCCAATAGACCCATGGTCTCATGCACACCAGTGTATCCACCCAGAGTTAGGAATGACCGGACCCTATTTTGAGGTTTATGCCTTACATAATAATCAGCCATACGCAAGTGAAGTATGGGATCAGCCCTCCATGATAGCATACAAAGGAGACCAAATCCAAATTAGGTGTCGAGAGCTTGACCCAGTAGAAAGAAGAGAAGGAAAAACAAGGCGGCTAGTATTAACAATTCAACCCTCGATGCCAGCCTCTGAACATAACCTAATTACATTTAGACTAGTGAAAATGGGCAAGCCCACTGCCCGGACCCAGCAAAAGGGCCCAATTTCATGTCAGTAGAGTGACTTCAGGGAAGATCCACCTGGATCACAACCCCGAAACTCAGTGATTTATAGAGAAGATTAACTTGGGGAGCTACATCCTCAAAAGATAACCTATAACCCTTACCCCCTTCTCTACCCTGCAGGAAAGATCGTAGCATCTAGTGGTCCTGAGGAAGGAAAAGCACAGTGTGAGATGGCATTTAGATAGGATCAGTCGATGACGTTCACATGTGAAAGGGAGTTGAAAACACTGGGACGGAGTTTTAGCTTCCCCGGGCGTGCTGTCGAATCTAGGGTAGAATTACCGGGAGACGTGATCCCATTGTATCCAGATCTAGACTTGCCCCAAGAAACCACCCTACCAGTGGAATGTAAAGGAGTACATAACCTAACCTTTATAGGGCCTCAGGTAATAAGAAAATCTAAGGAACTAAAATTATTGTTAGACCCCACTTATTCCCTGAAAAAGGTGCAGATGAACATTCACACTGATATTACTTATTTGCAAAAGGATTGCCAACCATTTATACAGCAAAGCCTCAAGGGATGGAATGCATGGCTAGCGACAAGGTCTCATCACAGAAGAGCAAAAAGAGATCTAAGTGAGTGGATTGGCACCGGATTTGGCATAGTAAACACAATAGATCAAGAGGTATTAGTAAACAAATTAAGTACCGTCACGTCGAGCTTAAGAAAGCTTAAGATGCCCCTCAGTTCATCCATGCTTACATTAGCTGAAACACAATCGCTAGTGGTGAAATTACTAACCATGGTAGCAAACCATACTGCAGAGGATTTTGTAAAGCTTGCTGACTACACAGGGGAACTTAGCAGAGACATTGCACTCGCTACCCAATGCTCTCAGACGCAACAATGGGTACAATCAGTAGCGGCAGGAATAATGAGAGAAGGAACGTCAGGTATATTACCTCAAGAAATAAGGGAAACAATAGTAAAGGACAATCATACTACACAATTTGAGAGGGACCATCAGGCTTAGTGGCAATTAGTGAACTTCACTTATGAGCCTCAACAAGAACACATTGAAGCTTATGTCCTCACCATTAGTGCGGCAGAGGAAAGAGCTATCTTTCCTATCCTCACTCTAGGGACAATATATCAAGATGTCATTGTCAGGCCAATAGACCATAACGTCTGGGCCAGCTATGATTACAACAAAAATAGGTGGCAGTCGGTTAGCACAGAAGCATGTATTCCTAGGGGACAATTAGGCTATGTTTGCGAAAATGCTGTGGTAGAAGCCGAAGATTTATGCTTAGATGCTGAAAATAGTGTATGTACCTTAGAAATGCTTCCGCTGATAGAACACAATCACAAGTTTACTATATAGGAAGTGGGTGTGCTTGCGTAAGGACAGCTTGCGACAATGTCACTATAGATAATTGCCAAGAAGAGACTAACAATACTAACTTCTGTGTATGTAACTTTACCAAGATCGTAGGTTGTGATTTTCATTGCACTGTCCCAATAACTACCCAACAGCTAATTAACGTAGATTTTAACCTATATCAAGAGATACCGAAATTACAAATAGGGATGGACGTCAAGATTCTTAAAGCAATGCTCACACATCCCAAAGTAAAGGAATTGGTGCAAAAGGTAAATCAAACGACTAAACGAATGGTATGGCAGGTAGAACATAATTCAGAGAAGATAAAGAACGTCCTGACCGAAGTAGAACAAGTGGGCCAGCATTATTGGTGGGATATCTTTACAGGGTACTCCCCAACAGCTACACAGGTCTTCCACTACCTGGTGCACCCAATGCTAATAGTAATAGTAGTTCTGTTACTATTAACTCTCGCAAATATTTGTATGTGGTGGAAACTAAGAGTCATAATGAAAAGGACCCAAATGGTTTGGGCTATGGCACGAGCGTATCAGCGCCCTATAGGATCAGAATTTGATGAAAGAATTCGTAAGTTATAAGAAAAAGGGGGGTATAAAGCCCCAAAACAGATGGCCTTCAAGAAATCATGAGTTAAAACATAGAATGTGAGGCATTTGAGGAGGGCATAATATTAGGAAACACATAGAGTAATTAATCAGCTAAAGCATGGAACACTATGACAGGAGAGAGATAGGGTTAGGAGGACTGATGGGCTAAGCATGTTCAGAGCCAACAATGTCAAACTGACCCTAAGAACCTTGCCAAGCCATAGAGACCAAGCCAAGTACACCGGGAATTGACCAAATTAGGAAAGGAGTTCAAAAGTTTAAAGAGGAAGACTCATCAGGAGACCCTAGCCCATGATGAAGGCAACCAGAACGACCACCAAGATGATCCTCAAAAGAAGTGTCCCCGCCCACGCTCCGCCTACACCACGCCCCCTATGAATATGCATGCAAAGATATGATTATGTATATGATCTGATGTAATCCTATATTCAAAACTGTATAAAAGACTTGCTTTGTTACGGGAAACTGAGAAATCCACTTTGTGATTTCTCTGACACGTCGCAATAAAATACCTCCTGCTTATCTGACTTAAGCTGAGTCTCTTAAGCAGTTATTCTCGCCTTTTTGGGGCAAAATTCAGCATCACACAGATCCAGCAATTAGTAACATTTAACTCTTTACTGATCTTTTCCACTAAATCTATGAACAAGTTTTTCCCACGAGATGTTTCTAGGTCTTCTTTCTCATTTACTGATGTTGTTACTTCTTTCTCTTTTATTAAGTCTGCTCTGCCTTTTTGATTGGACTTACGTTCAAAGCAAAGCCAAGCATCTGCTATAGGACACTCCCCAGGCAGTCCTTGCTGCTAAGTGGCTATATTTTGTGAAATCCAGTAAGTCTTGCCTTCCCCTAGACAGGATGCTAACAGAGGAATGTTGGCACAGTTTAAGTTTAAATTTGTATGTACTCATATAAAAGATCTGGTTTCTTCCCCTCTGTAAAGGGGGTAGTAACATTTAGCACATGGGCTCTTCTGACTTCCCAGTGTGATGTTAAACAAGTTAGATCAGTAAGAGCATTCCCAGGAGTCTGGTATTAGGCATTCCCCTAAACTCTACAACTACTGAGCTGCACCCAGTGATTGGAGTGGCTGTTTTTAGGCAGAATGTAGACTCACCCAGCCTTGCCTCCTGGTTATGCTTTTCTCCTACAGAAGAGCTCATTGGTTTTAGTACAGAGTTTTTATTCTCTCAGTGTCAACGCATTTGACTTTTCTTTACTAATTTATTTTTGCCTTGAGGGATGTTTTATAGGAGATTACTTTGTACACTAAGATTGGAGTTAACTGGGGTATTTAAACTTTTTCACACAAAAACATTCATCTAAAAACCTTGAACTCAATGGTCAGACGACTTTAAGAATTATCGGTATCCAAAATGATAGAAAAAATACTCCAAACAAATAACGAGGTTTTAACTCTTATCTCTAATCCTACAAAATCACAATAGACACCAAAACAAAGGCTCCAACACAAACTAAAAACTGTACATTCATTAATAAACACTAACTAATAATAAATGCAACAGGAAAGTATCTACTTTTCAAACTCAAAAGTAAAATATAAATAACATTAACTGCAATTTTTAACAGTTCTTAACAAGTTTTGATTATTTAAACAGTTCTTAACAAGTTTTTGACTATAAACACTCTAATAGTCTTTAGGTCTCCTCTGGAGGGTTAGCTTTAGATTGTCTGAGTGATTGGTCAAGTCCATTCATTAGAAGACTTAGTAGGGGATGTGGTTGGTTTTGACTCTTCAGTGGGAGGTGGTGCAGGTCCTTTAGTCTGGATTATATGTGTCCACCCCTTCTCTTGGGTTGTATGGCTGTATTGGTGGTGAGTAGGACCTGAAAAGGGCCTTCAAACTTAGAGGTAAAAGGTGCAGAGTTCCATGATTTACCTAACACCCAGTCTCCTGGATTGATGTTATGTCCCTTAGTGTCTAAGGGAGAGGTTTGAAGGACATAGCCCTTTTTCCTCAGATCTTTGAACTCCTTCCTATGGCCTTTACCTATTTTTGGGTGGCTGTCTCTCCTTCTGGATAAATTCCCATGCTTTACGGGGTTGTCAAGAAAGGGAGTCCAAACATCATTTCATAAGGTGAGACTCTTATACCTGTTTGAGGCCTTGTTGTAATTTGTAACAGTGCTTAGGGTAGACATTTAAGCCAATTCATCTGGGTTTCTGTAACTAATTTAGTTAACGTGTTTTTGATGGTTTTATTCATTCTTTCTACTCTTCTGGGGCTCTGGGGATGCCAATGGGCTGTGCAACCTCCATTTCATTCCCAGGGCTTCAACAACTTGTTGTAAGACTTTGGCAGCAAAATGTGGACCTTGGTCAGAATCGACATTATTTATCAACCCATATTGGGGAATGATGTTTTCTAGGATTGCTTTTGTGCCTATTTGGGCTGTCTCTGTTTTGGTCAGGAACGCCTCTACCCAATGGGTGAGGTGATCCACGGTCACTGATAAGTGTCTGTGTCCCTGGACAGGGGACATTTCTGTGATGTCTACCTGCACCCTCTGGAACGGCCGCAAGGCCAACTCTCTTCCCCCAGATCAGACAGTACTCTTCTCATTAATTTCTGATTGATTTTTTGGCAAGTTAAACATCCCCTGGTAACTGCCTTTCTTATGGTACGTACTCCCATGCACATTTGATCCCTTGGAAAGGGGTCACATAATCCTTGTATTCCCCAATGGGTCAACTCCTTTTTGGAGTTGATACAATGTCATCACCTTTTGGGCTGGAGCTTTATTTAAAATTTGATGTCCATCAGGGGTCCACCATTCTCCATTTTCTTTTTGCTGTCCTCTCATCTTTTCTAACTCTCTTAATTCTTTCTCATCAAAGGTGGGTCTTTCCTCTGTTCTTTCCCCACTAGGTGTTCCTTCTATCTTAAGAATTTTAATTGGACTACCTTTTTCCAAGGCTACTTCTTTCACTACTTGATCAGCTAATAAATTTCCTTTCATTTTAAGCATGTCCCCTTTTTGATGTCCTTCTATGTGAACTTTGGCTATCTCTGTTGGTTTCCTCAGGGACTGTATTACGAATTCTTTTAGCTCTTAATGTATTAAATTTTTGCCTTTAGAATTAAGGTACCCCTGTTCTTCCCATGTTTTTCCAAATGTATGGGCAATCCCAAATGCGTACTGGGAGTCAGTATAGATTGTTCTTTTGTCTTTTTCTAGTAAATCTAGCCCTCTCTTCAGGGCACAGATTTCACAGCACCGGGCACACCAATTTGAGGGTAGCTTTCCCATTTCCTCAACTTGCATGTTCTGCCCATCTATGATTGCATACCCTGAGACCTGTTTACTGGCTACCATTTGTGATGATCCATCTGTAAATAAAATTGTCCCATATGGGACAATTTTTCTAAATCTTCTCTCTCCCTTTTTCAAAATCTTCTCTCACTTTAGTCTGCATTTCAATAATTTCTAAACAATCATGCTCCAGGTCTGTTAACAGCTTTCCCGTGAGGAACTGGGCTGGATTCAAACATTTTGAAGTGACACATTCAAGGCCCTTGGTACTTATTCGGACGACTTCATACTTTAGTATTTGGGAGTCGGTTAGCCACTGAGGGGCCTTGTGACTTAAAACAGCTTTTACATTGTGTGGGGTGTGAACCTGGATCTTCCCCTTTCAGATTAATTTCTGTGTGTCTTCTATTGGGGTGGCTGTTGCTGCTATCACTTGCACACAAGCTGGCCACCCTCTGGCTACTGGATCTGGTAACTTGGAGAGAGATGCGACTGGCTTCCTGCATCCTCCACAATCCCATGTAAGGACTCTGCAAACTGTCCCCTCTTCCACATTTACCAATAGGTCAAAGTTATTTATAAGGTATGATAGGCTCAGTACAGGGGCAGAAGACAATTTAATTTTCAGATTCCAAAGCTGTTCATCGTCACTTGAGGTCCAAATTTCAGGCTCTGAGTCTATCAATTTGTCATATGGAAATTTAACACTTTTAGTACACTGATCAAGCCATAATCTGCCATACCCAAACAAACCTAGTAATTTTCTAACGTCTCTTTTGGTCTTTGGGGCAGGGATGGATGGAATTCCCAAAAATCTCTTGGGGCTTGACTTTTTATACCCTTGGCCCATTATATGTCCTAGATATGTTACTTCTTGTTCCACAAATTGCAGTTTCTTTTGTGATACTTTTAGGCCCTTTTTCCCATAAGAAATTTAGATGCTAGTACACTGGAACTTCTAACTTTGTCTTGTTCTCACCCAGATACAAGTAAATCATCAATGTATTGTAAAATACGTCCCCCATTCTCAGGTTTAAACTGTTCTAGGACTTCTTCTAGAGCTTGCCAAAGAGGTTGGGGGTTCTTTAAACCGCTAGGGAAGATGTGTCCACCTTTGTTGCTGTTTTCTTTTAAATGTCCTCCCATTCAAAGGCAAACCACTTCCGACACTCTTCAGCCAGGGGACACACCCAGAAGACATCCTTTAAATCCATGACAGAGACCCATGCATGCTCCTCAGGTACTTGGCTTAAAAGGGTTTACAGGTTTGGTACTACTGGGTGCCTCGCAACCATTCTTTTATTAACTTCCCTTGAATCTTGCAGTAATTGATACCTTCCATCAGCTTTTCTCACTGCTTGTATGGGAGTATTATGTGGAGACATGCATGGTGCTTGAATCCTTCCTTTAATAGCTGGTCAGTTACTGGGGTTGGTCCTTTCTTTCCCTCTGGGGAAATTGGATACTGCCTTACCCAAATGGCGGAGATTTCTTTCTGCAGCTCTACTTCTATTGGTGGAATATTCAAACAACCAATTTTTCCCTCCCCCACCCACACGTTTGGGTTGATTTCATCCATGTCTCCCTTAGTTAAGACCATTATTTGTACTACCATTTTTCCTTCTTTTGGTAATACTTCAATTCCCAATTTGATTTGTAAATCATGTGCTAATAAATTACAACCTAACTTGGAGATGTAAATGAAATTAGCTCAACACTCTCTTAAATTTCCTGTAATTTCTACATCTTCTATAGTCTGGGCCTCCAATGGTTCTCCTTTGGCCCCTCGTACTTTGCAGACCTTTTTACCGACTGTGATTCCTGTTGGTATTTTAGTCACACATGACTTGTCTGCTCTGGTATCAACTAAAAATTCAAATTCATCATTCTGGGAACCATTCTCAAAATTTACTAAGGGCTCTTCTAGATGATTCATTCAATTCCCCAGGGCATAGAACCTATTCCACATACTTCTCATCTCTTTTTAAGTTTTTCTCTAGAGTTTCTTGCTCCCAGGCTATGGCTTCATCTAATTGGAGTTTCTTACAATTTCTCTTTAGGTATCCTTTCTCTCCACAGTAATAACAGTATTTGTCACTGGGTAGTGCCCTCGCCCCTTTTGGTCCAATAAAACCTTTGTCTCTTCTAAGTGGTTCTACTGGCATGTATTTGTTGGCTCCCACACTTTCTCTGGCTATGGCTGCCATAATCTTAATTTTTATTTTTTGTCTTTTCTTCTTCTCTTCTTATATATACTCTTATGGCTTCTCACAGCAGTTCATTAATACTTTTTTCCTGCCAGTCCTCTATTCTTTCTAACTTTCATCTGATATCTTGCCAGGATGTAGTGACAAATTTTACCTTGAGAAGGACTTGGCCTGTCGGAACCCAGGACACACCTCTGGGTGCCCTGGAGGACATGTGCCCCTGGCAGGGGGCTGGGGATCCCTGGCAGGGGGCTGGGGAGTCCTGGCAGGAAGCCAAAGACGCCTGGGATTTTGATCTTAACCCATGGAGAAAATTACCACCCTTGTATGAAGAATTACAAGTTACAAAATTTAAGTAGAGTGATAATGAATCTGTCACAGGGTATAAAATGGTATTTTGGGGATTTTTATATAGAGGTCTAGGAGGCAAGATGGAGGGACTTGGGTGTTGTCCTATTCTTCTTCCTTCTTCTTCTTAGTCTCCATGTTCTTGGTGATGGTGGCATTTTAGGATTGGTTTAGAGTAGAAGTAGACTGTCTAACATAGGTGATAGGTATTGGGAAATAATGATAAATAAATTACACGTAGTTCATAGTATAAAATGTAGACACCAGCCCCGGGATGGGGAGTGTGCCTCTGTCTGACCTGCTAAAAACATCTCGGCAGGCCAGAGAAAAAATGTTATAGATAAGAAACAATAAACAACCTTGGAAACCAGAGCCGAAGAATTCAGACTCCTTCTTGGAAACATCAGGCTGAGAAAAAAGGATTCTCGGGGTCATCCCCGACTGCAGGGAACCCAAGATTGGCCTTCTGGGCTGTCTAGGTCAACATTAGAGTAAATCTGGAAGTTTTGCTTTAGCCTATTAAGCCATGGTGCTGGGGTCTCATCTTTTTCCTGGGTGCCGTCAAACCCTAACCTGGTATTATTCCCTCTAGGGACTGATTCTTTTATCCCTCTGGTCATCAGGGACCTGTAATCTCTCATGTTCCTTCTCCCCTCTTCTTGATTAGAGTCCCAGCTAGGCTCCACTAAAAGCATTTTTTTTGTCACCTGGGGGCCTGGGTTGGTTTTCTTGCTCCCAAATTTTCATTCCTGCAGTTCTTATTAATCGAGTCCTTTCTGGGGAAAATAGGATGTTAAAGGTGGAGTTCAATTCTCCCCATGTATAAATATTGGGGGCTAAAAATGGATTATTTGATTTGCTATTCCTACTGGCCAATCTCACTGGCCACCCTGCACATGGGAACTTCTCTGAGGGGGAACAATTTTTCCACTTTACCCACTTTGGACCGGGTGTTACAACATCAGCTGTGGAGGCTGACTGGGTAACTTCACTCTTGGGCATGAGATTCTGAGATGTTGTTTGGCTTCTCATTTGTGCTGTGGGAGGCAGAGCAGGAACTTGCTGGTGAATTGGGGTGCATGAAATGGTAGAGGTAAGGGAACAGTAGTGAAGGGTAAAGAGAGTGAGCAGAGGGTCGAGGGGAAGGTGGTGGAGGTATAACTAGGTTAGCAGGTGGTAAAGGAATGACAACTGGGAGAGGAGAAGGAACTGCGTCCACAGCAAGAGGAATTGGAGGAAGGATTTGAGGTACTGCAAGGGTAGGGTGAAGTAAGTGGTCAAGGGGGTCCCAGTTCTTGTAAGCCTTCTCAGCCTCTTCTTCTTCTGTTACCTTACTAGATTGCTTTCCCTCTTTTACTTTATAGACTCTTGTATTTTTCTCGTGTGAGGTGTACCTTAGGCAACAGGTGACGTTCTGTACGTGATGGGCCTTTTGCAGGAACTTGGGGTAAAAACAGAAGGTGCATCACCTTTGGACAGAGAGGCAGGTAACTCAGGAAATGTTTAAGGATGTTATTAGGTCATGCAGAAAGAAAGTTAGAGAGGTGAAAGCTTAAGGCTTAACCAGGCCATTTCTGTGAAGGATAATAAAAATGTTTCTATAAATACATTAATAGCAAAAGGAGGTACAAGGCAAATATCCATTCATTATTGGGGGAAATATGGTTTCCAAATATGAGGGAAAGGCTGAGGTACCTAACCGCTTCCTTGTATTAATTTTCAAAAATCAGACAGGTTGTCCTCAGGACAAGAGTTCTCCTGAGCATGTGGATGGGCACAGGGAGCAGAACAGCCCCCTGTAATCCAGGAGGAAGCAGCTGGGGACCTGCTGAGCCACTCAGATGCTCACAGGTGTCTCTGGGAGGAGATGGGATCCATCCCAGGGGGATGAGGGAGCTGTGGATGAGCTCCCCAAGCTGCTCTCCATCATTTACCATCAGTGCTGTCTCAGCAGGGAGGGCCCAGAGGGCTGGAGGTGCCAATGTGAGCCCATCCCCAAGAAGGGCTGGAAGGAGGATCTGGGGAACTCCAGGCCTGTCAGCCTGACCTGGGTGCCCAGCAAGGTTATGGAACAGATCACGCTGAGTGCCATCCCAGGGCACCCACAGGATGGCTGAGGGATCAGAGCCAGCCAGCGTGGATTTCAATATCTGCACTGATGATCTGCATGAGGGGACTGAGTCCAGCATCAGCAAATTTGCAGATGACACAAAGCTAGGTGTGAGTGTGGATCTGCTGGAGGGTAGGAGGGCTCTGCACAGGGACCTGGACAGGCCGGATCCAGGGGCCAAATCCAACAAGGGGAGGTTGAACAAGTCCAAGTGCCGGATCTTGAACTTTGGCCACAACAACCCCTGCAGTGCTGCAGGTTGGGGACAGAGTGGCAGGAGAGCAGCCAGGCAGAAAGGGACCTGCAGGGACTGATGTACAGCAGGCTGGACATGAAGCAGCAGTGTGCCCAGTTGGCCAAGAAGGCCAATGGCTCCTGGGCTGGATCAGGAATGGTGTGGCCAGCAGGAGCAGGGCAGGGATTCTTCCCCTCTGCTCAGCACTGCTTGGGCAGCACCTTGAGTGCTGTGTCCAGTTGTGGCCCCCCAGTTTAGGAAGGACACGGAGAGGCTGGAGCGTGTCCAGAGAAGGGCAACGAGGCTGGTGAGGGGCCTGCAGCAGAAGTGCTGTGAGGAGTGGCTGAGAGAGCTGGGGTTGTTTGTCCTGGAGAAGAGGAAGCTCAGGGTAGACAAGGCGGTGCCAGGGCACATGTTGGACTGTATGATATCCAAGGCCTTATCCGGCCTTGCTGACTCTGGGGTTCTCTGAAACCACCCTTGGAGCAGTTGCAGGATGAGTCCTGGGCCTCCTCTTCAGCAGCTCCAGCAGCCCAGGTCCCTCAGCTTCTCCTGCCAGCCCCAAAGCCCATCCTGTCAGTCCTGCAGAGCCTCTGCAGCTCCTCCTCATTACCCAGAACAGGGAGCCCCAGAGCCAGACACAGCAGCCCAGATGTGCCCCCCTGGCCTGGGGTGCCTCTGGCAAGGGAGCAGCAGGAGGCACTGCAGGAGCCTGCAGACAATTCCTGCAGCACTTGTAGGATGATCCTGCTGCCCGAGGGACATTCCCATGGTGGCAAGTCAGGAACTGCAATTGGGAGTGGGGCCAGAGAGGAAAGGACAAACAGGGATTGGCTGTTTGCAGGGGAGGGAACAGGGATGAGCAAGAGGAAGAAATTTCTACAAGCAAAGAGTACAGAAAGCAAAGGTGAAGTAAGGGAAATGCTCAGGGCACTTTTGGGGTGGATGCCAGCCAGCCCTGGCTCTGAGCAACAGTGTCTGCAGTGGGACAGGAAATTCCCAGCTGATGGGAACAAACTTTCTGGCTGACTGCAGAGGCCAGGACAAAGCTAAGTGGTTTCCCTGGTGTCCCCCAGGCCTTGCTGGCCCCAGGGGCTGATGGCATTTGTGCTCCCTCAGGTTCATGTCACCACAGCAACAGCATGGGGGTGCTCCCCCTGCTGTGTGCAATGCAAACAGGGGCAGCTGAGCCAGTGCTGCCGTGTCTGTGCCTGCAAGGATGGGGCACCTGTGTGAGCTGGGGGAGAGGCCAGGGCTGCAGAGGGGGGATGTTGTTGGCAGATCCATGAGGATGCTCTGGGACGCTGCCCTGGGCTGTCCAGCGCACTGGGGATGGATCAGCCCCTGCTCTGTTACTCCTTCCCATCTCCCCCAGGGCCCTTGCAGAGCCCCAGCCATGCTGTTTGTCCCCAGCCTGCCCATGGCCAGCCTGGGGCTGCTCACGGGGGTTTTCTGTGCTCAGCATTGGCCTGTCCATGTTCTTGTGAGAGCCTGGGCAAGGAGCCTGGAGCCCCCAGGGCCTGGGCTGAGGCGTCAGCGCTGCCCCAGCAGTGCCCATGGCCTGTCCCTGCTGCAGCCCCGGGACTGCCACCCCCAGGGCTGTGCCCGGCCCCGAGAGCACTCAGGCCCTGCAGCAACACCAGGGCCACCAGGGCAGCGGGGCAGGGCCACGGCAGCAGCACTGGCAACACCAAGTGCTGCTGCTGCTGCTGGGCACAGCTGCTGGGCCAGCCCTGATCTGCCCCAGCTCTGCACACAGACATTGCTGCTGCAGCTCCAGAGAAGGCAACAAAAGGGCATCTCTGCGGAAAACTTTGCTGGGATGTCCTTTAGTTCGTTTAAAGGAAGCAAGGGCATAGCCCCTCTTTGACACAGTCTGTGACCATAGGGATGGTAGAGAGAAACAAAATGGGAAGTGGCATAAAAAGTGACCTTTCTTTGTGGACAAGATTAAAAAAAGTAAATAAAAGAAAAAACCCACAACCAAATGAACAAAAAGTATAAAAAATTACTTTTATTACAAATGATTGTCAGAAATAGGCCAGCTCTTTAATATTTCCAAAACCATCCAGTCAGCAGTCTCCTCACAGCAGCCTTGAGCTCCTGGTTCCTCAGGCTGTAGATGAGGGGGTTCAGGACTGGTGGCACCACCGAGTACAGAACTGACAGGGCCAGATCCAGGGATGGGGAGGACATGGAGGGGGGCTTCAGGTAGGCAAAAAACCCAGTGCTGAAAAACAGGGAGAGCACAGCCAGGTGAGGGAGGCAGGTGGAAAAGGCTTTGTGCCGTCCCTGCTCAGAGGGGATCTTCAGTACAGCCCTGAAGATCTGCACATAGGTAGCAACAATGAACACAAAACAACCAAATAGTAAAGAAATGGAAAACACAATGAGTCCAAGTTCCCGGAGGTAGGATTTGGAGCAGGAGAGCTTCAGGATCTGTGGGATTTCACAGAGGAACTGGCCCAGGGCATTGCCATGGCACAGGGGTAGGGAAAATGTATTGGCTGTGTGCATGAGAGCATTGAGAAAGGCACTGGCCCAGGCAGCTGCTGCCATGTGGGCACAAGCTCTGCTGCCCAGGAGGGTCCCGTAGTGCAGGGGTTTGCAGATGGACACGTAGCGGTCGTAGCACATGATGGTCAGCAGATAAAACTCTGCTCCAATGAAGAACACAAAGAAAAAGAGCTGTGTGGCACATCCAGTGTAGGTGATGTTCCGGGTGTCCCAGAGGGAATTGTGCATGGCTTTGGGGACAGTGGTGCAGATGGAGCCCAGGTCACTGAGGGCCAGGTTGAGCAGGAAGAAGAACATGGGCGTGTGCAGGTGGTGGCCGCAGGCTACTGCGCTGATGATGAGGCCGTTGCCCAGGAGGGCAGCCAGGGAGATGCCCAGCAAGAGGCAGAAGTGCAGGACCTGCAGCTGCCGTGTGTCTGCCAATGCCAGCAGGAGGAAGTGCCTGATGGAGCTGCTGTTGGACATTTGCTGTGTCTTGGCATGGGGATCTGTAAGAAAAGTAACCGTGGAATAGTTGTGTTTGGAGAGGACTTTAAATATCCCAGCACAGCCTGGGGGCACTTTCTCCCCTCTGCCTGCCCAGGGTTCTGCTGCCTGGAGCTGTCCCTGCCAGCAGCTGCTTCCCTGTGCCCAGGGCTATGACCTGCCAGTGCTGCCAAAGCCCAGCCCAGCCCTGGGGGCTCAGCTCTGCCCTGCAGACCCCTCCCTGCCCAGGGGCAGTTCTGGATCTGCAGGCTCTGATGGCAACATCTGTGCAACCCTGAGGAGGCTGGAGAAGTGATATTGACACTGCCTGTGAGGGGTCCTGTGCTGATTTCTGTCACTGCTTGATTTATTCAGAGCTGAGATCAAATTATTTATTTTTTCTAAACATGAACTGAGAGATGAATATCTACATGCAATTTTCCATCCCAGCAACCCAAAGCAGTAGATTAATAATTTTTTCCCTTTTATGCAGCCCCTGCCTTGCCGTGCTCCCTGTATAATCTACTTGGAAATGCTCTGCAGTTAAATGCCCTGCTGGGAGCAGTCCTGAACAATGCAGCAACCTCCAGACACAAGGAGAACACTTCCAAGCCTTACCAGCTGTCTCCTTCCACCTAGATCTTGTCCCCCCGTGCTGGGAGCAGCTGCCAGGGCTGGCTGAGAGCTGTCCCTGGCAGGCAGCAGAGTCCCTGCCCCAGCACAGCACCCTGGGCTGCAGGACCCTGCTCTGCAGGACAGCCCTGGGCACCCCTGGCTGCTCTGCACAAGAGACAATCAGAGAATGTACTCACAGGGTCTGTAGGCATTGGGATGGTCCAGCTTTAGGAATTCACTCCAGGAGCTGCAGCTGCATTGTCCTGCAGCCAGAGATTCCTGTGCCAAGGCCTGGCAGTGATTCTGCCCCAGGCACTTCTCAGCACCTTCCCAGCCCTGACTGATTGAAGCTCTCTGTGCCCCTGTGCTGTGCCCGGGGTGGCTGCAGGCAGTGCCCCAGCCCTGCTGGGCTGGCAGAAGAGCTGCTCATCAAGAGAAATGTGCTTTTGAAGCTCTTCTTGGTTACCAGGAGCTGCCTCTGTGCCAGGAGCCCAGCCCAGCTCAGCAGCACAGACACAGCACAAGAACGTTAATGAGCCTCTGGGGCTTTGTGCTCAGGCCCTGAACATCATTCCCTGAGAGGGAGCTGAAGAAACCTCTCCAGAACTCCAAGGCAGAATCCAACTCCAAAGTTTCTTGGACTTTTAATGGGTCCCACTGAGGAGCACAAATGAGAAAGTGTCCCCAGGCCCCAGGCAGAGCAGAGAATTGGAGGCAGTGCTGACAGGTGGGGACAAAGAGAAGCCAAGTCTTGGTGCCCTGGGGCACATCAGCAGGGTCTGTGCCACCAAGGGCTGTGAGGAGACACCTTGTCCTGAGGCCCTGGGGCCTCCTGGCACAGCCCTAGCCAGGCTGGGCACTGTCAGCCCCTTGTCCTGCCCTCAGCATCCCCCCCTAGCCCACATCCCAGTGGCCTCAAGGATCTGCTGGAAGGAGTCCCTGGAGAGCCTTGCTCAGGAATGGCCCTGGGGGCTCCTTCATGCTCCCAGGGACTGCAGGTTTTTTAAAGAACTTTGGGTTTGGCTTTTGCCTTGGAGTCTCTGAGAGGTTTGTGCAATCATGGCCTCCAATTATCTGCTGTAATTATTCCCTGGAGAGGCTTTCTCAGTAACAACACTCATTGGGGCTCATTTATGCTTTAAGGTACTTAAGTTATTTTAAGATACTTGGTGTTTCCCTTTTGATACTGACTCTGTGAGAGGTTTTACAATCATGGCCCCAATTATCTGCTTTAGTGAGTCCCTGGGGAGCTTTGTACTGACACTCAGTGGGGCTCATTAATAGCTTTAGATACTCAAGGTTTTTAAGGTACTTTATGGATTTAGGTATACTTTTAGGAACTTTTAAGGAATTTCCTTCCAAAATTGAGTGTCTGAGAGGTTTTTGTGCCATCCTGACCTCCATTCCTCTCCTCCAATGAGTCCATGAGGAGCCTGTGTTGGGTATCTTCCCGCTTTCTGTTTTACAACAAAGACAAAACTGAAAGAATTTTGTAAGACTTTCTAAAAGCATCTAAGCAAACATGAGACAATTAACAATACAACAACAACTAGGAAAATTAAATGTCCTGTTTTAGATAGACATCATCCAACCCTTTTATCCCTTGGATTGGAAGAGTTTATTGAACCAGTCTTTGTTTTCCACTTGAAGCTTCTTGAACTCTTCATTCAGTACTTGAATGCTCTTGTGGATTGACTCGCTGTGGCTGGAGAGGTTCATGCAACAAATACTCTCAGAGTCTACACAGCCATGCCCATGTGCCCAGAATAAAAATTCTATTGCTGTTCTGCAAGGTGGCATGTCTGATGGTCTCTATGTCTGAGATCAGGCCATGCAATGTGAGTGAGGTCACATTTACTTACTTAACAGGCACCCAAGATGGTCTAATTGTCCTAAAGCTTTAGCTGCAGCCACCCAAGGTAGTCCAAATTGGGGGTGCTACCATCCCATACCAGGATTAAAGCTTGCAAAGCCATCTCTATGATATCATCCAATACTTCCCTGTGGATACCTGCTGCTTGATCATCTGGTAGGCTGTGTTGTCCTTCTCCAGCTGGATGGTTGATTGTCAATTCCGCCCTTGCCTCATTATTAGCATACTCAGTTATTAGCATAATAACTATTATTAGCATAATATAACTATTAGCATAATGAACACTTCCATCCCTCTTCCCACAGGGCGTATTCTTGTAAATGACAACAACATAATATATTTTCAATCATAGGTGCCAGAATTTTGAGGCACCCTCGGGGTTCACATCGGTGACCTGAGCCATACGTGCTGCTGGAAGCCTGGAAAGCTGCAAGAGCGCTCACAAAAGAGGTATGAAAAGGCAAGCAGCATATAAATTATCCGCCGTGTATCTAGAATGGCGAGGGATAAAGGGGATAGATTTGTTATTAGCCTACCTTTACGCTGAAGAAACTTTCCTTAACCCACATGAACTTTCGGAATGGAGAAAATCTGGGGATATACTGTGGGAAGCAGGGTTAGAAGATGATAATTCAGCAAAGAAACCGAGCAAGCCATGGCGGGTGATATACAATACACTTCAGCATGTCTCTGAGTGCACAGCAGCAGCTGCGGCTCGGGACGCCTGCGAGGCTGCGCTGCTCCGAACTCGGCATGGGCGCTCTGCCATGGGGAGCAGCTGCGGTGAGCGGCCGCCTGAAATGCTGCGCTGCAGCGGCGGGGAGAGCAGCAGCCACGGGGGGGTCGCCCCCTCCGACACAAGCGCCGCGGGACCGGAGCGCTTCTTCCAGCGGGAGCGCTCTCCCTCCGCCCCGCAGCCGGCAAAAGCTTCAGTGTGAGACCTAACAGCATAATAAATGTGACTCTTGTCAACAAAAGAAAGATTCCTACTGCAATTAAGAGACCAGTGAAAATAAACAAACGACACCAAGGACCGTTGCGGCAGCGTTTCTCACCCAAGTTAAAAAGACTTTTTGTTCTTCCTAGCAGAGACTGTAAAAGAGACTTTAAATATCAGAAGCCCAAATAACTCAGTCAGTGAAACATCAGACTCTAAAATTATATTTTGAAAAATTTAAAATTGTTAAAGATGTGTTAAAGTGATTGTAGAAGTAAGAGGTAATGAGTGTGTTTTTTGTATTTTTTAAGCTTGGTTTAGATGTGATAGATATAAAAGCAAGCACTGAATTCAAAGGAATTTTTTCACAGGTATACCTTGAACAAATTTCTTAAGTTTAAATGCATTCAAGTATAAAAATCCTGCAACAAACACGTGAAGAAAGTTTTTTTAGCTTGGTATTTTAGAATCAGGCCTGTAAGTAAGTTATAGTAAATGCTATATTCTATTTCTATAGTAAGTTTTATCTGTTGATAAGTAGTTAAAGTTAAATTATCTATTAAGTGTTATTAAGTTTAAGTAAAGCTCGATTCTGTTTAAATTATATTAGGTTTAAGTTATTTAGAATTTAAAGTCAGTTAAGTTTTGTAAAAGTTTTGTTAGATTTAAGTGATTTTACATGTAAGTTCTGTTGATTTAAAAATCTGTTAAGTTTAAGTAAAGGTAAGTTTAAGTAATGTTAAGTACTATTAAGTTTAAGTATTTTAAGTTTAGGTGTTATTAAGTTTAAGTAACGTTAGACAGATTTATGTTTTTATGATAAACGTTTATTTTATGACTTGTGTGAAAAGTGTTGTTGTGAACATCAGAGAAACTCTAGTTAAAAGAGACAATCAGAAACATTTGTGAGTAAAGCTGTTCCTGTTTGAAGTATATCTGCTGTTTGAGAATAGAAAGCCAACGACGCAGATGAAATCTGTGCACATGTTACTCCTTTAGCTTACTTTTGTAGGTTGTATTAGCACACCTGAGTTTTGTTTGAGCCTTGTACCATATAGAATCCCTCGTGTATCTATCGTATAGTATATCCTATAAATAGTGACAGCCTTTTCAGTTTGTTTCCCTAGCTTAGATCCCTTATAAGAGAGAAACCTTGCTAGATGAGAATACTGTTTAGCTGTTAGAATTGCTGATTTTTGTGTTGTAAAGAGTGTGACACAGTTAGCCCATAGAATTTTGCTTTTCATAAAAAATAAAAACAGGGGAGATATTGGGAATTTAGCTGCTAGAGACTGGAAAAGTACAAAGCCGTGGCTAATTCCAAGTCCTGCACCTGTGAGATAGCGTGTCCTTGGGCCTAGCTGCAGTAGGATAACAAATAGTGAAAGAGACATGAGAAAAGAGAGATGTAACCCCTAAAGAATGAGGAAGAGTTCATGGTATAGTTTAACCAATAGATTGCTTGGCTTACAGAATATTCATAAGCTTATTATTTGCTGTATAAGTGTTTGATGCTGTGATAAATAGGTATGATTTGTGCTGATAAAAATTGAAACAGTAATCAATATTGATACAGTAATTAATATTTGAGAATAATAAAATAGTTAATAGCTAAAAGTTGTAATGCCAAAGAAGAGAGGGAAAGGAGGGGCTCCACCCACCCCCCCCCCTTCCCAGCAGATGTTCACAAGGACAGGAGGAAAGAAAGAAGCTGAAGATACAGTTGCTAAAAATGACCAAGAACCTGGTTGGGTCCAAGAAAATGCTAATTATAAGGGACTTATTGCCTTGATATGTAGATGCAGTGATACGTTAGTCTTGGCTTACATTGTACTGGCTTGGTGCGCATGTGTAACCCAAAGGTGAATTAAAGGACAACGAAGAAGACTACAGGGCCTTCATCATTGACGACCCTCAAAGACTTGTGCGACCACCAAACCGAGTGGTGGCGCATGCGTGATAAAGGTGGTAATGAAGGCGGAGACAGAAAAGTGACGAACCAAAAATAGGAGGAGATGGCATATCAGGGGTGACTTTCACTTGGCAAGCTTGTACGTGAAGTGGCAAGGGTCATTGAACCCTGCCCTCCATACCCCGCGGTTGTTTTTGCTTATGCGCTATTATTTGAACCAAATTATCCCTTGTTTATATATTTTCTAAACTATTTAATTAAAATTGTTACTACTTTTAATACTATTTGGCCTTTTTATGATGGGATAATTGGGCAAACATAACAATGCTTTCTTTAATAAATTGGACCTGTGATGAACCACCTGGTGTCCTGGTCCCCTTCCTACGACATGGGCCCTGCCAAGCTGTCCCTGCCTCACGCTGGCCTCGCTTCCCCTGGCACAAGTGCCGGGCCTGAAGGAGCTGCCCTGTGCTCCAGCCTGCCGAGCAGCCCGGCTCCCTGCCCCGGTGCCCAGAGTGCTGCACACACTGCTGGCCTTTGCCAGGAGGTGCAGGGCAGCCAGCAGAAGAGGAGGAATCCTCAGCCAGCCCAGCGGCCCACGGCTGCCCTTGGCCTTTCTCTGCTCCTGGGCACACTCCAGATGGCCATGGCCTCCAGGCCGGGCTGTGCCCAGCATGGCTGCGCTTCCCCTCGGCAGCAGCCAGCTGCCACCTGGGCTCTGAGGGCGGAGGATTCGCCCGCTCCCAGGAAGAGGCACGCAGGGCCTGGCTGCTGCCTCTTGCAGCTCCAAGGGCCTCCTTCCAGCCTGCCTCTGCCGGGGCTCAGGCTGCTCCAGCCTCTGCCGGGGCTCTGCTGGGGCTCCAGCCCGGGCAAGGCCGGGCCCGCTCTCACCTCACAGGCGCTGACAGCTCTGCCCCACAGGAGACCTTCCCGAGCACCCTCTCTGATCTTTCTGCTTTCTCACTTGAGCAAGGCTTTCCTCCAGACAAAGAGATTATTGCATTTAGGGATCCAAATCCAAGTGGCAGGAGCCCAAATGCTCTCCAGTCACAGCTGAAGGCCTGCATCTGCACAGGGTGTTTGGGCTGCCTCATTCTTCTTTTGGTTTTGCCTTCAAATGTCATTGCCCTTTCTGCCTCAAACAGAGTTACCAAAGCTGGCCAAAAACAGACCAGTGGGCCATATTCCAAAGGCAGTGTGGTCTGGAGAGGATGAATGAAGAACATCCTTCCCCACTTTCACACCATGCCAAAGACACTGTGTCACCTTTAAGAAACAACAGACAATTCAGAAGGAATTTTTGAGCTTATTCGCAGAGTGAGAAGGAAGGGAATCTTCAAGGTGAGGTGTGGTTTTAGAAACTTTATTCATTTCCAATCCTACTCTGCAGTCCTATTAGACAATCCTACTCTAACTCTAACTCTAACCCTAACCCTAACCCTAACCCTAACCCTAACCCTAACCCTAACCCTAACCCTAACCTGAACCCTAATCCTAATCCTAATCCTAATCCTAATCCTAATCCTAATCCTAATCCTAATCCTAATCCTAACCTACAATCCTAGTCTAAACTGGTTGAGGAATAAATGGTCCTGATGTGATTGTCACGTTCTTGTCTCCCTCCTCTTCTTTACTGAAACAATCAGCGGCACCAGGCTGGACGCAGGCTCAGCAAATGTTACAAATGGATGCTGCCCAAAGGGAAAAAAAACAAATCAACAAAAAACAATGGACCATGACTTTCCAAGCTCAGTGCTTCAAAGGATTCCTCTGGCTCCTAGAAGGATGCAGGAAGAGGACAAATGGGACCATCTACACCTCCAACTTTATGTGCAGGACTTTGCCATCACAGGCAAACCTGGCCCAGAATCCCACTCATCCATTTATCCAGGTGTCCTCAACTTGCTGAGATTTTTGCCCTGCCAGTGCTCTAGAAATGGTGCTTTCTGTCCTTGGAGTTTCAACTTTTCAGGAAACTCCAAAGCCTCACACTGGTCCCTCTCTTTGAAAGACAGGCACTGTGCTGATTCCCACAGGGAGACAGAGCAGTGTCTACCGTTCCATGCCCTGCCCCTCGTGTGCTGGATGGCTCCTTCCTTCCCAGCAGGGCCAGCCCAGTGGCACTGGGCCCTGCAGTTCCCTCTCTGCCACACAACCTGGCAGTAACACTGGTACAGTTCCCGTCTGCTTGAGCGTGCCAGGCAGCAGATGGGGCTGGGACAAGTCCCTCCCAGCTGTCCCTGTTTGCATGGCAGAAACCTCTGAGGGTGGGCTGGGGGGCACAAACCAGGGCCCCTCAGAGGCTCACAGTGAGCCCCCCACAGCCCCTCCTGCCCACAGCCAAATCTCTGACCCCTAGGCTGTGACTGGCTTCCTTGGGTTCCTCCATCACCATTTCATGTCTCTGAACCCTGCATTGCTCTACTTCAATTCTTTTGCCATTAGATAAAACTCAACACCCCATCAAATTACAAAAGAAGGTGACAGAAACAGCCAGAGGACCTCTCTGACTCAGGAAATGCAGAGAGGTGTGGGGTTATTCAGTTTTGTGAAGAACAGGCCCCAGGGAGACTTTATTGCCACTTTCCAAGACTTCAGAGTGGCTTTGAAGAAAGTGGGCGACATCTTTTTTAACAGGGCCAGTTACAAAAGGATGGGGGTGAATATTTTTTAACACAAATAGGATCTAATCAGAACTTGTTTACTCCGAGCATGGTGTGACCCTGGCACAGCTTGCCCCAAGAGCTTGTAGGAGCCCCATCCCTCCAACCATTCCAGCTCCGGTGGCAAAGGACTCTGAGCAACCTGATCTCTTTAAAGATGCCCCTGCTCATTGCAGGACACTGGCACCAGAGGACCTTTACAGGACCCTGCCAGCCCAGCCCAGTCTAGGATTCCTCGGTGTTTTCATTTGAAGAGCAGCAAGAGTGGAGGTGAGGAGGAAGGGGGCTCATCTGCTGCCTTGGACTTGAGTGGAGGAGGAGCCCATCCCTCAGAGCCTGTTTCACCTGCAGCCCCTTCACATTTTACCTGCAGGAGCTCCTTGGCAGACCAGCGCCGCGCCTCGTCTCTCTGCAGGCAGCAGCTGAGGAAGTCACGCAGGCAGGATGAAAATAGGTTGGGCTGCTGCAGCTTTTGTCTTCCTCCTGTGGCTATCAGGAGTTGGGGCTGGGGAAAAAGGAGACACCAGGCTCCACCTGCTTCTTTCCCATCTGCCACTGCTCTCCCAGATCCCACTGATTAAGCTCCACTCTGCAGTGGCAGTTTCTGCCCTGGCAGAGACCCAGAGATGACTTTTCTTTACCAACCAAAACCACAAACCCCGATCCAACCACAGACTCTCCAACATCCCACAGATCTTGCCTTGGCAGCTGATTTCATTGACTGTCCTGGTTAGTGGGAACTACATCACCACAATCACATTTCCTTCCCTGAGGATTCATACCAACTTGAGAGGCTTTTTGGAAGAAGGACTTTGCTATACTAACTCTACTCTATCCAAGGGTTAGTATATGAAAAGTATCTCTGCAGTGCTTCTTGTCCCTTAAGCACAGCTGCCATAAAACAAAATGAATCAATCTTTTTGCTTTGTTCTTGAAAAGAATGGGAATTGGAAGAAAAGAAAGGAAATCCACCGGGTATTCCTCAAGTAAGGAAATAAAATCTTTGGAATCTCATCTTCAACACAGACACATTAAGATCCATGCACAAATGTACTGGCATGAAAACGCCTGCTTGGACACACAGGAGCCACCTGCAGCTCTGTCTCTCAGCAGTCTGAAAATTTCTGCTTTCCTTACATGGAAAAGAAAAACTTTTCATGGTCAAATCAGAAGGAGAGGTTCCATCCCTATGATCACCCTCTGCTCAGTTGGCTACTCAAGTCAATGCATGAATGGTAGGCCCATCCCAGAAAGTGCCAGGAAACAAATGGGAGGTTCTGGCAGGCTCTCCACATCACCAGGCTCTGGCTTGGCGACGGGCAGAATGTAGCTTGGGCTAGGAGAGAAACACGGTCACTGAGTGTTTCAGCAGCACTGCACAAGAAGCAGAAGAGACTCTGTGGCCTTTACACCCTCATGCCCAGATTTCAGGCATGTTTCCCAGTGAGAAGAAACTGCACAGGGGTTTAAGTTCCTCTCTAAAAACCAGTGCCTTAGCAACTTTCTTGTGTTTGGGCTTCTTTTCTTCATTTCTGGAAATGTAACACCAGTTCTGAGAGGCTTGCCTTGTGGTTTGAGGGGCATCTTCGCAGCCAGATAAGTGGGAACAACTTGAAACCCAAAGCAAATGTTGCCTGAGAAGAGCTGAGGAGTGTTTGCCTGTGGTGAGGCTTGAGCTGTCTGGCAGTCCCCTTCCATGATGTGCAGAAACATCCAGCTGCTCCCCAGAACTCAGTCCCTCTGGGCATGCAGGCCTCTGGAAACCCCTGAGGATTCCAGCCTTTCTCCTGCTCAAGAGCATCTAACCTAAGCTGAGCTCCAGTTTCTTCAGCAAGGCCAAGGATGTTCACTTCCATGCAGCTGACAGTGTCCGTGGAGCTCAGCAGGTCTTTCTGATACTCCTCAGGCCAAGGAATTACAGTGTAGATTGGCAAGACATCAGCTGATGATTATCCAGTGTGGTTCATGTGGAACCAAGCTCTAACATGCTGACAAGTCAGGGGGAGAGAGCTCATTCTGCTTTTGCAAGATGGTATTTAGAAACATAAGACACCGACTTGGAACTATTCAAACCTCAACTTGCAGAATCCATCTCAAATAGACAAAAATAACAATGGCAAGAGGCCTTGGAGTCTCCATAAAAATGCCCACCACTGTCATGATAACTCTGTGCTCGTGGCGCTGAAATAGATGGTGACCAAAGAGACTTTGCTATTATCCTCTTTAAGCCAAAGGAGAATTTCAAAGCCAGAAATGGCAATGCACTCCCCTTGTGTACAAATAATTTATGCGGCTTTCTGTCCCTTTCCCACATCACCAGAGGTGACAAAGAGGGTTTTATCCTGACTCTCAGCTGAGCTCAGCCACTGGCCATGGTGGGGAGCTGGAGCCCTCCCTGTCATTAGAACTGTGCAGGCCAGGGATGGCCCTGCTCCTGTGGTAAAGAAACACAGCACCGGTGTCAACTGCCCACGCTGGATCCCTGCCCAGGCACCTGCCTGCGAGCTTATCAACTTGTTAAAGTACCAAGAAACAGCCAAGGGTTTGGAAAACAATTCTAACTGCAGTTGGAGAAAAACACATCCAAAACTTATCCAGGCCACCCACACACGTGACTGAACAATGTACAGATGACTTGAAAGCCTGAAAGTTTCAACAACCACAGGATTTGGAAAAGATGCTACAGAATGGAAGAGAAGAGCTGTGTTTAAAAAATGAAAAAGCAAGTAGAACTGCTTGGGCATTGCTTTGGTAGTATGTTATTTTCTCTTTTCCTTTTTTGTTTACTTTTCTTTTTCCTTTTTTCCTATGTTTTCTATAAAATTGAAACTGGGAAGGTCTAACCTCTATTTCTCAGGATATTTATCACATGTCTCCCCTGTCCGCTGAAAAATTCTTGTCCTTCAGAAACAGAGTTCCAACATTGTTCAAAAAACAAGTGGGAAATGTCAGGCACGGCTGGAGGCCAAAATGGCAGGTTTCTGAACTGGTTAGGTTTCTGAACTGCCACTTCCCTTTCTGATACAACCAAAGCTACAGCAGATGCTGCTGTGCTGCAGGGGCATTTTTTAGAAGGGGACCTTGGTGGAAGTGGTGCCAGCAGATGGCAATGGGATTTTGTCCAATGGCACACAGAACACGGGACAGGTGAGAAAGACAGTGGGATCAGTGAGTATTTGCACCTTACCAAGACAGGAGTTGCATTCCAGGAAGGAACTTCTCGTTCCACCATTTCGATGCCCACGATTCCCAAAGACCATATGTCCACTTTGGGGCCACATGGTTGACCTGTCACCACTTCAGGCGCCAGCCACCCAGCAGCGCCGGCCACGGAGCTCCGTCTGCCCTGCTCAGGGCTGAGCTGAGCAAAGAGGCCAAAGTCAGCTGTGGAGAAAACAACAAACCATGAAAGCCAGCTCCAGTTAGGAAACCAAGCAAAAGAATTCCCCACTCTCAGGCTAACAATGTGCTGTTGGATCTCCTGGAGAACTGTCCATGCTCGATTTCCTTGGGGCTTTCCAAAAAATCCCAGGTTTCTTAACGCTGCTCACAGCAGTGGACTTCATTCCCCTGAAGCTTTAGATTGTAGCTCCCTCTGTCTGGAAGGGACACACACAGAGCAAGGCCACTCTTGACTGCTTGTGGTTCCTTATACCTCTGTGCACATTCCAACTGTGCCCTCAGCTCGCAGCAGGGGTCCCTGCACTGCCACCAGCACCATTTCTGGGGAGCTGGCAGTCACTCCAAGCAGCCCCACACCCACATCTCTGGAAAGCTGCACCTGACCAAGAATATACTGACCCAGCTTGACAGAGCCATTGGTTTTGAGAAGGATGTTGCTGCTCTTCACATCTTGGTGGATGACGTGGTTTGAATGAAGAAAATCCAGTCCCTGCAGGCACTGAGAGAGAAAACAGAAAGAGGAGGGCAAAAATGAGTGATGTGATTTCATCACAAAAGAAAGGAAACAAAGAACCTAAAAGATTCCCTCTCCAGGGGAATGGGGAGCAATGGCAGAACAGTAATGGCCACTGAGAGGAAGAGCTTGCTGCTCCAACACTTGCAGAGCAGGACCTTTCTGAGGAAAGGCACGTCAGCTTTTGAAAGAGCAACAGCACCTGCTGTTGTAGGCTGTCCCCTGCAAACCAGCCAGGATGACTCCTGCTGTAGTGGACCTGCTTTTTCCATGCAGAGGACAAAGGAGGGGTTTGGAAAGGAAAAGTCCCTCCCTTTGGTGTTTAGTGGATCACTTTTGGGTGGGAGGCTGCATGACAAAGATTTTCTAGCTGGCCTCAGCACAGGCGTGTAAGTATCACACCAGTCACTTTGTGGAAGCAAAGAGCATTTTGGCTGCACTAATGTCCTTTTCAGCTGAGGACTGTGAGAAATGAGTCTTTTTTCTTTGCTGGTCATTTCATATCCTGCCACCAGCTCCTTTGCTTTTACTGGCAAGGAATGCAGTGAAGACAGACTCCAGGCAAATGTTTAGAGAGGCAAGGTGGAGAACAGCAAATACAAATGCAAATACAAATACAAGAGACAGAGTGAGAATACAACAGCAGGAGATAAGAGTACTGTCACTGAGTACAGGGAGTGAAGGGGCACTGGCAGGCCTTTCACTTGAGATGCTTTTACTTGCCCATAGAATATCAGCAACACAGAAACAAAGCTTGGCACAGGAAATCACTCCAGCTCTGAGGCCCCTGTTTCCCAGACAATCCTGCCCAAGCCCTTGGAAACACAGATGGGATTGCTGACCTCCCGACTGATGGCTGCCATCTCATCTTCCGACAGGTAGGTCTGGCTGATGACATTGCTCAGAGTGCCTCCATCCATGTACTCCATAACCAGGGACAGTTCCTCACCCATAAGGTAGCTGAAAGAAGGAAACAAGGGCATGGAGATGAATGTACATGGCTAGGTTGCTGTTTGGAAAATATGGGTTGATTCTTCTTTTCAGGTCTCTTTGAGACAAAGACAAAAAAAAGGAATAGACATTTCCTCTTGGCTGTGCATTGTTTGCCATCTGTGCAGTCTCAAGGAGAAAGGCACAGCTGCAAAAAAGGAGATGTCTTAGATGGGCAGTAAGCAAAATGTGCAGTTTAGAAACAGCCCAGATAAAAAACCTGTCACGCATGGTTTTTCTGGAAAAAAGCACCTAATCTTCCTGGCATGCATAGCAATGAAAACCAGTGGCAACAATCCAAGGGAAATCCTTGTTAGTTTACCTGGACATAAGAAGACACTTGAAAAAAATCAAGCTCTAAAACAAAGTGGTGGCTGTGAATATAGAGATCATTGATTAAGTAAGACACGACTCATCCGGGTTTTTGAACAATTTTCAAATACCATGTGCCAGCGAAGACTCATGCAGACAAAATGCAATCTCTTCCCATCCACTGGAGATGAAAAGAGCAATAATAATTAGCCAATATTAAAGCTCTATTTTCTGCCAGTGACCAAAGTGGGATTTTACCTTGCATGTTTGCAATATGTAAACAAACATTCATGGGACAAAAGCACAACTCACCTGTCTAAACAGTTGACCAGGTTGGGATTTCTATTCACCCTCATGACCATGAGTTCGTTGACTTTTAATTCCTTCTTCCTCAGTCCTTGAAGCTGTATTTTCTTGATGGCCACCTAAAATGACATTGAAAAACAGTAATTTGAGAGGTTGGTGGCACGAGACCACAAGGCATGTGGAGCGAGTGATTTTGCAATGACACAGCTGAGCTGTGCCAAACTGCCTTGTGATCAGGCACTGCAGTAATTAGGAACTGACATTCCAACAGCCCATTTCTCTGCTCCCTTGGGAGCCAGTTACAGGACACGTGGGGCCACTGACATTTTGCCTTGACCACTTGGTAACAGCAGTGTCTCAGTTATCACCCACAAACCTCTGACCACACTCTCTGCTGCTTTGTTTGGGACTCAGAAGAAGTAATCCATGCCTTAATACTCTGTGGATACATCTTGTGATATGGGCAGGGCTTAGGGCTTTCAGGGACGCCTTGCAGATCTCTCCCTATGTGCAGTTCCCAAGTGCAGCACTGCAGGTGGCTAAGGATCTGCCAGTAACTTTCAGATGGATTTGCTGCAGCCAGAAATGAGAATTCAGAACTCTGAAGCTGTAGCCCCAAAGAGCAGTGAGGTGCTCGAAGGCACCACCTTTGTTTTAGCAATGGAGAGTGAGTGAGTGCGTCCTTCTCTGAAAGGAGCCGCTGCCCTCTGTGCCTTCCTTCTGGCAGCTGAGGAGGACAAAGTCCCAAATGTGTTTTGTGGGCTGGCACCAATCTGTGCTTCTTGTGCCTTTTCAGCACAGTTCTGCCCAAAGCTCCAGCCACAGCTCACACCAGAGGGGAAAGCCCTCGAGTGCAGTAGAGTCTGCAGGGGCTGTTGATATTTACCTCTCCTCCTGTGGCAGTGTTGAATGCTCTATAAACGTCTCCAAAACTCCTAGAAAAAAAAACAGAAGCAGAGAAAGGAGAAGCCATTTAGATCTTGCAGTGAAAGCCAGCCCACAGAGGAGATCTCTGCTGTAAATGCCTGCAGGACACTGAAAGCATGAAGATGTCTTTGACAATGCCTTCTGAGCACATCTAGAAGTTCTGATCAGCACTGACAATCTAAGCCCAGTGCCTGAACACATTTGCAGTTTGTCTGACTTCACACTTGATACCTATTCCACCAGCAAAACACCTGATGCATAGTTTTGTACCATTAACATTGCTTGGACTCACCCACTGCCAATATTTTCCAGTTCAATGTATTTTAGAATAGGACCTTCCATCTTCACCATTCTCCCTGAGGGAAACAAAATGCAAGATGTTCACTTTAAAGCAAAGATCCCACCTTCTAGGAGATACAAAAGGCAGCCCCACTATCTGGAGCTCTGAGCCTCCCTTGGTGGACAGCTGGCTAACAACAACAGGAACAGCAACTGGAACAACAAGAAAAGAACAGCAGGCTCACAGCACAAGTGGCTGTCACAGAGACTGATTTCTAGCATCCTTTGAAGTGAGAGACCTCTTGACAGCAGACACACAGGGAAGCACAGGAAGATACATTCAGAGGACACTGAGACCAGAAGAGAATACCTATCTAGGCAAGTAAGTTTGTCATCTAGAAACATTAAGGAGAGCTGGAACTAACAGTGCCTTTGTTTTCTTGGGAATAAACACTGTGAGATTTAGAAAAGGTTTCCTACTTGCTAAGATGAAATGCACCTGGACATGTAGAATCAATTCCTCTGAGCAGATGTCAAGTCCAGAACAGGAGGAATATTGCCAAGTGTTCCCATCTTTTCCACCTTGCAGCAGTTTTCCAGAAGAATGCCTCTGTGTTTGTAAACCAGAGCAGCTCATGCTAGAACCAATCCCCACGGGGCTTTCAGCATCAGGACCCTCACCCTTTATGAGCAGGCTGAGCTCAAAGACGCCCTTGCCCGTGCCCCGCGTGAAGAACCGCGCTGCTTCTCTTCACCCTGACAGCGCGGCTCAGTCGCTCCCATTGCACTCGCCCTCTCGGCACCCCACACGTCCCCATCTTCCCAACTCGGCACGGCGGGCACGGGCACAGAGGACAGCAGTGCTCCTCAGGCGTCCCTGTGACACAGAGAGCTGCCCAGAGGAGATGCTGACCCTCTTGTGAGCCCAGGCCGTGCGAGGCAGAAGCCGGCCCAGAGCAGGGGCTGCGGCCTCAGGCAGCTCCGCACTGCAGCAGCCGGGCAGCAGCGGGACCCTCCCAGCTAAGGAAGGCTCCAGCCTCTGCATTCCCACAGCCCTCAGGGGCAGGGCAGAGACCACAACAAGGCTGGCAAAGCCCAAGCATGAGCACTGACAGGCACTGATGGGAAGAAGCCAGAGTCAGCCTGAGCCCTGGACAAGCTGTTGCCCCCATTCAGGACACAACAGGATGGGCTTTGAGATCAGCCACACCCAGGCACAGATCAGTGCCCTTTTTGTCCTAACAGGTGATGGTACACACAGAATCCACTGGGCTGTGTTCTCAACCCTACCAGATCTTATCTGAGAGCACAGCACTGGCAGCTGTTCAGGGCAAGAAGCAGATTCATTGAGTTGTGCTGCAGAATCACAAAGGGCTTGATGTGTTTTCCTAGAGACTGATCTCAGCAGGGCTTCTGCCAGTGGCTGGGACTCAAACAGTCACAGCCTTCTGCTGATCCAGGAACAATCCCTGCTTCTGCCTTCGGGAGAGAGAAGGAAAGCCCAGGAAAACTCCAGCCTACTCCTCAGAGGCAGCAGGAACACTCAGAGCTCTTTCTTGCTGCCTCGGAGCAATGCCAGCACTTCTGTGACACTAAACTGAGGAGAACCCTTTGGTACAGCTGTGCTGACGTGTGCACACAACTCACTGTCCCTCAGATAAGAAAGACACCAGACGTACTCTGTTGCTCCAGGGAGTCACCCGCCATCTCCTGTTGCTGAGCAGCAGCTGGGTCAGCACGGCAGGTGAACCAAGGGCTCAGGCTCCACTTCTTCAGCTGGAGAGCAAAGGCTCCTTGGGATGGCACTGCTGCTTCTGCAGCAGCTTCAGTGTCAAAGTCGGTGTAGATCTGAGACAAGAAATGAGTTGATGTCAGGAAGGTGTGGCAGAGATTTCCCTGAAATGCAAGAGAGATTGCCATTTGAAATGCAAGCCTTTAGGAAGCTGCTGTCAGCCACATGCAGAGCTCTTCAACTGGATTGCTTTGGATGTTCACTTGTGAAACCAAATGGTCAAAACCAAAGGCTGGTTTTACTCGAGTTCATAGCCAGTTTCTTGTACTGAAGGATGACTGCAGCAACGACTGCTCCACTTCTCCCAAAGACTCCTTTCCCCCTCCTAGGTCTGCAGATACATTTGCAGCTCCTCATTCTAATATTCTACCTCCTGCCATGAAATTCTCTTTTTCTGCACCTTCCTCGGGACGTGCTTTTCCTGCAGCATCTCTGGATGGGTCAGTTCCTGGGCCTCATGCCAGCCTCGGGGCTCTTGGTTGCCCGTCATTTGCTGGAACTCTCTGCAGGCTGCCAGGTAGGATGGCGACACTTCCACCTCAAGTCAAACAGAACAAAGCAGTCAGAGACTACAGCTTGTCCCTGTCAGCCAGGAGCCATCGACTGGGAAGAAAGTAAAGGACAGGAGCAGATTTGCAAGGCATACAGACAGCTTGTAGCTCGTATTCCAAATCTATGTGAGTGACCATGTTCACCTGCAAAAACACCTCAAGAAACAAGGCCACCTGGAAGAAGCCAGCAGGAGTTCATTCGGGTGACTGCTGGCTAAATGGCCAAAGGAGTAATGCCACTGTCCAGAGCATCAGCTGAGATCCAGCAGGACAGGAAGTGTCCTTGAGAGCAGCTCTGACAGAGGCCTCATCAGGATGGCACTCAGAGGCATCACCTACCCCTGCTGCTCTGCACTGGAAAGGCAGGGCAGGCAGAAACCACCCCTTGGGTGACGGCAGTGCCTTGTGCTATTTCACTCGCTTTTCTAGAGCCTTTTGCTCCTGAAGGAGGTGATTCATTTTCTCTTTGATGATTTTAATTTTTTCATCTCGCCTCTTCTTCCTTGCCTTTATCCTAGTCTCAGTTTCTTGCAGCTGTGCCTCCATCTGTTCGTCAATTTTCTGTAAACAGCAATAGAAAGGACTCTCTTTCATGAGTGGAGTGGCTGCCATTCCTTCATTCACCTGTTTTTGTGGATTGCCCCTCTGCATAGGGAGATTCTTCTCCTCTTGGATGTCTTCATTCCTCCTCTTCACTGCCATGATGGCACTCTGAGCTTCAGGCAGCTCTGCTTGTGGCTCTGCTTTGATGTTCTGTGCACACAAAAGCAGAGCAAGTGACTGAGAGCTGCCATCAGGCTCAGCTTTTCCCTCTTTTAGCCTCAAAATCACATTTATTCAGCCCCTTTGTTTCTGCTTCCCTACCCAGCTCTTCTTCCACTGTAACCTTCCTGTCCTGGTGCTGATCTCTGCAGATTCCAAGGCTCTGTGCTTCCAGTGCCTGTGGGACTCCTGGCCTCCTCAGTCCCAGGAGCTCTGGTTTATGCCCCTCTTCCTGCCCTTCCCTCTGTCACCTGGCCAGTCAGGCTCACCTGGCCATTCTCCTGTGGCTCTTCCACCTGCTGCCTGAGCTGCTCTTCCTGCTCTTGGGCTGGGAACAGCTCTCCCTGAGTCTGGCATGGCATCTCAGATGAGGCAGTGTGCTCCTGCTCTTTCTCTAGAAGCACCTGCACAGAAAGCAAGAGAAGATGGGTTTCAACTTCCCATACGCCCTTTGTGGGCCAAGACTCAAAGGCTGCTGGGCTCACACGTTCCCAAAGCACTGTGCTGCTGCTCTCCTGGGTCGTTCTCTGCCCGAGGGGGGGCACAGATTCCAAAGTGACCCTGGCCCTACAATCAGAAGCCATCTGGGACTGAAGCTCCAACAGCCTCTCAGGCAGTTGACAGGGAAGGGGTGGCATTTCTCAAGGGTCTGGTGAGGGCCTCCCTCTGCTTCTGCCACGTCCTGTTTGTCTTTCAGTAGTGACTGACACCCTGCCCTGTCCCACAGCTCCATCCTGGCTCTGCAGGGGCTTCCTGGGTGAGCTCACTCCTTGTGAGAGACACTTCTGGAGTTCACCTTCTCTTCAGGCCTGCACCAGCTTTGCGACTTCCTGACATCCACATTCTTGTTAGAAAACCGGGTCATTCAGGAGATAAGGATGCATGCAAAGATATCTGATGGAAGTCAGAGAACCTCTGTGGCCACCTCAGTATATGGAGGAGGACCAATGTGTTTCTTTTCCCTCTTTTGTCAACTGAGAATTCTGACCAGCACTAACAGAGTTTCTCATAAGGCCCCATTAATGAATGCACTTACACAGCCCTGGGGATGCCAGCGAAGGAAACCATGTGTCATGTAATGCATGTGTGAGCAAAGTCACCAGACTCCAGGGATAGTTCCACTCCCTTAGGACATTCAAAAATTTAAAGGATAAAAAGAAGGCTTCAGGGCACAAGAGGCTGGAGGAGGTAAATAGGCGGGGAAAAAACAACCATCTCTGGAGGGGGAAACATCTCTGCCTGCTCAGGATCAGTCAATGGAACTTGTCTCTACTCCTCTCCTGAAGGGATGCCTTTAGGTGAGCTTTGCATCTTCCACTGCTTTGGAGCAGAGCCGGGAAGATTCAAATAGACAGATAGATAGACAGATATCACTTTTTAAATCTCTCTTTGCTGTGCTGTGGCATTTACATTCTTTGAACACAGAGGGATACAGTTCTCTCTCCTAGGTTTTTTTTTAAGAGAAGGTAGTGAGAAACTTAGAGAAGAAGAGAAAACAATTATTATCTCTACTGGCTGTTCTTGTTCTTTAGTGAATGTAGAATGTGTTATACTGATTGTTTACTGAAAGTGATTTGTTAAGTGGATTTTAGTGGTAGTTGTTTTGCTTGATTAGCTGATTAGATAAAAACTGTGCCATGACTGTCTGGAGACAGTCACAAGTTTTTCTTTAGTAGCTTTTTAGTATAGTATCTCTATAGTATAGTTTTAATATAGTACTAGTGTAATATAGCATAGTCTAAGAAAGCATTTGTTTAACCTTCTAAATCATAGAGCCAAAGCACATTATTCCGCATGGGGGGGGGGGGTCACCGTGAATCAATACTGTCCTTTCTGTCGCTACACACATCAGCACTCGGCAGCAGTGCCCCGATCAGCAGCCATCCTGAACTTGCTCTCCTGTTGCTTCAGTAACCCACACTCTTGGGGAATCTGGAGCGTGTGGGTCCCTACGGAATGCAACCAGACCCAGAGCATTGCACTGGGAACTGCACTCTTTGTGCATCTGTGCTTGGGCAAGTTCTTCTCTTGGACTCAACCACATGGATGGTGCTGAAGTGGCTGGAATCAAAAATGCAGCCCAGCCCCTCCCAGCTCCTCTAAGCTCTGAGCACCAGCTGGAATGCAAGGGCATTGATTTCCTGCTCAATTCCCAAACACAACACACACTGATTCCCTGGGCTGCCAAAAGACACAGGAGTCATTAACCTGAAAGTGATGTGTTTCTGCCAGTGCTGGAAAAGGGCAGGAAAGATTGAGTAAAAGCTCCCTTGCTCTCTGGAGACGGAGAAATTGCACAAGGCTTCTCCTTCTAGCAAACAAACAAATAAACAAAATATGAAAGTGTTACCTACTCCAGTGTCTAAAGCACTTGGATGCAGTGAAGGGATGTTTGGCAGGGAAACAGCCCTCGTGCTGAGCACTGGCTCGATGGATCCAAGGCAGGGATCTATGGAAGTCTGCCTGAAGGTCCCTCATGAGCCCCCATTGTCCAGGCTAAAGCTCCCTCAGCCCCTCCTCCCTGGCCTTGTGCTGCACCCCTTGCCCAGCTCCCCTGTCCCTCTGTGCCCACGCTGCAGCCCCTCCATTACTTTCTGCTTCCCAGGGCCCACAGCTGCACACAGCACTCCAGCTGTGGCCGCAGCGCTGCCCAGCACAGGGCCACGCTCCCTGCCCTGCTCCTGCTGCCCCACTGCTGCTGGCACAGCCACCGTGCCCTTGGCCTTCTGGGCCCCCTGGCCCCACGCTGCCTCATCTTCAGCTGCTCACGGCCGCCAGCCCTGCGTCCTTTGGGCCCACGCAGCTCCCCAGCCACAAAGGTGCCCATTGCACTTCAGATACTGCAGGCACCATTGCAAGATGGCCTTCCTGTTCTATAACCACATCTTCTAAGTAGATATCATAAAGTTTGATAGGAATAGAATTCTAAGGGACTCTGACTAAATTAAAATGGTCTAATTCAACTGTACAGGAAATTGCTCCTAAGTAAATATTCCACCCTATCTGTCATCAGCAAGCAAGGTTCTCTCTGCAACACTAGGTTTGTAGTTCTTCAAAGCTCTGATGTAGAAATTTAAAATATCCATTTCGCACATTGTTATTTTTCTTCAGGCATGAAAATGGATTTTCTTTCAGCCTTCCTAGCTGGCTCTCTACACTCTGTTGCTACTGGCCAAGCTCTCAGCTTGCTCTACAATTCTTAAACACCCGGAACATGAAATGTTCCTTTCTCACTCACCTCAGGATCTTCAGCACTGCTGAATACACGCTTCAGGTGACCTGTAGTGGGAAGGGAAAATGATCCAGATGCTGTCAGAAAACTGCCTGGGCTGCTGAATCCCACAGAACAAGTCAACCCAAACAAAGATGATTTCCCGTTTCACAACATCCCTCCAGCAGACACATTTCATTCACACATCCAGCAAGGGATCAGGACAATATTCTTGCTTGTGCCTACACTTCAGCCTGTTTTGCCAGTAAACGAATACAAATATGACCAAGAAAATGCAAATTGTTCTTTAAAACTCAATGCTCCTGTTCTACCAAACACATAAAAGAGCTTCTAAAATCCTCTCCTTCAGGTACTCTTTTTATTTCCGGTCAGTTACATGCACTAATTCTGATTAACTTGCAGGAAACAGTTGCCCAGAAAAGCTTCACAAAATTCCCCTGAGCTGTGTCAGTTCTATTGTGGAAGAGCACAGCAGCACCTCTAGGGTTCAGGAGCAGACACTCACTGCTTTAGAGTTTGAACTTCCTTTCAAAGGGAATAACTATTTTAGCACTCAGTAAAAGGTTATTAAGTTAGACAGTCAAATCCTTTCATGACAAAAGTTAAAAAGAAATAAGCTTTCTCTGAATTCTGGAAACAACTGCAGAGTTTTAAGAAGGCATTCCAAGAAGCTCTGACAGTCTACAATTTCAAAGGTGTCTTGCTTGTCCCAGCAAGCTGAGGAATTGACAGACTCTGCTGCCACAGACTCTCCCGTGGAGGGAACGGAAGCCCTGCAGGTTCCCCTGCAAATGCTGCCCCTGTGGCTACAGACACCCCCTTTTTAGCTGAACCTCTTGACAGGAGCTTTACCAAACCACTGGCATCCTAATGCTCTTTCCCTTTCAAAATCAGAAACTCAGCCACCAAGAAAGAGCAGGAAGACACAGAAAAGCCAGGTTAGGTTACATCCAAACCTTAGTAGAAGGGAAACCTCTACTTACGGGTGAAGTGTGTCATGTAATACATGGAGAAAGAAATGCCATATACAGCAAAAGCTGCCATGGCCAGTTGGTGAAACATAGTCCTTTTTGAAAGTTAGATAAATGATAGAAAAAACAATGATCTTGTCAGTGGGCAGCCACCCATTGACAAATTCCCCAACCAGAAAAGTTCGCAACTGAGCAAACACTAGGGCTGCTCTGACACTCAGGCCTTCCGTGCACCAAGGCAACCTTCTGATGTCACTAAACCAGGTGGCAACCATGCCCTGACATCACAAAGCAAATGTTCCATGTTGGTTTGTGAATTTATGCAAAGCAATAACCAACCTTCCCTACAGCAAACACAAAAGAGCCAGGGAAGTTCTCCTCTGTCACAAAAGAGCACAAATTCCCCTCATGGGCCAAACCCTGTTGTTCAGGGGATCCAAGAGGAACTCCAAGGGTGCCCCAAGCACCTACAGCCTGTACCCCAACTGAGCACTCAGATGGGACACAACCAAAGGAAACCAGACCAAGACAATGGCCCACAGCATTGTACATGTGAGAAATGACTCTCACTTTTAAAATTTTAAAGGCTTAGTAAACCTTAACAAAGGACTGAATAAGGAAAAATTGCAGTATAGGGAGTCTCTGTGACTAGCAGCCATGTGCTCATCTACAAAAAGGATACTCTGCCTTTTATACCCTTAGCCCCTCCAAAAGTTTTGTCAGTCAACTTTTTCTCTGCTGTCCATTGGTGGAGATTACTTTCTTGCATCCTGACTGGAGGTCAGGTGTTGTTACACCCTGCCTGCTGGTCACAAGCCAGCCCTCCCCAAATGCCCTGACTACCAAGGCTATTACAAGGGGGACTGGAAGGAGGACTATGGGAGGATATATTACAATACCATCACTACACATTTGAACATCCACATAACATCTACTTCTTAATTGTCAGAGCCAACCATTGCATTACTCGTCTAGAACACAGAACCAGGAGAGAAGCCACTGTTGGCATCACAGCTGAAATGTTTCCTAACAAATCTCCCCACATATTTGCTCCTTTATTGGACATGCCCAGGGCTCCGGTGCGGGTACATCTCTGCCTCTCTTCCCCTTTGGCAGCAGTCGAACTGGCAGCATCTGCCCGCCAGCAGCAGCTGCTCCAAGCTGGGAACGCCGCTGGCCGTGCTGATTTCCAGAGGCTTCTGTGTGCCAGGGGAAGCCAAGGCAGGAGCGGGTTGAACGGTGCTGGCGCTGCTGCTGCTCTGTGCCAGAGAGCCCCGGCTGGGCAGGGCACGGTGCCCACTGCGCTGCGGGCTCCTTCTCCTGCCACAGCTGGGCACACCTGGCAACAAGGCATGACAACCTGTGGGCAAGCCAAGGGCTTTCTGGGGCTGCACTGCTCTGCACACACCCAGCACACCTGCAGCACAGAATTTTAACCCTCAAACAGGTAAACCAAAGGGAAACAGCTGGAAAAGATTTCATTTGAACCATTCCTTATGCTTCAATAGAAATGACCAAAATGAACGTCACCGAGCAGGGCCCAATCCACACTGCCAGCTCAGTGTGAGAAAAGAGGCATTACTTTATTTCAGTGCTGGGTTCATGAGGAATCACTTCCCTGAAACATGCACACCCACGGGTTAGTATCCACGGAACTAAGACATTACTTTCATTACTTTTATTCATTACTTTGCTCAAACTCACAGGCTAAACATTCTCACAAAGTGTTTGACATGTTTAAATCACTTCCCCAAAATTACTGACATTTAGAGTAGGGGTCTCTTGAGGGTCTCTGGTGGTCATGGGGTGAACATCCCGTTCCTCAAATTCTCCTTCCATGGTTAAGAGCCTTCTTCTCCTTGAATGCATTGCAGCTACGTCCTCATTAGGCCCACTGTCTTTATTCTCAAGGCTAAGACATCCACTTGCACACATTAACCACTGCTGTGAGGGAAGGTACGACTAAGCACTGCCTGTTAAAGATTAACAAATTCACAATTTGTTGCAGGTCAACTCTTCCCCAACATCTCTCGTTCCTTCTCTGGGAATCAAACACAAGCATTTTGTGATCCCTGAGCCCAAGGCCGCCTCCAACCCTCCTGTCACCCAGCAGCCCTTCTCTCCTCACAAACAGCAGGCCCAGCAGTGCCTTCCCTCACTGGCTCAGTCCCCAGCTGTGTCAGGAGTTCTCTGTCACACACTCCAGGACCATCCTGGACTGTTTGCTCTCCGCTGCGCTCTGTTGCCAGCAGACATCCCCACCCTGTTCCATGCCCCTTGCAGAACCCTGCACCTGCTGTCCATGGGCACCTGGAAGGGGAGGCACTCACGGCAGAGATGCACCAGCTGCCCTGGGCAGGAACCAAAACCCTCTGGCGGCACAGCTGCTGGCCTGGGTCTGGCACAGCTCTGCACGCCCCACTCCTCACGGGCTTTGGGCTGGAAATGCAATTGCACTTTCTGCCCCATGGAGAAACAGCAGGGCTGCACAAACAACGGCCAGCAGGCCACATCCCAAAGGCACTGCAGCATGGAGTTGAGAAGGGAGATGCTTCCCCAATTCCTAACCATACCAAAACCACCATAATTGGGATTTTTAATCTTCTGAATGTAGAATTGATTCACAGGGTGACAAGGGAATCTTCCAATGGAGTTGAAGTTTGGTAGAGTTTTTATTCTGAGTCCTACTAAGACTGTTGATTTGAAAATTTATTTTAAAATATTTTTTAATATTAATTAATTATTTAAAAGGCTGTGCAGTCATATGGTTTTGTTCTAATACCAAGATGGCTAGATGAAATGTACTGGCATTTTAATTACATCCAAACTGATTAGTCTGTAAAAGCTTTCCTGCAGAATAGCCACTAAACAAAAAAGGAAAATCTGTGGACTGTTGACTTTGCAAATTTCTACTAAACTTATCAGACAATGAGGCATTTTTAGGTAGATCAAAGAGCAAATTAATTCCTATGGATAACTTGATTTGGATAAACCTGTTCATTACAAATTAAAACTGCCAGCACGTACTAAGTGGAAATCTGAATACTCACTCCTATGAGCTCTGATGTATTAGATAGTCATTGTTTGCCATATTAACAAAAATTAACATTCTGGCTGTTTTTTTTTTTACTTACAACCAGCTCTTCAACACTCTTTGTAACATCAGAAAGAGAGTTTGTAGCAATGTGAACCATGGGTTGGTGGAGCATTGCAGAAGGCTCCTATGCCAGCACTAAACGTTCACATTTACCATGGCATCACTTCTTGCCTTTAATTCCAAGCTACAGCTCAGTTCCTGCAGTACAGATTCACACTTGTAGTCTGTATTTGCAGCTGGTTCTTACCTTCCTGTCAATAAAAAAATCATGCTTGGATCTCAAATCAAAATAAAATGAGGAGAGAGTCAGGTTCTGGATAGGTATAGCAAAAACTAAGAGTTTTTTTGCAAATATGCTGGAAAGTTTTTTGTACATGCTGCAAAAACGGCAGATTAAAGACTTGCACTCTTACTTGCAAGCTGAGGTTTGCCTCTTCTTTCTGGACTGATTTCTTGAGGGCAGACACTGAATCTAATCAGTAAGAAAATCCAAACCACAGGAGCAGTTTGAAGAATATTGTAAATTATTCTGTTATGATGCTTTTTGCCTAAAAGTTCTGGCCATCATCCGATTGGAGTAATTAGAGGAGATCGAAGCCATCATACTGTGCCTGTGCACACAATTCCTTCCCAGGAGTAATCCATGAAGCAACGCTGACAAATCCACACCAGCAGCTGCTGCCACACAGCCATGAAGCAGAGAATATGTATTTCTGCTGCACTTGGACAGCTGAAGATGCCTCTGCTGAGCTAATTTTAGTGACTGCTCACCACAGATGAGACCTTGTGGTCAGTCTCCAACAAGTCAGGGCAGTTAATATTCTGCCTAGATGAAGTGAGTCTAGCAATACATGGACCATGGAGCCTGAGGAAAGCCAGCAGCTGTGGGAGATTTATTTTGTTTCCGTATCTTTCTTTTTACTAATTTATTGCAGTCAATTATTTAAAGAATGGAAACTTTTGGCATATCATTGGCTGGAAGGTTGGTCAGTCTTCCATTCATGACTCCTCTGAAAGCATCACCCCAGTGTTTTTATCAGTAACTCTTCCATCATCATGGCTCACACAGCATTTCCTGCAGCTCTTGCTGGAGTCAGGGAAAGGCACCAGGAGAAGGGGGAGAAAGCTGTGTGCAGAGACTGTGTCAGCTGAAGAGACATTTGTTTCCACTGATTTGGCTGAATGGCTGCAGGAACCTTGCTGGCACTGCTGGCGGGGTGGCCTTTGGCAGGGCTGGGCAGAGTCTGGGGCCCAGGATCCCTCCTCTCGGTGGGACACCAGGGTGAGCAGCCCCTGTCCCAGCCAGGAGCAGAGGTTCTGTGGCTCTGCCCTGGGCACAGGGACCTGCCACTGCCATGAGCTCCTGCCGTGGCTCCTCTGGGGCAGCTCCTGCTCTGCAGTGATGATGGGCGCAGCTGGGGGTGGCTGCAATGGAGGGGGGCTTCCAGTGGGCTCTGCTGGTGTGCCACACTGGAGCCAGCAGAGCTTCTGGAAGGAGTCTCCTCTTGTGAGCTGCTGGAGCTGGCACTGGCCACAGAGCCGCTGTGTTCATCCCTGACAGGCCCAGAGCACAGCAGCCTCTGGGCCTCCTTGCTGCATGATGGCAGTGAGGAGGCCATGGACCAGAGGTTCAGTATGTGTGACTCAGTTTCCTGATAAACTGTGCTAAGAAAACCCTGCATCCCTCCTGCCAGATCTAAGACACTCCAAGAAATCTGTTGGCACATTGGGAACTCAGAACTGTTTGAATTTTGAACAATTTTCCTATGAGCGCTTTTGATGGTTTTTGTCATTTTGTGTTGATTCAGTTGACCCTTCAGAGAAGCTTTCCTAATAATATAAAACACGGGGAATTACGGAGACCCTGGGGGGGCATTCCCTGGTCTAGGGAGACACAAGAAGCTTCCCCCAAAAAGCTGTTAGACCCCATTGGCTCCTTCCCCTGTTCCTGTGTCTGTTCCTGTGTTCCTGAGCCACACCTTCCCTATTCCCTGATTGGCCCCCTTATCTTTGTACTGCCCCGAGATCAGGGTCAGCCCCCAGGCCCCTGTGGAAACAAAGTGAGACCCTCTGTGTGTGGGTGCTGGGAGCTGAACATCTCCCTGCACGGCTGAATAAAACATCTGTGGAGATTATGCAAAGGTCCTTTTTGCTTCTTTACCCTGGACTATGCTAGCAGCAATTCAGACTGCTACAGAGGAGAAGCTGCAGTTCTGGCACCAACGTTTTGGCAACTTGACCATAGGCAGAGAGGGCGTGCAGGATGCTGCTCTATGAATTCCTTAACCAGCCATCTCTGGTGCTGGCATATTCCCTCCAGCTTCTGCTGCAGCCAGGGCCACCTTTGGTCCAGCAGATGACATTGTTATTTGAAAAATTCGGCCCACTCCTTGGGCAGGAGGCCATCCACAGGCTCTGGTCCTGCAGCCCCTGCTCAGCTGGGGACAGTGTTCCCTGTGGGGAAGATGGAGCAGCCATCACAGGGTCAGGGGGGCTGCTTTCAGCAAGGTGGCCAGGCTCTCTCCCTGCTGGACTCTAGCAATTGTTTGGGGGAACTGATGGCAAATTGTATGTAGTCCTGTTCATCCTACTCAGAAAACATGACAGCTTCTATAATTCTTCTGCAGAGTGGGCACGCTGGATTTCTCTTTGCCCACTGCAGGATGCAGCCCAGGCAGAACTGGTGGTGACAGGGCAGAGAAAAATTCACATCCTTCTTAGTGCCCTGGCAGATGGGGCAGCTCCATTCTGTCCCCATGGCCATGTCTGTGTGTCCCAGCAGCAGGGAAGAGCTGAGGACCATGAGCTGCTCTCATTTGCAATCTTGCTTGGCCAGAGCCCAACCTCGAGCCAGAGTGGTCCAGGCTCTGTCAGTGCCCAAACATAAGCAGAAAGGGATGTTGTATCACAATCCATTCCTTGGTGAAGGAGGTCCATAGCAGCCTCAAGAGGCACCTCAGACACTCAGCAGTCAAGGCAGTAACATATGGACAGGACACAGATGGCAGTTCATGGCTGGGAGAGCATTCATAGACATATCCAAGGACAAATTTCCCAGGAACTCTCCACAGCTCTGGGATCTGCCCATCAGCTCTGTCAGAAGCTTCAGCAGAACAACCAAAGTCCTAAAAAGCAGCTTCCAGAAACTTTTCCTACCATCCTGCCTGAGTAGCCTGGTTGCTTGCTGCAAAACACTCTTTTTCTCCTCTTCCCCAATGCCCTGTGCACACTTGCAGCCAAAATAAAAAGCTCCTGGCCCTCTGAGTGATGTGATAATACAGTTTTTATATTTCCATGCTGGGATGAAAGAAAGCTGTGCTGTGGGTCAGGAAAGGCCAGGACCCACTTGGCCTTCCTGCAGGCTGAGGGGGTCCCAGCAGACATCCTGCTGCTTTTTTGGGGAATGTGTGAGGGGGAGTGGAGCGGGTGACAGAGAGGCCAAGATCACAGAGTGGAAACTCAGCTCCAGAGTGGCAGTGCAGACTCTCCCTGCTGAATGCCTGCTGGGGCTGGCAAAGAAGGAAAATGCCCCAATAACAGCCCGGTGGCGCTGTGTCTCAGGGACAGGTACAGGGAGGTGACAACAAACAGCAGCATGGCCCGGTCTCACAGCTCCTAGGAAGCAGTGAAAGAGGGGCTCATGTGCCAGAGATTTCAGAAAGGCTGTCCTCTCAAATGGCCACTCTGAAACCCCTCTCTTTGCCTCTTGGGTTTGTGAATGCTTTTGGCAGCCACAGCATCCTGGGGCAATGCATTCCATGATTTCATTAAGCACTCCTTGTAAAGCACCTCCCATTTTTCAACTGAGCTGCCAGCCTGGTCATTTCAGAGGGTGCTCCCTTGGTGGAGAGTAAAATCAATCTTCTGCCTTTCAGGGAGCTGAAGGAGAAGGGACTCTTCACCATCAGACACCTGGCTGGGTCCCATTCACAGGTCCTGCTTTGCAGACTTGGTGAGGTTTGCTAGACAGTTGCCAGCGAGGTGAGAACATTGTTCTGAATTGTCCCCCATACTTCATACACAGTGGGTAGAGTAGGTATGTGCTTGTTCATCTCCATGTGTGCTCAGGGTCTGCCTTCATTTCTGATTTTAGACCTGATATTTCTAATGTCTGTCAGCTGTCTGTAGGATCTGTGGGCACATGCAGCTGTATTTACTGGCAGCTCGGGTATCTGACACTCATCTTTGAGTGTGGAGCCTTTATAATGCAATGTGCAAATGCAGAAACTGAGACACTAATGACGTTATTTGCCAGAGTCCCAGTCTCTGCCCAAGCTGTGATTCAACACTGCAAATTATTCTGTAGACCTGAGCCTGTGTTTTCTGTTTCCTGGCTGAGTGCTTCAACTGCTGGTGTTGGCTTTTTGAAAAGGAGCACCTGACTCTTTTATCTTTATCACTTGTCCCTTTATGATTTGAAAGCAGCCCTTGCTTTAATTTTCTAGTAAAAGGGCCTAAAATCAAAGCTGTGGACATTTTAGAAGGGTTAAGTAGAACACTGAATGAAACTTTTTTTTTAGGCCTGCAGTGAGAAGTTCTGAGGCCAGAAATTGGTGGCAGAGTAAGTGCCTTTCTGTGCTTGTGCTCTCCTGCTCTTCTTGTAATTTTATGTTCCTCTGGACACGGTGGGATGTGTTGTCATTTCCTGGGACTTCTGTTGAAGGCAACTGGTTTTCTTTTCAAGGTGATTCTTATGTTTCCCCTCATGGCTTCCCCAGGTGACCAACCTCTGTTCCAAGGTGTCCTGCTCTGCCATTGTCACTCTGGGAGAGCTCTCTGTGACCTTGAAGAAGGACATGGACTCTGAGGTGGATGAGGTTGCTCGGGTCCTTCTCCAGATGGTGTCCAGCTCCCCAGAATTTGTTCAGAAAGCAGCCAGTCAGACCCTGGGGATCATGGTGGAGAATGTGACTCCTGCACGAGCAATGACTGCTCTCATGGACATGGGAGTCAAGCAGGTTCTTCTTTTAGAAATTCTTCACCTTTGTGTGTGTGGGAGGGAGAAGGGATGAGAGAGAGAATGGGAATGGTTGGAGGGAAGGGTCCTGTATCCTGCATCTTCTGTGAACTCAGTGACTTAATTCTCCAACCAACCTCACTTCTTTCCTCTTGTCACCTATTTCTGCCCTCCTGCAGCCCATTAGTTCTCAGAATCACAGAAGTGTAGAATATGGGGAGTTGGAAGGGGCCCATCAGGACCATTGAGTCCAGCTCCTGGCCTTGCCCAGAACAGCCCAAGGGTCACACCAAGTGCCTGAGACTGTTGTCCAAATGTTTCTTCAATTCTGTCAGGCTTGGTGCTGTGACCACTGCCCTGGGGAGCCCAATCACCCTCTGGGTGAAAAACCCTTTTTTCTGATATCCAAACTAAAGCTCCTCTGACTCAGCTTCCTGCTGCTCCCTGGAGTTCTCCCAGTCTGTCAGATTTTCCTAGATGTGGTGACTGATGGGGAAGGGAAAGTGCCTGCAAAGGCCAAGGATAGAGCCTTGTGCTTTTGTGGGGAGAGGGACAATTGCAATTGCAGCTGTGAGCAGTGTTTTGTATTTCACAGTGCTAACCACTGAGGCCCTGGGAAAACCACGTCTCCTCATGATGCCACTAACTTGGGAAACGAAGAGCATCCTTGCCCTCATGGAGCACATGGGGGACAATCTGCTGGGTGTGGCACAGCCTGCACAGCAGGTGCAGCTCCTGCCAAAGGAGTCTTGTATGACTGTCATGGCCTTAGAGCTCTACTTTCTATTCAAAGTGATGTTTCATGTTAGCCTTGAGATGATAAATCACTTTACAGGCACCTTCACAGGCTGAATGCCATGGGACAGTTGGAGCAAATGCTGCCTTAAATGTTGGTGCTGGGCCTGATAGTTCCCAAGAGACACTCTCTAGAACAGGACAGCCTGGCTAAACTGCCTGCCACCCTTTCCTCAGCTTTGCAATAGCGTAAAACATTCAGATGGATCCATTGCCAAGCCCCACAGAAGAAACAGGCTGCATTGCTGGATATTCTGCAACTTCACAGCCCACCACGTGTTTTCCCTGCATTTGTTGTTTTCCAAAACTCTGCAGATTTCGGGATACATGGGTGAAAAGAGCCTCAGTCCTGCTGCAGGTCTCTGTGGTGTGCATCTGCCCCTGCTCTCTCCATTGCCCTTCCTACTCATGGCATGGGGGGCCTGAAGCAGCTCCAGATTGAGGACAAGGTGAAGGCAATCATGGCTCAGCCTCACACAGAGGTGAGGGGGAGCTGGGCCAATCTCTGCTTGCAGGAAGGGTCTTGTGGCAGCCCAGAGAGGCTGCGCACATTTCCAGGGAACAGCTGTGCCCTGCATGTGCCCCTGCAATGAGCTGTGCTGCTGCCAGTGCCCCTGGAGCTGTGGGGCTGCTGAGATGTGGGGCAGGCAGAGGAGCAGGAGGGTGCATGTGCAGCTGAGCCATTCCTGGGGAGCACAGGGCTCTGGGCTCCCTGCTGTCCCAGGGCAGCCCAGAGGCCAGGCTGGGCCTGTGCCAGCTCTGGGCAAGTGGCTCAGGGTTTGCCCTGGCCTGCCTCAGTGTCTGCCAGCAGGAGCATGTTTCCCTGTGCAGCTGTTTGGACATTTCCAGGAAATGTGTCCCATGAAACATGGAGCTTCAAATGCTTTAGGTTTGCATGGTGGCCTCTGTTAAACTTTGTGTCTCCGCTTTGCAGATCTGACTGGTTACCGTCTTACCGAGAAGATTTCTCGGGACACTTTCCATGTTCCCTCACCCACCAAGTCCTCGCCTCCCATCCAGAAGAGCTCTCTGTCCTCCAAGCTCAGGAAGAAGCTGCCGCCTGTATGGAGAGTGTTTGAAGAATAGGATTGATGCGTTAGGCTTGATAGTTACAGATGTACATATGTTCTGATCTTTAGATGTAGTTTTGAACTAATGTGTTTTGATTCTGTCTTTAAGTTTTGATGACATGTTTTTAATTCTATATATTTCATTTTGATGATGAAAAAAAGTAAATAAATAAACAAAATTGAAAAAACCAAGAGGAGAAAGTGAGACCAGGACCTGCCAGCCTAGAGATTATGGGAGTGCAGCTCACTCGGTGTGCCAGTGTCTCACCACATCCTTTCCTCATTGGGCCTCTCCTCTTCCTCTTTGGCCATGTTTTCTTTGTGTCATTTGTGCTGCTCTTTGTTACTTAGCATTACAACAGAGTCACCTGTTGACCTGTTTGAGGGACAATGGATCCAAAAGATCCTGTCTAGTCAAAGGTTTTCTACCTAGGTGTGTTCTGTGCTCACAAAAGGCCTGAGCAAAGAAACCAAGAGAAGTGTGCCCAAATCCCAAAGCTTTGCTCCTTTGCAATCTCCCACAGATCTGGCTCACAGGTGTCTTCAATCACAATTCCATAGGTAAGAAGTGGTCATGGATTTCACTGGGAAATGATGCACTGCTTTGGCAAAGTCACCTGTATGTATATTTACCCGGAACAGCACTCCAGCTGTGTTGTTTGCACCTTGTTTACAGAAGGATGAGTGCACTGGGAGGCCAATAACAAGTGACAAGGGTTCCTCAGATCTGCACTGCAGCCTGGGTGCCATTCAGCCCAGAGCTAGGGGATCATTTGTTCCCATGGACCAGTGCTTGCCAGTGGAATGAATTCCTGCACAGCTGGAAGAAGCAATTCTGGATTCAGCTCCAGCTCTTGATGGGCTGCATGATCATTGACAATGCTGCCCTTCCAGAAATTATTCTGCAGTTTCCTTTCATAGTCATTTGAAGCTTTGAAACTTCACATTTCAATTTGCTTTGCCTTAGGGAAAAACACTTCTGGGCCCAGTGCAAACTGTAACCTTTTGACAGCAAAGTCCTCATGGTTGCCAGCCTCAGATGTTACACAATGTCACCTGGCTGCATGTGTTTGCTTGGCTCTGGGTCTAGTCCCGGCCTAGTAAAGCCCAGGCAGGGTGGCACGTTGCAGGGAAAATTGGTCCATGAGCTTATGGGGTTGCCATCAGCAGCAGGGTGAATGTGCCCTGTGGGGATTCCTCTGGAGACAAAATTAGGGACCTACCCCATGCCACAATATTCTCTTAGATCTTTCTAAAATATCCTAGGAAAGGCTGTGAAACTTCACATCTCCTTGCACACCCACTCTTTGAAGAGGGGCGTTTTTGTCCCTCCTCAAAGTCATTGCTCTTGCACATCAGAAACATGAACATCCACCAACAGGAATGATGCATGGTCCTGCTGCTGCTGCTTCAGAGCTCTGGGAAGGTCAGACCTGGGTGTTACCAATATGAGCACTTAATTAGCACTTCATGCTCCTTCAAGCTGTTCAGATCTCAGGGCTCTTTGTTTCAAAGCAGCCACTGCACCATCTCTGGGGAAGAACAGGAAATGGGAAACAGCGACTGCCAGCCCTGCAAGGGTGTAGGGGAAAACCTGAAGTGTCTGCATCAAAAGATGAATGGGAAGAGTGTAATTGCCAAAGCAAAGGCTTCATTAGGATAGCAGGAGCAGTTCTTTACTGCATGTTTGCATGAAGATCATTTGGGATCTCCTTTTTGTATCTCATGCAGAAAAGGAGCTCTTAATAATACCACGCCACTTAAACCAGATTGGGATGCAGCTCTGTAGTGGTTCACAATGAAGCAGACTGCCTGCTGTGTCACTGCCAGCCCTGCGGAGCCTGCGAGGGACCAGAGTGTATCCCATGCCTGTTTTGCCTCCAAGCAGAGCTTGATTTTCCTCATTAGTGTGGAGTAAATAGAAGAGTAATAAAATGGACAATTAAACTGGCCACTTTGGAGGATATGCTCATGCTTTCACACATCAGTCCTGTACCTCATGCTCCCAAGGCTTGTTAGTCAGCATTAAATATTTTAACAAAAAAACCTCAGCTCTCATGTTACATCTGAATAAAACTGCACAAGATCATCAAGAATTCTGCTGTCAGGAACAAGACAAGAGCCTTCCGACACTCACTTGCAGCTGTCCTGGATTGCTGCAGCCCTTTGTGAAAAGCTGCAGCTGACAGAGTGTTTGGAGTTGGTTTGGGCCTGTATGAAAGATCTGTGGAGCAGTGTGCAGGGCTCTCCTGGCAGGAAACTGTTTGTCCAAGGCCAGGGACACGGTGCCGGCAGGAGCGGAGTGGCCCCGCTCCCAGCCCGAGAGTCTGTGAGCTGAGCCACGCCGGGGAGAAAAGGCAGCGAGGGGCTCCAGCCCAGCTGCTTCACTGCCCTGCCCGCTCCATGGAGCTCTGCCATGGGAGAAAGCCGACGCTGGATGAGCCCCCGAGCTTCCATCAGCTGCTGGAACTGCTCCGTGACAGCTCCTGTTCTTCCGAGAGAGACCCCGGCGCCTTCTTGTAACGCGTGTCATGGGGGGATTCTGTTTGTTAATAAACTGTTGGGGGTTTTCCACTTTCATCTATCAGTAATAATTTCCTGTTGCTGGAAAGGGGTTGTTGGAACACTTCAGAGGAAATGATTTATTGCACAATATCCTGTTTGAAGTTGTCTGAGACTGTGTGAGACAGATGGCTTCACACAGGAGCATCCCCAAGGCTGCTGAGGGGAAGGCACAGAGGAAGACAAACCCAGTATTTCTGAGGGAACTCCTTGACACCAAACCAACCTGAGCTGTCAAACAGCAGACCTGATGTTTCGAGACATGGGCCACAGGGGAAACCTTGCAGTGTGTTTGATCCAGGCTGGGTTATGCTCGAGGCAAATGTGTTTCAGTGTGTTGGATAATACTCTTTTCTTGACCTAGAGATGGGGCAACTGAGAGGTGTTTTAAAAACTTTTATTCAATTTTCAGTCTTATGAGAAGGGTGAGACAATACAGATGTTATAATTCACGCCATCACAATCAGAAGCCAACTATTTCCTAATTATAATACATTATAATTAGTTTTTTTGGTCTATCAGCCTTTTGCCATGCCACGTTGTGAATGCCTTAAAGCCAATTATTAAAACTGCCCCTCGTGGGTCTCACTACAATGCATCTTTCATAGCTCTGTTTTTCCAAAATCTTATTTGCAAGGCCATCTTTTGGAACTTTTTTTCACGTCCATTTCTCTCTCAACAATATCTGTCCTATTCCATGGCATTTTTAAGTTAGCATTTCTTGTCTCAAGGTTTATATACAGATTCATACTCTGTGGGCATTCTACTAGGCCCTAAAAGATTTCTAGATATCCATTTCCCACATCAGTGCACTTGGCTCCTTCTCTCCTCATTGTGCCTGGCAAGCACAGGAGCCCAGAGCTCCTGCAGAACCCATCCCAGCACTCAGTGGGAGCAAACTTGTGTCCAGTCCTCACCTGGAGCTGTGGTGCCCAGCATTCCACCTCATTGCAATGAGGAACTGTTCCTGCTCTTTCAGAAGGAGCTAAGGAGGTTTGGCCTTCAGATCAATTGTCTGCAGGCTCCTGCAGTGCCTGGTGCTGCTCCCTTGCCAGCGGCACCCCAGGCCAGGGGGACACATCTGGGCTGCTGTGTCTGGCTCTGGGGCTCCCTGTTCTGGGCAGTGAGGAGGAGCTGCAGAGGCTCTGCAGGACTGACAGGATGGGCTTTGGGGCTGGCAGGAGAAGCTGAGGGACCTGGGCTGCTGGAGCTCCTGAAGAGGAGGCCCAGGGCTCCTCCTGCAACTGCTCCAAGGGTGGTTTCAGAGAATCCCAGGAACATCAAGGGTGGAACAGGCCATGGAGATCATCAAGTCCAACCTGTGCCCTGACACCACCTTGTCTCCCCTGAGCCTCCTCTCCTCCAGGATAAACAACCTCAGCAGCTTCCTCAGCCACTCCTCAAAGCCCTTGTGCTCCAGACCCCTCTCCAGCCTTGTTACCCTTCTCTGGACACGCTCCAGCCCTTCCATGTCCTTCCTAAATTGGGGGCACCAGAACTACAAACAGCACTCGAGGTGCTGCCCAAGCAGTGCTGAGTGCAGGGGAAGAATCCCTGCCCTGCTCCTGCTGGCCACACCATTCCTGATCCAGGCCAGGAGCCATTGGCCTCCTTGGCCACCTGGGCACACTGCTGGCTCATGCCCAGCCTGCTGTCCATCAGTCCCTGCAGGTCCCTTTCTGCCTGGCTGCTCTCCAGCCCCTCTGGCACCTTGTTGAGGGAGGTGGGCAGGGAGGGAACAGGTCCAGATCCAGTCCTTCCTGAAATGTGGTGTTTGCTGGCACTGCCAGTTCCCAGATTTTGATATTTCCCTATTCTGGCACAGCCCAAGTGTAGCAACTTGCTGGCAAAGAAAGTCAAAACCAAGCAAAGACCTGGTACCTACAGCAACCCGATCTCATGTTTGGTGACACTGCCAGTACCCAGATCGGGAATGTTTCAGATGCCTGCACAGCCTAATTCCAGCAGTTTGCTGGCACAGGAAATTAGAATCTGGCAATTTCTCAGTGCCAGCAAAACCTGGCTGAAAAAAATGCAGCAATTTTCTGGAAAGAAAGCCAGAACCCAGCAGCTTCCCGGCCCTGCCACCAGCACCGCCCAGGTCTGGTGTTTGCTGGGCAAGTGCCCAGATCTGGAAATTTCCCAGTGCTGGCACAGCCCAAGTCCAGCAATTTGCTGGCACAGAAAGCCAAAATCTGGCAATTTCCTGATGCCAATACAGGTGCCCAGACCTGGTGTTTGCTGCCACTGCCAGTGCCCAGATCTGGAAATTTCCCTATTCTGACACAGCCCAAGTGCAGCAATTTGCTGGCACAGAAATCCAAAACCTGTGGCAGCTTCCTGCTACTAGGTCTGGCACTGCCCCCACATCTTGTGTTTCATGTAACCAGAACCCAGATTTGGAAATTTCTCAGTGCCAGCAGAGCCCACATCTGGCAGATTTCTGTCGTTGGCAATGACACCACCCAGATCTGGTGTTGGCTGGCAGTGCCAGCGCCCAGATCTGAAAACTTCCTGGTGCTGGCACAGCCCAAGTCTGGGGATTTGCTGGCACAGAAAGCCAAAATTTGGAAATCTGCAGGTTCTGGCACCAGCATCATCCAGCTCTGGTGTTTGCTGGGACCGCCAGTGCCCAGATTTGGAAATTTCCCGATGCCTTCACAGCCCAGGTCTAGCAATTTGGTTTTAGGTAGCTTAGGAAGCGAAGTTCCTTGGACTGTGGCTTTCCTTTTTCTTGGAACTGTTTAAACCTGTTCTGGACTGAAAGCCCAGACAAACACCGGCAGCAGCTCACACCTGTGGTCCACCAAGCTCTGGGATGCTGCATTCCAGCGCCAGAGGGACTTAGAAGAGACCGAGTGAGCCAACTACAACCCACAAAAAGGACTTCCTGAATTTGCCATCTCTTCACCACTGTCAGAGGTTTGATTTAATATTATTCATTTTTCATGTTTGTGAATACTTTACTCGTTAAAAAAACTGGGTTTTTTTTCACTTTTCTCAAGGGAAGTCTTTTCCTGAACTAGTAGGGGGAGGGGCCATTTGAACTTGCTTTCTAGACGGACCCCTTCTGGAGATTTCCTCCCAAAATTTGCCCTAAGCCAGCACAAACAGTCACAATGAAAATTTCACCAGTGGCATAATTTCCCGGAGGCAAATCTTGTGACAGAAGCTTGACCTTGTTCTCCATGAGAGATTCTTGGGAAGAGCAGACAGGAGAAGATTCCTGGAAAACTGAAACAGCTTTCCAGAAGTGAAATGAAAATAAAAGAAACAATCCAAGATCTTTTCCTCTATTTATTTCTATGTTCCCCTTTTCTATGTTGCATCCCAGTAATTCCAGATGCACAGCACCTCTAAGATCGGTGACTTAGTGATTTTTAGGCACTAAAATACCATGAGCCACACAGAATTTTCCTTCCCCTGTTTTTACAGGAAAGCAACACTGGAGATGTAAGTGCAGTGCAGTGCTGGGCTCAGGTAGGAATCCTACCCCAAGGGAAGGTGGCCCGACAGTATTTGACGCTCAGCAAGGACAATGCACAGCACCAAGCAAGGGCATCGCTTTGCCAGAGTGCAGGAGTCAGGGCTCTGCATCCGGGCTCAGCGCTGCAAAGTTCCCGTGTTTGGACAGACAGAGGGGCTGTCCCCGGGGCGCGCGGGGCTCGAACGTGGGGCTCGTGGGGCGAGCGGGGAACGGACACGGGGACGAACGGCCCCGGTGCCTCAGTTGCAGCGGCGGCAGCGGCGGCAGCAGCAGCGGCGGCAGCAGTAGCGGCGGCAGCAGCAGCGGCGGCAGAAAAGAGATATTTTGAATACTCTCTTTCTTTCTCTTCTCTCTTTTCTTTCTCTCTCTCTCCCTTTCCCACTGTCGGGCACCCTTCTCCCGCGGTCCCTTGCCCGGCGTCCCTCTCCTCTCCCCGCCTCCCTCCCCCCTGCCGGGCCGGGCCGGGCCATGCCCCCGGCCCGCCCCCGGCCCCGGGCGGGGCTGCCCCGTGCCCGGCCCCGGCCGTCCCGCCGCGGTCTCGCCTCCGCCCGGCTCTGGCCGTGCTGGCGGTGGCGCTGCTGGGCGGGCATCAGTACCTGGGGCGGGGGCGGCATCGCCGCCCTTCGGCTCCGTCGGTCCCGTCTCCGGCCCCGGCCCCGGCCCCGGCCCCGGCCCCGGCCCCGGCCCCGGCCCCTGCCCCGGCCCCGGCCTCGGCCCCGGTCCCGGCCGCGGCTCCTCCCGGGGCCCGTGGAGGACACAGGCGGCGCGGCCGCTCCCGCCGCCTCCGCTGCGGCTTCCCCGGCCCGAGCTCCGCCGCTCGGCAGCGCGGCCGCCGGCCCCGAGCCTCCCGTGCCGCGTTCCGAAGAGCGAACGCCTGGGCATGGCCGGCCCGGGGCGGGTGAGGGGCACTCGGGGGTCGTTGCTGGCCCCGGGCCGAGCGCTGACAGCCGCGTCCCGCCCGCAGGGACGGCGCAGGAGGCCCTGCTGGAGCGGTACCGGCTGGGATCGCTGCTGGGGCGCGGCGGCTTCGGCAGAGTCTTCGCGGCCACGAGGATCTCGGACGGCGCCCCGGTGAGCGGCGGGGCCGGCGGCGGGCGCAGGAGGAGGGGATGGAGGAGGAGGGGATGGAGGAGGAGGAGGGCGGAGGATGGGGCTCGCAGTGCGGGCGGCGAGCTCACCCCGCTGCTGCCCTTGGCTTGCAGGTGGCCATCAAAAGGGTGCCACGGAACCGCGTCCGGCACTGGGGCGAGCTGGTGAGTGAGCGGGGCCAGCAGCCGGGGCTGCCGGCCAGGGATGAGCCGGGGCCCGGCACGGTGGGAGCCGTCAGGACACCCCGAGGGAGAGCAAGCGTGGGGCCAGCACAGGGCGCAGAGCATCCCGGGCTGGCTGAGGGCTTCCCCAGGCCTGGCATGGCATCGGCCCCACTGACGGCATCGTGCTCCTCCCGCAGCCCGACGGCACCAGCGCACCCCTGGAGGTCGTGCTGCTGGCCAAGGTGTCCACTGGCTTCCCCGGTGTGGTCCAGCTGCTGGAGTGGCTCGAGCTCCCCAACTGCATCGTGATGGTGCTGGAGCGGCCAGAGCAGTGTCAGGACCTGCAGCGTTTCATTCGGGCACGGCAGTTCCTGCCCGAGGAGGAGGCGCGGGAGCTGTTCCGCCAGGTGCTGGAGGCCGTGTGGCACTGCACCAGCTGCGGGGTCCTGCACCGGGACATCAAACCAGAGAACATCCTGGTTGACCTGGACACCGGGCAGGCCAAACTCATCGACTTTGGCTGTGGCGCCTACCTGCAGGACACAGTCTACACTCACTTTGCAGGTGAGCCTACCCAGGGCTGTGCTCCTGCTGCTGACATCTCATGGCCCAACATCTCCCAGCCCAAGCTGGCTGTGGCAGCGGGGATTCTCCCTTTTGCTGCCAGTCAGGGCACTGAGTCTTCAGCTGAGTTGCTTTAGAGCGGGGCTGGGTGGGCAGCGATCTTCCAGCCCTGCTGGCAGCTTTTGCCAGCCACTCTGCCCAGGACTGGGGCTGTGCTGGGGCAGCCAGCCCGACCAAAACCCCCGTGGGTGGGGTAGCAGAGAGGGAGGGTGGAACCTGTGCCCCAGCCACTTTGTTGTGCAGATGAGAGGAAGGGCTTGGGATGCTCCACTCACCCTGTTTCCCTTGGCTTCATAATATTTTTGGGGAAATGCAGGCAGGGAGGATAAGGGCATGTTTTTTCCCCCAGCATGGATTTTTCCTTTGCATGTCATGGTGGGGCCTAGCTAGGGCTGCCCTCTTCCAGCACCAGAGGCTTCTTTTCCAACCCTAACTTTGTGCACAAGTCCCAGGTGCTGGCGAGAGGGCAGTGGTAACCCTGTGTGGCCCTGATGCAGCCCCCGCACACCCAGGGCTGCTGGGGCCAGGCTCTGGGAGCAGCAGCATCCCCCTGGTGAACTCCATCTGTATTCCATAGGAACACTGTCCTACAGCCCCCCAGAATGGAACGACTTTGGCTGGTACCATGGCGAGGCAGCAACGGTCTGGTCCCTGGGCATCCTGCTGCACCAGATGGTCTGCGGGGAGCACCCTTTCAGGAGGGGCCGGAACCTCAGCTGGGGCCAGCTCCCACTGCCACAACGGCTCTCTCAAGGTGGATCCTCTTCTCTGGGCACGGGGGGAATCCCAGTGCTGGGAGCCAGCAGCGGGGTCGTGGGCATCCCTCTCTGGCAGCTGCTGAGGAGGTGGCACATGTCCTGCTCTCCTCCAAAACAGGGAATTGATGGGAAAGTTTAGGCCCAGCTCTGAGCACATCCAGCACGGCCTGGGCACGGGAATAGTGGGGTAAATCAGACAGGAGCCTTCTCTGGCTGACCGTCACTTTCTGCTTTCTCTCCCCAGAGTGCAAAGACCTGATCAGGTGGTGTTTATCTGTGAACTCCTTGGACAGACCCGCACTGGAAGACCTGTTCTGTGATCCTTGGATGCAGGATATTCCTCTGCCATAGAAGAAGGGAGAGAGCCACAGGCACACTTTGATCCAGAGCCCTGGTAAGTTCCTGCTCCACATATGCCTTGGCAATGAGAAGCAAAGGAACCCAGCCCTTTTTGTGCTGCCAGTGTCACTGCACCGGGGTCATGGGATGGGAACACACAGCCCTTGTGCTGGAGCTGAGCTGCTCTGCCCAGCACTGGTGGCTGCCATCCCAGCTGATTTTGCTTGTCCCGCTTCCCTGACAGCTGGGGCCCTGGGCAGAGCCCTGAGAGCCTGGTCTGCACCCAGGGAAGGAGAAGGAGCCCCTGGAGAAGCTGTTCCGGGTGGGGATGCTGCTGCTGCTGCTGCTGCTGCTGCTGCTGGAGACAGCGAGGGTGACATCAGGGATGACAAGCTCTTCCTCAGCCTGGCCACGGGAGGCTGAAGGTGATGCACTTTGATTCTGGCACCTTCTACAAAGCCAAACTCCACAGGGAATTTGCAGATGAGTCCCCACCCAGGGAAATTCTGCCAGATTTGGGCATTGCCCAGCCTGGCTGGGAGCCAAAGGCTCCCCCTTTTCTGGGGCAGATGCAACCCATTCTTCAGTGGCTGCCAAGCTGCTTTTGGCAGGGCTGGGAGGATGGGCTGGGGTCGGTACGAAATGGGAGTGGGCTCCTGGCCCTGCCAAAAGCCCCCAGCACCCACTGTGCCCCGGGCTGGGGCTGGGGCTGGGGCAGCCAGCCCGACACAAACAAAGCCCCATGGTGGGAGCAGAGGTGGGGCTCCAGAACCTGTGCACAGCTGCTTTGCTTTGCAGGCAAGGAAGGGCTTGGGCTGCTCCACTGCCCTTGTTTGCTTTGGGGTCACTGTGATTTTGGGGGACAGTGCAGGGGGAAGAGAGAAAGCGTGGGTTTCTCACAGCCATGGCTGGGTTTTTCCCTACCATGTAGGGGTTGGGCCTTCCTCAAGGCCCTGACAGAGATAAGACTTTATAGCATTTTTCTTGTTTTCCCTTTTTGTCTCTAATCTCTTTTCAATAATGTGTTGTTTGTTTTTCCAGAGGAAGCATTCATGGTGGTCCAGTGTGGATGGGGAAGTGCTTGGGAGCAGCTGTGGCGTGGATGGGCCGTGCCCTTGGAGAAGGCTGAGGCCATGGTTTGGGAGCAGCTTTTCTTGCAGCCGTGGGTGGTGTGAGGTGGGTCCCTGTGTGCTTGGCAGGGTGGGATCAGAGCTTTTGGGAGCTGGCAGCAAGCACAGGAGCATCCTGCTCTGGGCAGCTGCTGAGGGCTGGATGTGCCGTGGCTGGCTGCAGGCTGGGCACATGTCCTGCCCTCCTGCTCTGTGCCAAAGGCAGCAGGGATGGGCAGCTCTGGGCACAGCTCTGGGCACAGCCAGCATGGCCTGGGCACTGCAGGCCTTGGCACAAGGGCACAGGAGCCCTCAGCTGACGGGCGGTTTCTGCTTTCTCTCCTTGCAGCCGGGCTCCGCGGGTGCTGAGGCTGCTCTGGGCTCTGCCAGGGCTCTGCTGGGCTCAGCCCTGGGCCCAGCTGGGCTGGCTCTGCCCTCACATTGCTCTGACAGCTCTGCATCAGACGAGCCCGTTGTCAGCACAGTGCCTGAGCTTTCTGCTGTAGGTGAGTGAGACTCTGCTGCAGGCCCAGAGATTGCAGCTGGGGACACACATCCAATTGGCAAGGACCCAAACTCTCCACAGTCCCAGCTGAGTGCCTGGATCTGTACAGGGTGTTTTGTCTGTCCCATTCTTCCTTCTTGACTGGCTGGAATTGTGCAATTGCACTTTGTTCCTCCTCTAGCAGTGCCACGAGTGGGCCAAAGCTGGCGAGTGGGCCGTGCTCCTGAGGCAGTGCAGTCTGGAGCTGGTGGATGGAGAATTGCCCTTCTGCAGTGCCAAGCCAGAGCAAAAACCCGTAAGTGGGACTTTGTGACTCTAAGAAACTCTTGGCAGTTTCAAAGGGAATGTGCAGCTCATTAGCAGGGTGAGAAGGAAGGTCATCTTCTAAAGGATTTGGGCTTTGACAGAGTTTCCATTCCCAGTCCTGCTTGGAGCTGGAAGGGCACAAAGCAATTTCCTCTTGCTTCGAGCACAATTTCAAATACCAGTGTTGGGAGCAAAGCCCAAAATCTTTTAAGAGGTTGCTGAGGTCAGTAAGATGGATCCATGCCATCAGCACATTTACAATGTAAAGAACTGAGTTCTCTTTTGAAAAAGATCATTTACCTCTTAATGGAAAGAATGTATATTTTCATTTATGTTTTGGTTTTTTCACTAACATTGTGTTATGTTTTTTCACTAACACTTGGATTTTATTCTTATCTTTTACAATTTACCTATTTTCTTCCTTTTTCCTTTTTTTTCCCTCTAAATAGAAAACATGTCCTACAAAAGGAATGTTCTTTGCTCCTGGTTCCCGTGTGGAGCAGCTCCCTTCCTGCTGGCTGAGCTGCTCAGGCAGAGCCCGGCAGCTCCTGGCCCTGCAGGGCTGAGGCTTTTCCCCGTTGCTGGGCACAGACTGATGGAGCAGCACTGCTGAACTCGGGCACACAGAGGGACCAGCAGCAGCTGCCTTTGGCCACCTGAGGCTCCAAGGCCCAAACTCTGAGCAGCCAGGGCTGGAAGAGACTGGCAGGATCTGATCCCTGACTCTGGTCCAGGGCTGCACAAATGACCCCACAGCAGCAGCAGCAGCAGCAGCAGCAGCAGCAGCAGCAGCACATGGAGCTGACTTTGGGCACAGCCCCTGCCCCTGTTCCCTCCCATGTGCAGCGGTGTCACAGCAGCCTGAGGCACCTGGGAGCCCCCAGTGCCAGCAGGGACTGGAGATGGCAGCCCTGGGCTCCTGGAGGCTGTGCAGGGAATGGAGCTGGGCACTCCCTGTCCATGGGGAGCTTCCAGATGGAAAAGGCTGCTGTGCCCAGGCAGCTGCAAGGGCACAGAAAGGAGGCTCTGGAGCACTGGATCTGTGCCAGTGCCACAGTCCTGGGCAGCAGCCAGCGAGCCCTGGGGGAACAGAGGGCACAGCAGGAGGGACAGAACCAGGCAAGGGCAGAGACTGGAGAGAGCCAGGCCTGGGAGCAGGAACAGCTGCTCCATTGCACTCTTGGAGAAAGCTCTTGGCTGGTTCAAAGCAGTGAAAGGCGTGAAGGGCAGAGAGGAGGCCACAGCAAACAATGCTCCTGTTTGCACAGCCTCCCCTCTCCGTGTCCCAGAAGGGATTGCATGGACTGTGTTCTTCCCTCCAAGCCGTCTCGTTCAGCATGAGCAGCTCAGCACCAGGAGCTGAAGGAGCTGAAGCCTCAGGCCACAGGAGCTGGGCAAGAGGGAACTTTTGGAGCAAAGGAATGCTGCTAAAATAGCCCCAGCTGAATGCAGTGGATAGAATCATGGAATCACAGAATCCTTTCTGTTGGAAAAGCCCTCTGAGCTCACCCAGCGCAGCCGGTCACCCAGCAGTGCCAAGCCCAGCACTAAACCACGTCCCTGAAGTGCCAAGGCCTGGACACCAGCCCTGAGTGAGGCCTGGACAGCAGGCCCTGAGCCAAAGGTGGCCTCTGGATGAACCTTCCAAGCAAAGGTTCTCTTTGTATCTGCTCCCTGATGAAAGATGCATGGTCATTAGCAGTGTGATAGATGTAGCCACTCATTAGTGAAACATGTATTGACCTTTGTGTATTTAGAAGCCAGACAAGGCCATGAAATCTGACATCTGACCTTATTTGGGGCTGAAGGATCAAAGTCACCTCCCTTGGTTCCTCCTTGAGCCCTGGCCAGGCTTTGGGAGGGACCCAAGAGGAGGGTGAAAGCAGATGTTGCCACCCTAGCAGTGCTGTCAGTTTGTTCATTCAGCACTGTCAGAGCTGGGCCCTCTCCCAGCGGGGTTGGAGCCTCACCTGGGGCTGGAGGCACCTGCAGGAATTCCCAGTGCCCAGGAGTGGCTCTGCAGCCCTTGGCTGTGGCAGCTTCCCCAGCTGCTGTGTGGGTCTGGGGGATGGTAAAGGCTGAGGGTAAATGCTGCAGGATCTTTCTTAATCACTGCAGGCAATCTTTGGTGGGGATTGTTGGGTGCATTGCTGAGCTGCTCCTTTTGTGATTCTTTGCTGCTCTGAGCTGCAGGAAATGACACTGATTCCTTCAGCTGGAGTCTGTGTCTCTGGTGCTGACTTTGGCCACTGGTAAAACAAAACTGGCCCAGTCTGGCCAGATCCCAAACCAAATGTCACTTGTTCAGTGTCAGTGTGAGGAATCAGTGCCATCAGAAATTCCCAGCTGGGAAGCCCTTCCCTGGAGTTCCCTGGCTCTGGAGTGGGCTGAGGTTGGATCCCTGTGTGAGCAGTGGGGCAGTCGGGTAAAAGAAGCTGCACCCCTGGATGGCTTCAAATGCATCCAAAAATTGCAAATGGAAAAGGAAAAGACCTTGTGGGTTTGGGCAGACAAAGATGAATTTGTTGAGAGTACATTGGGAACAGCACCTTCAGAAGAAACAATTATGGTTGGAATGCTTCCACATGGAGCAAGAGAACAACGTTTTAATCCTGAGCTCAAATGCATTTGTGCAACTGAAATATCTATATACATAACAATTATATATGTATTTATAGTATAATAAGACCTCAATATATCTATTTATATATATTTATTTATGTCTGTATCTATCTATATTTCTATATCACTATCTATGTATAAAATTATATAATAATGTGAAATAATGCTAACAATACTAATTTTGTAGCTTTGCCTGCTCAGGGATGTAACACTAAATACCCTACAGAACAGGATTGGCCAGGACCCTAATGTCAGTGGTCAACTTTGTGAGATTGTATACAATGAAAAAGGGCGAAAGGGAGGAAATTGGCTATTTTTGCAGGGTTTGCTGATACTGTGATGCAGAGTGCTTTGTCTGTTCCTGTGAAAAATACAGTGATCTTGCCTGCAGGGTTTTTCACGTACAAGATTATGCACAAGCTGCAGGATTGGTTGCACGGGTGAAGGGGTTGTTAAAAGACCAGCTGGAAAAATGAGGAGATGGGAACCTTTGTCCATGGAGAACCCATCTCCCAGATGTGCTCCATGCCCTTCACAATGGCCCACTGGGGAAATGGAACCCCCTGGCTGTGCACGGCTGCCCCCAGTTTGCAAATCCAGCCATGGGCAGTGAGACTTGGGCTGCCTGGGAAATTGTTCTGGCTGTGATGGCCCCTGGCAGGGCCAGCCCAGAGGCTGCAGGGCTGGGCCTTCATGCATTGGAATTAATGTGGAGAAATTCAAGGCAAATGAGAGCTATCAGTACTGAAACAGGAGTTCAGATTCCTCCAGGACACTTTGCTTTGGTAACTGCTCCCTTGGAGCTTGGCCTTGCAAAGTGTTCATGTCATGGCAGGAGGAATTGATGCAGAATGTTAAGGAGAAATTACAGTTCTTCTGTTAAACAATAGTGACCAGGATTGGATTATTCAACCCCATGACAGGGTAGCACAATTATTGATATTGCAACTTTAGGAGCAATTGATAGAAAAAGGAGATCCAGCTCCAGTCCCCACCTTTGTTCGAGAAAAAGTTTTTGGATCCAGCAGCTCTAATAATGAAGCCAGAATGTGGGTCTGGAGGCCAAAAGGCCCTCCCAAGGCAGCTGAAGGAGCAGCTCCTGGGAAAGACAACTCTGAGTCCTGAACCCTGGTCAGGAACAATGGGAATGTGTCCCTGCAGCCAAGGATTCTGTGTGAGAACAAGTAGATCTGCCAGGAGATTGTTTTACACATCCTGCCAGACCAGATCTCCCTGTTTGCCCCAAGGGCCCCTGTGGAACATGCTCTGATCCACAGGGCTCCATGGGAAGGCTGCTGTGACACTGAGGGACTTGCACAGGAATTCCATCCAGGAGCCTGGGTGCCCCTCAGGGACTGGGACCCGGCCCCTTCCAGCCAGAGGGGAAAGGGTCCCCCAGGCCTTGTTAGCCACAGACAGCATGGTAAAGCTGAAGAGCAAAGGGCCTGGGGGCATGATTCTGGAATTAAAAAGGTGCCAGCTCCATGCACAACAGAATTCTTGTTCCTAATTGGAATGAGATTGAAAAAAAAAGAATGAAGAACAGTGTCACTAAAGTACTACTGATGTCTATAAGGTGTACCTTGATAGTCAGCCAGAATCTTTGTCTGCCACAAACACCTCTAGTGTTTGACCAAGGGATTGGTCATCAAAATGTAATGATGGGTTATGATGGATTGCTGAGCTTCTTTTGTAATTCTTTGCTAATGATGATGTGCTTTGCTGAGCTTATCCTTTTGTAAATCTCTGCAGCTGTGCATGATATAAATGACACAATTCCTTAAGCTGATGTCTGTGTCTTTGGTCGTGACCCTGCCCACTGGTGAAACAGGGCCCCTTCTTGCCTAAGTGTTCCCTGGGAAGGCAAAAGCCCTCTCTCCAAAATTCCCCCCTTCCTCCTTGTTCCCCCCTTCACACCCTGAGCATGATGTTCTCTGGTCTGGGGTACCCCGGGGTCAGTTGGTGTCCCCTGTCCTGGCTGTGTCCCCTGCCCAGCTCCCCCGCAGCCCCAGCCCCTCCCCAGCGTGGCTGGACGAGGGGCAGGACAGGCCTTGGCTGTGCTGCAGCTCAGCAAGAACAAAACCATCTCTGCGTGCCCAGCCCTGTGCTCAGCACCCGGCCCAGCAGTGTCTCAGTGCCAGGGGCTGTGCCCTCAGTCCCTGCCAGGGGTTTCCATGGCAACTGCCAGGCCAGGTGACCCAGGTGTCCCCCCAGTGCCGGTTGCCATGGAAACAGTGCCCAGCCCCGCCCCTTTCTGTCTGGCTGACCTGGCCTTTGGCCCTGGCAGTGCCGGTGGCTGCTGGTTCCTGGTGCCAGAGCGGCCAGCGCGGCACAGGGCAGGTGGCCATGGCACAGCCCCCAGCAAGGGATCCCCTCTCGCTCTGGGCACTGACACCAGCCCTGAGCAAGGGCCCAGGGCAGCTTTCCATGGCCACCAACCATCACAACAGGGCCGGGCATTGGTTGCCATGGCACCAAACCAAGGACCGGGTCCCAGTGGCCGTTGCCATGGCACCTGGTGGCACCAATTCCAGGTGCAATATTCACTGGAATTGTACCTGAAACAGCCCTGGCACCGCTTTGTCCCAGGGTTGCCATGGCCGCTGAGGACAGCAACAGCTCGGCAGGCAAGTGGCCATGGAACCTGGCTTCAGAAATGGCTCCTGGGGCTGGTTTCCAGGGAAACCTGAACTGATAGGGGTTGCCATGGGACCCAAACCCAGCAGTGGGGTCATTGCAGTGTCCATGGCAACAGTCCCTTGCAATGGCACCACTGTGTGTTGGGATGATGATCCACCCTCACAGCTGGCCCAGGGCAGGCCTGGAGTGCTCTGGGTGGCACCTCGGGCTTGGCCCACACTTGAGGAGGATGTCTGTTTGCAATGGGGAAACTCAGGAGTTTTAGATTGCTTCAAAAATCAAAGAAGGCAAATCCCTCTTTGGCTGTGTGCATCCACTTCTCCAAGCAAAGCAGGTTCCAGGTGAGTGAGGAGAGACACAATGGGCTTGGGGAAAGTGGAGCAAGGTTGTCCACACTGGCTCAGAGCTCAAGGCACTGCTTCTCTGAGCAGGCCAGACCTCCTTAGGAGAGTCCCTGGATCAATATCAATCACTGAATCTGCAATCACCTCTTGTGTAATAGGAACAGCAATAAAAGACACCCTTTAAAATAGGACTACATATTTCCTGGAAGCTCTTTGAACTATTAGTCCATAACTGTCAAAGGAAAACCTCCTAATGAACTACACTGGAGCAGAGGGAAATCAAGGCAGAGCTAGGGTTTGTCAGGACGTGCTTGATCCTCATGAGCCTCACTGTGCATTTGGAGTGAGCCCTGGAACCTCAGGGCCTGGGAGGAGATTGCACAAACCTTGCCAGGAGTCAAAGGCAGAGGAAACACCCAAAGTGTCTCCAGGCATTCATGGCTCCCACTGAGGTCCCTCTCCAACACAGGCTCCTCATGGACTCCTTGGAGGAGAGAATTTGTGGCCAGGATGGCACAAAAACCTCTCAGAGAGTGTGGAAAGGAAAATCTAAAGTACCTTCAACACCTTGAGTGTCAAAGCATTAATGAGCCCCACTGAGTGTCAGTACAAAGCTCTCAAGGGACTAATTAACGCAGATATTTGGGGCCATGATTGCACAAACCTCTCCCAGAGTCTGTATCCAAAGGGAAACGCCAAGTACCTTAAAAGAACTGAAGTAACTTGAAGCATTAATGAGCCCCACTGAGTGGTGTTACTGAGAAAGCCTCTGCAGGGAATAATTACAGCACATAATTGGAGGCCATGGCTGCACAAAGCTCTCAGAGTTTCCAAGGCAAAAGCAAAACCCAAAGCCCTTTCAAAAACCAGCAGGCCCTGCAGGGAGCATTAAGGAGCCCCCAGAGCCATTGCTGAGCAAGGCTCTCCAGGGACTCCTTCCAGCAGATCCTTGAGGCCACTGGGATGTGGGCTAGGGGGGGATGCTGAGGGCAGGACAAGGGGCTGTCAGTGCCCAGCCTGGCTGGGGCTGTGCCAGGAGGCCCCAGGGCCTCAGGACAAGGTGTCTCCTCACAGCCCTTGGTGGCACAGACCCTGCTGCTGTGCTCCAGGGCACCAAGAACTGGCTTCTCTTTGTCCCCACCCATCAGCACTGCCTGCAGATCTCTGCTCTGCCTGGGGCCTGGGGACACTTTCTCTGTCGTTTCCCTGTACACGACAGTACAAGAAACTTCAGTGTTTCAATAGAACTGAGTTCTTGAAGGTTCTTGAGGGTTCTGTGACATCACAGAGCTGGCTGTGACATCACAGAGCTGGCTGGGAGGCCATAGAGCAGTGTCTGCCATCATAGAGGGTGGCTCTGAGGCATCAGAGAATGGGTTGTGACATCACCTGGTGGCTGTGTAACGTCATAGAGGAGGCTGTGACATCACAGAACAGATTGTGACATCACAGGGTGACTTTGTGACATCAGTCTTCTGCGATGTCACAGCACAGCTGTAATCACAGGGTGACATAGAGTTGGCTCTGTGATGTCACAGGGTCAGTGTGATATCACAGGGTCAGTGTGACATCACAGGGGCTGTGTGACATCATGGGGGCAGTGTGACATCACAGGGGTTGTATGACATTACAGGGGCTGTGTGAGGTCACTGGGGAGGTCACTCTGCTGTGGCCCCCCTCACAGTTCCCCCAGAGCAGTCCAACCCTGCTCGTGCACAGCGGGGTCCCCTCTCCCCCCGGGTCCCCCTGCCCCCGGCCCCGCAGCCTCCCCCAGAGGATGTTCCACGAGATCGATCCCAGAGCCTGAATCGGGGCCGGGGGGCCGGGCCCTGGGGGTAGCACAGGGACCCCCGGGCAGCGTCTCCATGTCCCCCAGGCCAGAGCCTGGGCCAGGGCTCCTTCACCCTGGTACCAACGAGGCCTTGAGAGCGCTGAAAAAATCCCCAGCAAGGGAGCAGCAAAAACCAGATTTAATATTAACCAACAGCAGCACAAAGTTCCTCCGCAAGAGTCACTCTGCTCCTGACTGGGCACTTCAGGCACACCAAGGAAACAAAGCAAAAACAAAACCAAACAGAATCTAGGCAATCAAACCAGAAATTAACCTAGAAGTGTCCCTGTGTGTGTGTGTGTGACACAAGGACAGCAAGGGCAAGGATAAAAGGAACACAGCCTGAAAGCTTAACAGACCTTAACAGGACTTTACTAATACATTAACCTTAACTGATACTTTCAACCTCACAGTTTAGCAAAAGAGCAGAGTATAACAGCATGTAACCTAACTTAAACCTATGACTTCGCAACTTAACAGAGGAATAACACTTAACAATATTGAACTTAACATATAATTTATACTAAAGGTAACCGCTTAGCAAAAGAAAACTTCTCAGCATCATTTAACTTCATTTAGGCCTTGTGATTTCACCTTCCCTACAGGCCTGACTGGCTCAGCTATCCAAGGCACTCAACCCCTCACAGAGCAGCATTTCTGCCACATTTCCCCAGCACAGGCACTCCTGTGTACACACAGACACAAAGAGTCAGTGCAAGGCACCTGTCAGAAATTCCCCTGAGGGCAGAGAATGCTCACTGTGGATCTTTGGTATCTCCCCAGCGGGCAAAGAGTTGAGCCTGGAGGAGTGGAGGGACCGGCCCAGGCTCTGTTGTTGTTGGGGATCCCCGAGTGCAGCAAACGGGAGAGTTCCCGGCTGGGAGAGGCCCCACTCAGAGGGAGTTGCTGGCCCAGGAGAGCTCCAAGGGCTTCTTTTAGAGCGCTGTTTGCAGGGCCCCAAGGAGGGGCCTTCAGTCCCAGCAATGGCTCATCCTGGCCGCACTTGGCACCACCAGCTTTCTTTGGCAGGATGAGAACAGGGTGTGTGTTGCCACTGAGGGAACAAACACAGTTCCCAGGGCTACTCCTACAGAAAGCAGGAGCTGTTTGGGCAGCAGCAGTGCCTGGAGCAGACAGTGTTTGTGATGAGCTGCAGAGGAGCTGAGCCCAGGGGCTGTTGGCCAAGGCCGAGGCCCAAGGAGCATTTCTCAGCTGGCAGGGCGGCCTGAGAAGGGGAGGGGGGAATGCAGCAGCACAGGGCCCATGGAACCAAGGGACCATTGTGACACTGTGGGGCCTTGTGAGACCAAGGGACCATTGTGACACTGTGGGGCCCTGTGAGACCAAGGGACCCCTGTGACACTGTGGGGCCCTGTGAGACCAAGGGACCATTGTGACACTGTAGGGCCCTGTGAGACAAAGGGACCATTGTGACACTGTGGGGCCTCATGGAATCATGGAGACCACTGTGACATTGCTGGGCCTCATGGAACCAAGGGAATTGTAGTGATACTGTGTGGTCCATGAATGTAGGGATCATTGTGACACTTGCAGGCCCCATCAAACCAAGGGTCCACCGTGACTCTGTGGAGCCTCATGGAACCAGTGAGACCATTGTGACCCTGGGGTTCCTTACAGAACCAAGATAACCATTGTGATACTGTGGGGCCTTGTGAAACCAAGAGGCCTTTGTGACACTGCAGGGCTGCATGGAACCAACCATTGTGACATTGTGGGGCCTCGTGTCATAATTGGTCCCTTGTGACACTGTTGACCCAAAGGAGAACCTTGTGACACTAGAAACTCCCAGGGTCCAAAGGGCCATTGTGACATTTCAGGGCTCATGGAACAGAGGAGTCACGTGATATTGTGGGGCCTGGAGAGCTACGGAGACCATTGTGACACTGCAAAGCCTCATGGATTTGTTGGGAATATTGTGACACCACTGGGCCTTATGAAACCTAGGGACCACTGTGACAATGCTGGACTTCATTGAACCAAGGGTCTATTGTGACACTCCTGGTCTTCTTGTAAACAACAGGTGATTGTGCCTGACTGGTCCAGATGACCTTGGCACATTGAGAGTCTCCTCATCTGCAATTGAAATACTGGGGCTCTGTGCTTTCCTTCTCATGGAAAAGAAGTGGCCTTCTCCTCCAGACACCCATGGCCAGAATTGGGATTTCACCTCCAAAATTCCATATATCCAGAGATTGTTCCAATAGGAAGATTGTCAGGACAAATCTGGCTGGTAATGGTTTCACAAGGGTCACCTTTCATCTGTCCCCAAAACTCTGGGGAAGGCTCTGTGCTTTCCTTCCTTTGGGAAAGAACTGTCCTTCTAGTCCAGGTGCTCATGTCCAAGATTGGGATTTCACCTCCAACATTCCGTGTTGTGAGAGACTGGAGATTGTTGGCTGAAAACATTTTGTCAGGGGTGGGGGGGAGAAAGGGGCAGGTCCAGCTCTGCCCGGCCCTGGAACCCAAGCCCTGCCCTGCCCTGGAACCCCAATCCCCCCAGAGCCTCTATCCCAGCCCAGGCAGGGCTTTCCCAGCCACATTCCACACTCCATTTCCCAGCTGGAGCCGCTGCTGCCTCTGAGTTGTGCTGCCCCAGCCCCAGGGACGCTCTCCTTGTCTGCCCATTCCCCCACGGTCTCTGGGCAGGGATGGCCTCAGTGGGGGCTGCTGACATCCTCAGCACCTTGGAGGCTGCTGCTGAATTTTCCTGCTGCAGAGGCTTGTTCAGCCTTCACCTCTTCAGTGCAGGAATTCAGTGTCCCAGGGCTCATTAACATTCAGAACACCTTAACAAGCCAAGCCTCTGGGAATAATTTGATTTTAATTTTCAAATCATTTGTGGTTAATTAGATGAATTCCAGGAGTCTATTCAAGGTGAATAAATTCTATTTAAAAAGACAGTGAGAAAAGATTACTTAGGCCAAATTTAGGGGTTTTTTCCCTGTCAATTTATTGATACGTGCTATCTCCAGCTGACACTGAATCCAAGTACCTCCTCATGCAGTTTGATTAGATATGAAAATCAAGACCCTTCATGGCTGACAGTGAATCAGACCCTGTCCCTACCCCCACCCCACCATTTCCCCATCCAAGCCCTGGCACTCAGAGCAGCCTTGTGCAAATCTGAGCTCCCTCCATCCCAGGCTGCACCTGCAGCTTTCAGCTCCTTGGCTCCAACTCCCACCTGCTTTCCTTGGAGAAGGAGCTGCCCGAGACACAGAGGGATGTTCATTTATTGTCAGCCAACAAAGCCAAGGGAAGGCACAGCTCCATCAAATGCAAAAGTCATTCCTCTGATGGATATTAAATCCACTTTCCACAGCAGACAGTCTCAGAGCAGTGGAAAACACCTTCTGTGCCCAGCACAGATCCCAAGGTCCCCCCATACCCTCCCTGCCTAGATTCTGCCCAGACTTTCCCTTTGCACACACAAGTCACAGGCTGAAGTCAGGAGCTCCCTCCATGCCCAGAGGGAGGAAAAAAATGAAAGGGGATGAAGAATTCTCCTGTGCAGAGCCCCTGCAGTGGGAACCACTACTTATCAGGTTTGTGTCCTTTGGGCTCAGGAACTGGTGACATTCAGGGGCACAGAAGGGTTTCTTGCCAAAAAACCACAATTTGAACAGGATACAGTTTAACATTGCAGCAAACAGAGTTCTCCATGATGTCCCAGCAGCATCTGACAGATGTCCACCATCCCCAAGGGATTTCTGTACAGGAACAGTTTTAGACAAAGACATAAGAAAAGGCAGTTCTGTGATAGATATAAACACCATAAAGATGTTGGCTATTTATTTGCACTTTGGAATGATTGGGCAACTTCCTGCAGCTCAAAGCATGAAGCCAGTCAGTTGAGAGGCATGACCAGAGAGCATCTGGATGAGGAAATCTGGGAGCAATGGGAAGCATAAATATCCAGCTCGTCTAGTGAAGAGATGTCCTTAGACATGGCCATTTCAATAGGAGAGCTTGAAACCCCAAATGGAAAAGAGAGATTTATATAATAGAATGGATACTGGTGACACCAGTAGAAAGCAAGATCAGTATTTCTTCTCCTGCTATCTGTACACCTCCAGGAAAACCCTGTTCCTGGTGGGAAAACTTTGCCATTTCTTAACAGTACTCAAATGACCCAGATGATAAAGTTTTGCCTGTATATGATGAAACCAACAGGTATTAAAACCTGTGCCCCTTTCCAGGCAGACATCAGCTGTGTGCCCGTGAAAAGGCAGGGCCACTTGTACCCTGAGGTACCCAGCTGGGATTGCATCTCTCCAAGAGCACCTGAGGGAGAGCAGAGCACGTTGCAAACTGCAGGTCCCTGACAACCCCACAGGGCTCCTCACCCATCAACATCTGTTCTGTTCCAGTCTGAAACAGGGCCCAGCATGGTGCTGGGATCATCAGAGAGCTGAGGTGTGTGCTGGAATTCAATGTCCTCCCCATCCCACAGCAGCCCTGCATTTCCCTCCTGCAGCCTTGGTCTCCAGCACAGCCATGGAGGCACTTTGGGCTCTGGACTGTTCCTGCAGCCCCCAGGGCAGCTGAGCTCTGCCTTTGGCACAGTCAGGCCTGGCCAGCACAGGCCATGCTCAGCAATTGCTTGTGTGTGCCTGGCCTTGCTGTCAGCCCCGACAGCGGCTGCGTGGCCCCTTTGTGGCCCTGTGCTAGCCCAGCCATGGTGGCCCAGCCCCTGTGCGGGCCCAGCCCAGGCCAGGAGCATTGCGGCTGGGAACGGCCCCTGTGCCGTGGTGCCCACAGCAGCCTTGGGGCTCTGTGCCCCATGGCCTCCCTGCTGGGCAGCCTCTGCCAGCTCCTGCAGAGCCCCTGGCACCTGTGGGGCTGCACAGACAGCCCTGCCCCGGGCTCTGCTGGCCATGGGCCAGCAGAGAGGCTGGCCAAGGCTGGCCATGGCTGGGAGCAGGACCTGAGCCCCGCAGGAGGATGGAGCTGGACCACAGCCAAACTCAGCCCAGGCCAAAGCTGGGCTCAGCAGCCAAGGCTGCCAATGCATGGGCACAAAGGCTGGTGCTGGCAAATGTCCTGGGCCCCCTCCCTGCTCTGTCCATGCCACCAAGGGCACAGAGCAGCCTCCTCTCTGGGCCACTTGCCTGTTTGCAATGCCTTGCACAGGCCCTGGCCCTGCCCCACAAGGCCTGGCCTGAGCCCTGCCCCTGCATGCTCAGCCAGGCTGAGATGGACACTGATGGTTTCTGGGCCAGGCTCTCTGAGCCAAGCCCAGCTCCCTGCAAGCTCTGCCAGCTGTCCTGAGCTCTGGGCAGCACCAAGGGCCTCTCCCCAGCCCAGCCCAGCCGGCTCTGGCCCCACAGCTCTGCTCAGGCCAGGCTGCTCTGGGCACTGCCCCATGGCCTCAGCCCCTGGCAAGGGCACAGCAGCAGCTGCAGCTGCCACAGGACTCAGCCCCAGCCATGGGGGAAGGTGCTGGGCCAAGGCCAAAGGAGGCTCCCTGGGTGCCCTGCTCCCCTCTGGCTGAGGTGCTGAGAGCTCTGCAGCCCCTGCTGCCATCCCATCTGCCCAGGGCAGCACAAGAGCCGTGGCCTTGGGGCCCTAAAGACCTGCTCCTGCTCCAGGCCCAGGGCCCATGCCAAAGCTGGGGCAGCCACAAAGCTGTGCCCATTTCTCTTCATTGCTGCTCTGATGGAGATGGATCCTCAGCCACTTGGAGGTTGTTGATGAATTTTACTTTTTCAGAGGCCTCTTCTATCTTGAGCTCTTTATTTCAGGAATTTAGTGAGAAAATCAAAAACATTTGTTCAAAACACCTGAACAAGACAAGCCCTTGAGAAAAAATTAAGTTTTCAAATCTTCTGTGGTTAATTAGACAGACTTTAGAAGTTAATTCAAAGTTAATATATTGTATTGGAAACAATGCAAAGTGAACTGTTTTTTCCTGTTTTCTATTCTTGTATATAGATTGATATCAGCAATGTCCAATTGATATTGACCCAGAGAACCTTCTACTACAGCCTGAATATGTATGAAAATCAATACACTTCATGGGTGACAATCAATCACACTCTGTACCCACCCCCTCCCCACCATTTCCCTCATCCAACCCCTAGCACTCCTATGGATCAGGAATGCTATGGCCAGCAGGAGCAGGGCAGGGATTCTTCCCCTGTGCTCAGCACCTTGAGTGCTGTGTCCAGTTCTGGGCCCCCAATTTAGGAAGGACATGGAGGGGCTGGAGCAGGTCCAGAGAGGGACAACAAGGCTGGTGAGGGGTCTGGAGCACAAGTCCTGTGAGGAGTGGCTGAGGGAGATGGGGTTGTTTATCCTGAAAAAGAGGAGGCTCAGGGGAGACAAGGCAGTGTCAGGGGAAAGGTTGGACTTGATGATCTCCAAGGTTTTTCCAAACTTGCTGATTCTGGGATTCTCTGAAACCACCCTTGGAGCAGTTGCAGGATGAGCCCTGGGCCGCCTCTTGAGAAGCTCCAGCAGCCCAGGTCCCTCAGCTTCTCCTCCCACCCCCAAAGCCCATCCTCTCAGTCCTGCAGAGCTTCTGCAGCTCCTCGTCATTGCCCAGAACAGGGAGCCCCAGAGGCAGACACCGCAGCCCAGATGTGCCCCCCTGGCCTGGGGTGCCTCTGGCAAGGGAGCAGCATGAGGCACTGCAGGAGACTGCAGACAATTCCTGCAGCACTTGTAGGATGATCCTGCTGCGCAAGGGGTGTTCCCATGGTGCCAAGTCAGGAACTGCAATGGGGAGTGGGGCAAGAGAGGAAAGGGCAAACAGGGATGGGATGTTTGCAGGGGAGGGAACAGGGGTGCGCGAGAACAAGAAATTTATATCAGGGAAAGAGTAAAGAAAGCAAAGGTGGCACAAAGGAAATGCTCAGGGCAGTTTGGGGGTGGCTGCTAGGCAGCTCTGGCTCTGAGGAACAGCGTCTGCAGTGGGACAGGAAACTCCCAGCTGATGGGAACAAACTTTCTGGCTGAGTGCAGAGGCCACGACAAAGCTGAGTGGTTTCCCTGGTGTCCCCCAGCCCTTGGCCGCCTCCGAGGCTGATGGCATTTGTGCTCCCTCAGGTTCATGTCCCCACACCAACAGCATGGGGGTGCTCCTGCCTGCTGTGTGCAGTGGAAACAGGGGCTGCTGAGCCAGTGCTGCCATGTCTGTGCCTGCAAGGATGGGGCACCTGTGTGAGCTGGGGGAGCGGCCAGGGCTGCACAGGGGGGATGTTGTTGGCAGCGCCATCAGGACACTCTGGAATGCTACCCTGGGCTGTGCAGTGCGCTGGGGATGGATCAGCCCCTGCTCTTCTGCTCCTTCCCATCTGCCCCAGGGCCCTTGCAGAGCCCCAGCCATGCTGTTTGTCCCCAGCCTGCCCACGGCCAGCCTGGGTCTGCTCACAGGGCTTTTCTGTGCTAAACATTGGCCTGGGCATGTTCTTGAGAGAGCCTGGGCAAGGAGCGTGGAGCACCCAGGCCCTGGCCTGAGGCGTCTGACTGCCCCAGCAGTGCCCATGGCCTGTCCCTGCTGCAGCCCCGGCACTGCCACCCCCAGGGCTGTGCCCAGCCCCGAGAGCACTCAGGCCCTGCAGCAACACCAGGGCCACCAGGGCAGTGGGGCAGGGCCACGGCAGCAGCACTGGCAACACCAAGTGCTGCTGCTGCTGCTGGGCACAGCTGCGGGGCCAGCACTGATCTGCCCCCAGCTCTGCACACAGACATTGCTGCTGCAGCTGCAGAGAAGGCAACAAAAGGGCATCTCTGCAGAAAACACTGCTGGGAGATCCTTCAGTTCCTTAAAGTCACCGAGAGCGCAGCCCCACGTTGACACAGTCTGTGGCCACAGGGAATGTGGAGAGAAACAAAATGAGAAATTGCACAAACAATGACATTTCTTTGTAGATAATATGAAAAACCAAAATAAGGGATAAAATACTCCACAACCAAACCAACAAGAAGTATCAAGGATGAGTTTTATTAAAAGTCATTTGCAGAAATTGGCCAGCAGTTTAATGGACCTGAAACTAGCCAGTCATCAGTCTCCACACTGCAGCCTTGAGCTCCGGGTTTCTCAGGCTGTAGATGAGGGGGTTCAGGGCTGGAGGCACCACCGAGTACAGAATTGATAGGGCCAGATCCAGGGATGGGGAGAAGATGGAGGGGGGCTTCAAGTAGGTAAATATGCCAGTACTGACAAACAGAGAGACTACGGCCAAGTGAGGGAGGCAGGTGGAAAATGCTTTGTGCTGTCCCTGCTCAGAGGGGATCCTCAGTACAGCCCTGAAGATCTGCACATAGGAGAAAACAATGAACACAAAACAACCCAAACCTAAACAGGCACTGACAGCAATGAGCCCAAGTTCCCTGAGGAAGTTGGAGTGTGAGCAGGAGAGCTTGAGGATCTGTGGGATTTCACAGAAGAACTGTCCCAGGGCATATCCGTGGCACAGGGGCAGGGAAAATGTATTGGCTGTGTGCAGCAGAGCATTGAGAAAGGCACTGGCCCAGGCAGCTGCTGCCATGTGGGCACAAGCTCTGCTGCCCAGGAGGGTCCCGTAGTGCAGGGGTTTGCAGATGGACATGTAGCGGTCGTAGCACATGATGGTCAGGAGGGAAAACTCTGCTGCAATAAAGAAGAGAAAGAAAAAGAGCTGAGCAGTACATCCTGCATAGGAGATGTCCCTGGTGTCCCAGAGGGAGTTGTGCATGGCTTTGGGGACAGTGGTGCAGATGGAGCCCAGGTCACTGAGGGCCAGGTTGAGCAGGAAGAAGAACATGGGCGTGTGCAGGTGGTGGCCGCAGGCTATGGCACTGATGATGAGGCCGTTGCCCAGGAGGGCAGCCAGGGAGATGCCCAGCAAGAGGCAGAAGTGCAGGAGCTGCAGCTGCCGCGTGTCTGCCAATGCCAGCAGGAGGAAGTGCCTGATGGAGCTGCTGTTGGACATTTGACCTGTCTTGGCATTGCGATCTGTAAAGAAACTAATCATGAAATATTTTTGTTTGAGACGACTTTAAATATCCCACCACAGCCTGGGGGCACTTTCCCCCCACTGCCTGCTCAGGGCTCTTCTGCCTGGAGCTGTCTCTGCCAGCAGCTGCTACCCTGTGCCCAGGGCTGGGCCCTGCCAGTGCTGCCAGAGCCCAGCCCAGCCCAGGGGGCTCAACTCTGCCCTGCAGACCCCTCCCAACTCTGGCACTGCCCAGGGGCAGCTCTGGCTCTGCAGACTCTGATGGCAACGTCAGAGCAACCCTGAGGAGGCTGGAAAAGTGACAATGATTCTGCCTGGGATGGGCGCTGTGCTGATTTTTGTCACTGCCTGATTTCTTTAGATCAGAAACATTTTTTTTTTCATTTGCCTCAAGCTGAACTGAAATGAATATCTACGGTCAATTTCCCATTCAGGTAACCCACAACAATAGATTAAAAAAGCAGGACTTCCCCTTTCCTGCAGCCCCTGCCTTGCTGTGCTCCCTGTATAATCTTCTTGGAAATGTTCTGCAGCTAAATGCCATGCTGGGAGCAGTCCTGAACAATGCAGCATACTCCCCTCACAAGGAGAACACTTCCAAGCCTTACCAGCTGTCTCCTCCCACCCACATCTTGTCCCTCAGTGCTGGGAGCAGCTGCCAGGGCTGGCTGAGAGCTGTCCCTGGCAGGCAGCAGAGTCCCTGCCCCAGCACAGCACCCTGGGCTGCAGGACCCTGCTCTGCAGGACAGCCCTGGGCACCCCTGGCTGCTCTGCCCAAGAGAAAATCAGAGAATGTACTCACAGGGTCTGTAGGCATTGGGATGTTCCAGCTTGAGGAGATGGCTCCAGGAGCTGCAGCTGCATTGTCCTTCAGCCAGAGGTTCCTTTGCCAAGGGCTGGCAGTGATTCTGCCCCAGGCATTTCTCAGCACCTTCCCAGCCCTGACTGATTGAAGCTCTCTGTGCCTCTGTGCTGTGCCCGGGCTGGCTGCAGGCAGTGCCCCAGCCCTGCTGGGCTGGCAGAAGAGCTGCTCATCAAGAGAAATGTGCTTTTGAAGCTCTTCTTGGTTACCAGGAGCTGCCTCTGTGCCATGAGCCCAGCCCAGCTCTGCAGCACAGACACAGCACCAGGACTTTAATGAGCCTCTGGGGCTTTGTGCTCAGGCTCTGAACATCAGTCCCTGAGAGGGAGCTGAAGAAACCTCTCCAGAGCTCCAAGTCAGAATCCAACTCCAAAGTTTCTTGGACTTTTAATGGGTCTCACTGAGGGACACCACTGAGAAAGTGTCCCCAGACCCCAGGCAGAGCAGAGAACTGGAGGCAGTGATGACAGGTGGGGACAAAGAGAAGCCAAGTTTTGGTGCCCTGGGGCACAGCAGCAGGGTCTGTGCCACCAAGGGCTGTGAGGAGACACCTTGTCCTGAGGCACTGGGGCCTCCTGGCACAGCCCTAGCCAGGCTGGGCGCTGTCAGCCCCTTGTCCTGCCCTCAGAATTCCAGCCTAGCCCACACCCAGTGGCCTCAAGTATCTGCTGGAAGGAGTCACTGGGGAGCCTTCGCAGGAATTGCTCTGGGGTCTCCTTAATGCTCCCATGGACTTTGGTTTTTCAAAGGACTTTGGGTTTGGCTTTTGCCTTGGAGTCTCTAATCATGGACTCCAATTATCTGCTGCAATTAATCCCTGGAGAGGCTTTGTCAGTAGCAACACTCAGTGGGGCTCCTTAATACTTCAGGGTACTTCAGTTATTTAAGCTACTTGGTGTTTCCCTTTTGATACAGACTCTATGAAAAAGATTGTGCAGTCCCTGCCTCCAATATCTCCTTTAATTAGTCCCTGGAGAGCCTTCATCAGTAATGACACACAGTGGGCCATTTATGCTTCCAGGTACTTCAGCTATTTTAAGGTATTTGGTGTTGCTTTTTATACACAGACTCTGCGAGAGGTTTGTGCAATCATGGCCCCAATTATCTGCTTTAACAAGTCCCCTGAGAGCTCTGTACTGACACTCAGTTGGGTTCATTAATGCTTTCAGATACTCAAGGTTTTTAAGGTACTTTGGATTTTCCTTTGCACTCTGAATCTCTGAGAGGTGTTTTTTCCAATTCTGGCCTTCAGTTCTCTCCTCCAAGGAGTCCATGAGGAGCCTGTGTTGGTGATGGACCTCAGTGAAACCCATTCATGCTTTGAGACACTTTGGTGTTTTCTTCTGACTTTGACTCTTGGAAAGGTTTGTGCAATATCCTCTCAGGCCCTGACGTTCAAGTGCTCAGCTCCAAATGCACCACAGGGCTCATTAGGATCAAGCAAGTCCTGACAAACCATGGTTCTGCCTTGATTTCCCTCTGCTCTTATGCAGTTCATCAGGCAGATTTCCTTTTACAGTTGTGGAGAAATATTTCAAAGAGCTTTTAAGTAATATGTAATCCTATTTTAAAGAGTGTATTTTATTACTGTTCTCTTTGGACAAGAACTGATTGGAGCATTAAGTGATTTATATTGATGTAGGGCCGCTCCTAAGGAGATCTGGCTAGGTCAGTGAAGTTGTACCTTGGAGCTCACCTAGTGTGGACAACCTTGCCTCACATTCCCCAACCTCATGTGAGAAACCATTTTCATTTTCAAAAATTTAAATTATTAAGATCTTTTCAAAATACAACAGAAGACTTAATAAAGAAAATGACACAGTGTCGGGAGCAAAGGATTCCGTCACCATGTGCTTATCTACAAAATAGATGTTCTGTCTTTTATACCTCTAGCCCCTCACAAAGTCTTGTCAATTGACTCCTTGTTCACTGTCCAGTGGTGGAGATCACTGTCTTATACCTTGATTGGAGGTCAGGTGCTGCCATAGTAACAAGCCAACCCTCCCAAATGCCCCGACTATTGAGGCCATCCTGTGATAACAATGCAAGGGGGAGGAGAAAGATAACTACACATCTAGAAAACTTCTCTTAACATATATTTAATATTCACTCCTTAACTATGAGAGTCAACCATAGAATTACTCATCTATAACAAACCCCCCTTTTCTTTTTCTATAAGTAATTTTGCCCGAAAAATTAAGTAAAAAAATTTCTCTCTCTCTTGTATGAGTCATACCAGCATCTGTTGATGTGGGCAAGGACAGTGGGAACAGCAGAAAAAATCTCAGTTTTTCCTTAGACACACTTATTTGGAATGGACAAAAGGGCATCACAGAGGTCCAGTATGGCTTTGACTCCCACCTACCGTGCCTATGTGGCTGCTACCCATAGTCAATGTATCTTAGGGGTGAGTACAGAGGCCAACTCGGTCCTGCCCTCCAGTCCCTGTTGAATTAAAAGACAACTGAGCAATGACAGAGGTCTGGTATGGCCTTTTGTCCCCACCTTACCATGCCAACAGGGTTTCTACCCACAGCAGGGCTATGGAGCCTTCTTGGTAGTGAACAAAGGGGCCAACCCGATCTTGCCCTCTATTCCTTGTCTTACTTCTTAAGGATGCTGCCTCATTACCTTTTACAGTCCCTTGTGTACTTCTCCTCAACAGATGCTGGTAATTCTCACCCACTAAAACAGGAAGACAGTTCTCTAGCTGGTTGGTGGAAGCTTGACTCTACTTTTTGGTTGTCTTGGTGTTTTCCTGCTTGTCTTTCAGTCTCTGATTGAGAGTCAGTCTTGTTTCACCCAGCTTGAGTGTTATAGTCCACTCTTTGGGTTCTTCTACTGGGCCTTTGACTCTGTTGGCATGAGTCCATCCCCACTCTGCAGGTCGCTCAGCCGATTTGGTGGTGAGCAGTACCTGAAAGGGACCTTCCCACTGAGGAGTTAGAGGCTGATCTCCCATGACTTATTCATCACCCAATTCCCGGGATTAATATTATGGATTCTGAAATCCAGGGTGGTAGTTTGAGGAATTGCCCCTTTATGTCTTAGCCCTTCTAAGGTTTGTGCTATGGGCATAACTTATTTCTTGGCATTGGTTTCCCCTACCTCATTGGTGGCAACCTTCTGGGGTGAGGTCAGGAAGGGTAACCCAAACATCATTTCAGTGGGTGACACCCCCAGATCTGACTGGGATTGGGTTCTAATTCTTAATATGGCCAAAGGGAGACATTTTATCCATGACATTTGGGTTTCAATCATTAGCTTAACTAGAGCTCTTTTAAGAATTTGATTCATTCTCTCTACCAATCGGAACTCTGTGGATACCATGGAGTGTGTAATTCCCATTTTATTCCCAGGGCCTGAACAACTTTCTGCAATATCTTCAATGTGAAATGAGTTTCCCTGTCTGAATCAATCCTGTTTGCCATCCCATATTGGGGAATGATTGATTCTAGAAATGTTTTACTCACAACACTGGCATCGGCTTTCACAGTGGGTACCACCTCTACCCAATGAGTCACGTGATCTACTATCATTGGCAAAAACTTCCACCATTGTACCTGGGGAAGCTTGGTAAAGTCAGCTTGGATGTTTTGGAAGGGCCGTAACGCTAGTTCTCGCCCTCACCTGGGTGTTTTCCTCATGATTTTCTTATTCACTTGTTGACATATCACACACTCTTCAGTTACTTGCTTAGTTATTCTGAAAATTCCTATGCAGCCCAAATCCCTTAGAAATTGATCATTTAGCACTTGTGTACCCCAATGTGTTGTTCCACGTATGCCTTCTAACATTTTCCTGGCAAGGGGTTTATTCAATATGTGCCTCCCACCTGCTCATCTTCACTTCCCTTTGTTTTTTTTCTTGACTCCTATTTCAATGAGTTCTTCCTCTTCTGTCCTACTGAATATGGCGACTTTTTGCATTTCTTTTATGGGTGTTAATACCATTATTAGTTTATCTGTTTCTGATTCAGTTGCATTTTTATCTTCTAAATCAGCTACCTTGTTCCCTCGCGCCTCCTGAGTTGCCTCTTTTTGATGCCCTTTAACATAGACCATTGCTACTTCTTCTGGCAATTGTAAGGTTTCTAACTCTTCTAAGACAAAAGTTTCGTGAATCAGTCCCTTTCCTTTTGAATTTAATTAGCCCCTCTCTTCCCAAATTTTTCCAAAGTTATGCACTATTCCAAAAGTGTATTTTGAGTCCTGTATATATTGTTCCCCTTTTCCATGATAATGTTTCCAGACATTGTTTTAGGGCACACAACTCACACACTTGTGCTGACCAGTTGGAAGGTAACTTTCTCTTTTCTATGGCCTCTAACCCTTCATGCACTATAGCGTACCCCAATACCCTGTGCCCCTTTATTACCCATGAAGACCCATTGAGGTACAATCATTTTCCACCTTGTAGTGTTTGATCTGTTACGTCCTCTCTTACTCTAGTTTTATAGTTTATAGCCTCTAGGCAATTATGTATTAGTTTCTCATCTGTTTCTCCATCCAAAAACTGGGCAGGGCTGAGTTGGTTACTCATGATTAGCTCTAAACCATTATCTTTTAAGATGTCTTCATACTTCAGCCTTCGGGAATCAGTGAGTCATTTCTCAGCCTTTTGGCTCAGGATACTCCTTACTGATTTTGTGATATATATATCTTCAATTTTCCCCCAAAAGGTTAATTTTTTGCTTTCTGCTACGAGTATGGCAGTAACTGCCACAGCCTGAATGCAGGTTGGCCATCTCCGGCTGACACGGTCTATAATTTTGATAAATAGGCCACTGGTTTCCTGGATCCTCCCCAGTCCTGGGCTAATACTCCATGTGCTACCCCTTTTTCCATATCCACAAACAGATAGAAGGCAGGAAGACTCAGTGCTGGTGAACCGACAATGTTTTACTTTAAAGCTTCAAACTTTTGTTCGTCATCTTTTCCCCACCTAATCTCTTCTTCCACTAACTTTTCATACAAGAACTGGATGGCCAGTGTGCATCCTTCAATCCATAGCCTACAATATCCCAACAAGCCTAGAAAACTTCTGACTTGTCTCTTTGTTTTTGGCAGTGGGAGTGAAACTAACCCCGTAATTCTCTCAGGGTTCAGCCACCAGCTCCCTTGACAAATCACATGTCCTAGGGAATTTTACTTCCCTCCCTACAAATTTGAGTTTCCCTTTTGATACCGAAAGTCCTTGGTCCCTCAGAAAATTTAACAACACTATGGTGGATTCCCAAACTTCTTTTTCTTCCTGTCCTGTGAAAAGGAAATAATTTACATAGTGGATGAGCTTTATCTCAGGTTTGATGGAGAAGAATTGTGTTACTTCTAGGGCTTGACCAAAGAGGTTTGGAGATTTGGAAAACCCTTGGGGTAACCTAGTCCACCAAAACTGTTTCTTACTCCCAGAATCAGGGTCCTCCCATTCAAAAGCAAATATATCCCTGCTTTTCTCTGCCAGTAGACCTGCCGAAAAAGCATCTTTTAGGTCTATGACACTAAACCACTGGTGTGCTGGGGGAATATTACTCAGTAGTGTATAGGGGTTAGGCACTACTGGGTACCGATTCACTGTTTTGTTGTTCACTTCTCTCAAATCTTGGACAAGCCTGTAAGTCCCATCTGACTTCTTTACTGGTAATATGGGTGTGTTATGGGGGGACATCCATGGTTCTAAGGTCTCATCCTCAAGTAGATCCTGGATCAGTGGCTGCAGTCTTCATCTCCCTTCCAGGGAGAGTGGATATTGTCATACACAGACTGGATAGCTGTCATCAATTAATTTTATTACTGTAGGTTTCATGTTCAATTTGCCTCAATTTTTTGGTTTTGCCCACACCATCTCATGAATTTTGCCCTCGTCCTCTTCCCTTATTCGAGAAGTTTAACTACCATTTTTCCTTCCTCTGGGAGTATGAAAATGCTTAGCTGCACTTGTAAATCTAACCCTAATAGATTGCATCCTGCTTCTGGAACTAATAGAACATCCCCAATTCCTATTTTATTTGTTCCTTCAAACTTTATTTGCATTATAACTGAGACTTTGAACCCTCCTTTAGCACCTACTACTTGCACAGTATCTTGACCCTTTTTGCACCCCTTTGGGATTCTACAAACACAAGTTCTTTCAGCCCCTGTGTCTACTAAGAATTCAAATTCTACCTCCTGGGGATCTATTTTTAAAGTTATCAAGGGCTCCTGATGGTACCCAGGAGGTAGAGCCCCTGACACCCCTAGTCTTCCATTTCTCCTTTTTGCTCAGTCTCATACATCCTCAGCTCCTTTTCCTTCTGGGGGCAATTCTTTCTGATATGCCCACTCTCTTTACAGTAAAGGCCAACTGGTCATAGTTTCCCCTGTTTCCCAAACTCTCCTTTTTATGCCCTGTCCCAAGGAGCTGAATCTCCCCTCCATCTATCTTCCTGCACTTGGAATCCTCCTCCCTTACCTGGGTTGTTCTTTAAATGCTGGTTTCCTTCCCTAATGGCAGTTACCACTACCTTGGTTTTTGTCTTGATCTTCCCTTAGTCCCTCTTTACATAGACTTTCTGTGCTTCCCTTAACAGATCCTCTAACCTGCTTTCTTGCCAACCATCTAACTTTTCTAACTTTCTCCATATATCTGGCAAGGCTTGAGTGACAAAATTTATCTTTAGTTAGACCTGTGTGGCCACTGTATCAGGGTCAACCCCTGAATATTGCCTCATATTCCTTCTCAGTCTTTCTAGCCACTCTGTTGGGGTTTCTTCCTTCTTTTGCTGCTCATCAAAAGCTTTACGAGCATTTTAATTACATGGAGATGCCTCTTTGATACCTCTTATAATCAATGTTCTATATTCCTCCATGTTTTGCCTCCCCCCAATGCTGTTGTGGTCACTGGTGGGGTGTACTGTGGGCATTTTCAGATCTCCAGGAGATCCTTGCACACACTCCCTTTCCCATATCCATATCTCAGCCACTCAGATCATCTGTCTTTCTTCTGGTATGAATAGCATGGTCATGATTGATTGCATCTCTTCCCATGTATAAATATTGGGCCCCAGAAACTGGTCTAACTGTTCCACTAATCCAGTGAGGTCCTCTAGTAATCCTTTCAATTATTTCTTGAACATTCTCACATCAGAAGAACTGAGAGGCATGGTTACAAATCTAATTCCTCCCTGTACCCCACACAGGGGTATTTCCCTCAGGGGATATAATCCCGCTGCTTGGTTCCCATCCCCTGATCTGCTTTCCTGTCTTTGTTCTACCCTGCTCCTGGTGTTCTGGCTAGGCCCATCAGGGGGTAGGGGAGGTGCATCTGAGGCTATTGGAGGTGGAGGGGGTAAGTGTTCTAATGGGTCCCATTCTTTATTTTCTGATACCTTAAACATGCTCACCTTTGAGGGTGAGGTCTCCCTCTCCCAGCAGGCAGGGTAGTCATTCTCTTCCTGATTGAATGGTTTCTTAGCTCTTACATGGATGTTTAATGCCTGACACATCCATCCTTCGTCTGACCCATACCTCGGCCAGTATACATGATTGCTCCTAATTTCCCTTCTGGTCCATTCTACCATGCACTAGTGAATAATTTTGAGCTCATCTTTTTCTCTGGTAATTGGGTCATATTTCCACCGGGCTAGTTTCCCTCCCTGTGGGCCATGTGGGGGTATAACTATTGGTAGCTCTTCAATTTCTAACTTCTCCCATTAGGGATTCCCTATTTGCCCACAGTCCCATCCTGACTGGCCGATCACAGGCCCTCCTCTGACAGAGCCCACCTTTCCAACCACAGGCCTTCCAGACAGAGCCTGGCTCTCTCAGAAGGGAAAAGGAAAGGGGGAGTGGGAAAAAAAGAAACAAGGGAAGGAGGAAAGAGAAGGAAAGGGAAGAGAGAAAAAACAAAAAAACTGTACTTCTCTTTTGACAAGTAAAAAAAGAAAAAATTCTTACAATCCAGGGCTTCCGTATTACCGGATTGGTCCCTGCCCTTCCTCTCCTCAGTTCAATGCTCTGGTCCCATGGTCGCACTCTGCTCCCTGTCCCACCTGGCTCAGCTCGGCTATGACCTGCCCCAGCCCCAATTCCCCTCAGCAGCTGCAGTCCCACCCCTGGCCCAACATAGCTCGGCTTCGGCAACTCCACCATGTATAATTATCCATTATTGATTCGATGCAGTGGCTTCCATCCTGCTTCAAACCTAACTTGGTTTGGCTTCGGTAGCTCTGCTCACTCCAATTCAACTTGCAGGCTCCGCCTGCCCCAGTTCGGCTCGGCAACTGTGGTCCTGCCCCTGGCCTGACTCGGCTCAGCCTCAGCGGCTCCACCTGCCCCAATTTGGCTCGGCTCAGCAGCCGGCCCAGCCTGACCCCCTCGGTTCGGCAGCTCTGCCCTGACGTGACTTAGCTTGGTGGCCGGACTGCCCCGACCCCTTGGCTCGGCAGCACAAAAATTGCTGCACTGGCTCCTGGGTGACTCCCTGCAGCAAACCCCTCAGTGGTCACCCCGCTTCCAGCCCGGCTTCGGCTGGCCCTGGAAATTACAGCGCTGGCTGTGCCCCAGAGACTGCCCCCACTCTGAGCACTGCTCGAGCTGCCGCGCCGTGTGGAACTCACCGGCTCCCTTGGTGTGTGCTGGATGGGAATCCCGCTGTGGGTCCCCGGCACAAACACAGTTTCCCTGATGGGTGAACCCTGCTCCCAAGTCCCCACAAACCCTTCAATCCTACATGTCCCACCAGCCATGGGGTCCTTGTCTATGGGATTCCTGCTTTCCTCCCCCTCCATGCATCCCACTGTTCCTTTTTCCTTTCTAACGTCCAATATCCTGACGCTTCAAGGGACCAGGATGGATCCAGTATATTACTAATGTGAAGCTCACTTTCATATACTGGAATTATGGAGTAAAATCTGGCCAAAAATAGTTATGTGGATGTGCTCACCCCTCTTCCACTCTTTTCTTTATCCAGTCTCCTGGTGTCTTTGGGCTTACAACCTGCAGCCATTGGTGGAACTGGGAGAGTCCAATAGACTTTGTCCAATCTGTAGAAGGGGGCGCCCCTTTTGAAAACTCCTAAGGACACCAGGTTTATTTCGCAGACGAGTCCCCATTTGTAAGAAATTATGCTCACTTCCAAAAATTTAAAAGGATTAATAAAACTTTATCAAAAAGAACAACAGAAGACTGAACACAGAAAATATTATGGCACAGGGAGCAAAGGATTTTTTCCCACCATGTGCTCATCCACACAATGGATGTTTTGCCTTTTAACCCTTTAGCCCGTCTCAAAATCTTGTTAATCAACTCCTTCTTTGCTGTCCAGTGGTGGAGGTCACTTCCTTACATCTTGATTGGAGGTCAGGTGTTGCCATAGTAACAAGCCAACCCTCCCAAATACCCCAACTACCAGGAAACAACAAAACAAGGGGGGAGTAAAACATAACTATAAAACTATGAAACTTGTCTTAGGATATCCATAATATCTGCCTTTTAATTGTGAGACTCAAGACTCAACCATCGCATTACTCATCTATCACACAATTATTTCAAAACTGCTTCCTGTTCCACTCTGACTGTCCCTGCAGAGGAACAGGGCATTTTTCATGCTCTTCCACAAGGTCAGGCTTCTCATTTCATGGCGAATCTGGGAGGGAAATGGCCATATTAAGAAGGAGAAAAGCAGAGGAAATAGTTTAGAAATTCTTAGAAGAAATTACCCTTCTTACAGACAAAGTCCACCAAGTCATTCCCTGTATTTCTCCTTCCCAGATCCTTTCAGTCTACTACTCTGGGAGATGCAGCTTGTTCTGTTGCTTATCGTGAACTAATTGTGCTCTTGATTTATACCAGCACAAGAGATGTACAATCATCTAAACTGAAAACAGAAACAAACTGTCTCTGACAACCAATTTTCATGTTCTAGATCACTTTCCAGGTGTCTATGGAGATGTGTGAATGATTATCACACAACTCTCCACTTCTGGCTGCAGCTTCTGGAGATTGTTTTTCTGAATTCAGTCAGGGTTGCATTCCCCAACAAGTCCTGGTACCACCTCCTGTTTTCCAAGGTTGGAACAGCCACAATGAAAACCTCACCAATGGCACAACTCCCCAGTCCACCAGGAAAAGAAAGGACAAGTTGTCAAGTTCTCCAAACCTTTGTCTGCTTTGCTGCAAGAGTCCTGCTGCAGGCACAGTGTGGAAAGCCATGAGAAGCTGCAGGTGGTGGCACATCTTGTGACAGGAGCTCGACCTTGTTCTCCAGGAAAGGTTTTTGAGAAGAGCAGACAGGACTGTGGAGAAGATTCTTGGAAAACTGAACCAGCTTTCCAGAAGTGAAATGAAAATAGAAACAAATCATCTGAAATGTTTTCCTCTATTTATTTCTATGCTCCCCCTTTCCATGTTGCACTGCTTCTCCATGCCATGAATTCCAAATGCATCTCACCTTTAAGATCAATGACTTAGTGAGTTTTAGACACTCTAAAATACCATGAGCTGCACACAGTTTGCCTTCCCATGTTTTTGTTGGAAAGCAACGCTGGATCCATCAGTGCAGTGCTTGGGTCGGGCACAAATCCTGCAGTCAGGGAATGTGCCCCGGCAGTGTGTGACCCTCAGCAGGGACAATGCTCAGCAATCCTGCAGGCAGGGAATGTGCCCTGGCAGTGTGTGACCCTCAGCAGGGACAATGCTCAGCAATCCTGCAGGCAGGGAATGTGCCCCGGCAGTGTGTGACCCTCAGCAGGGACAATGCTCAGCAGCGTTGTTGTGCTCGGTCTCCATGGAACCATGCCAGGAGCAGCTGCTGAGCTCAGAAGCCATCGCAGCCCCCGCCCTGCTCCAGAGCCCCTTGGCAGGGTGGGCTCCTGCCCTGGCTCTGTGTGCCAGGAGCCGGCAGCGCTGGGTGCAGGGAGCCCAGGGAGGGCACAGAAACGCTGGGTGAGAAATGCTGGGGCACAGCGAGATGGGCGAGTGCAGCCGGCCAGGGCAGAGGAGCAGCACGCACAGGGGGCACAGCCTGCAGGACAGATGGCCAAGGGGAGAAAAAAACAAACTTCTCAGGAGGGCGGAGAACAAACTTTTAGTTGCAAACTCCAGAGAATGAGGTACTTGGGAAATCTTAAACAGCATTGAATTACAGTAAATCACTTGACAAAGCACTGACTTCGCCAAACTCTAACCTGTTCAACTTCAAGTTATGCAGATTTTGAGAAGAGGAAGTCAGGAGAAGAGAGAGAGGGAGAGAGAGATCCACAGTCAGTCTTGGATCTCAGCTGCTGTGAGCTCCAGGGCCATGGGACGTGTCAGTGTCACACCCGTGTCACAGCCTGACCTGCTCTGGTCCCTCTCCCAGGTGGGGTTTTTGGGGTGCCAGGGGCTTGGCTGCCACTTTGGGGCTGGGCCAGAGGCTGCAGTGGCTGGGGTGGGGCAGTGACCACCCCACCTATGCAGAACTCTCCCTGCCCCCAAACACACACTGGAGATGTCTGGGGCCGTTCATCGTTTCTCTGCTCTCCAGCACTGAGGCAACAGACTCTGGATACAGCTCTGAGATCATGCCCAAGGCAACCACCCCTGGAAATGGGGGTCCATGGAGCTGCTCTCAGGAAACCCCCAAGAGCTGGGGAGTGCCCCAAAACCACCTCAGAAATGTGAGATACCTCAAAATCTCTTCATAAATGTGGATTATTCAAAAGCTCACTCAGTAAAGGGCTCTTCCTCCCTTCATCATCCTCAAACTTTGGCTGTCTCATTGCAGACCCCAACCCACCTCCCCAATCCCAACCCTGACACATCCCACCACTCCTGAACATCAACACCCCCTTCCCAAGGCATATTTCCCCCATTTCCCACCTCCCAAACCCCGTCGCACCCATCCTGCCCCACCTAATGCCCATCTCAACCCTCCTGATTTGAAGCCCACTTTGCTCAATCCCCTTCCAACACCATTCCACACCAAAGAGTTGTGGAATCGAGGAATTTTGGTGTGGGATTGAGTAGTTTTCAGTGGCATTTAGGTGACAGATTGAACCCTCTTGTCTCTTTCAGTGCCAAGAAAGGGAAGCAAGTACACCAAATACCCCCAAAACCCCCAAATTCTCCCAATTATCTCCCTGAATCCCAGATTCCCCTGAAACACAAGTAAAAAGTGAGCCTTTAGATGCCTTTGATGAATTTATTGATTTTTACCCCAATTTTCTCTGTTTTAAAGGGATGAAGATGAATGCAAAGAAAATTAGGGCCAAAACAAAAGAATAACCAGCCCCGTGTCTTCCCAGCATGCATCACAGAGAATGTAGAGTGCAAGGTTTCTGACCAACGTGGGTCCTCCCATGGGGGATGAAGCTGGAGCAGTGCATGAAGCTCCTCCTGCAGTTGGGGCACTCACAGGGCTGCCCTTACCGGTGACTCCGTTGGTGTTGGGTAAAGAACGAGCGGTCTGAGAAGCTCTTCCCACACTGGGGACACTCGTAGGGGCTTTCCCCAGTGTGGATGTGCCGGTGCCTGATGAGGGTAAAGTTGTGCTTGAAGCCCTTCCCACACTCAGGGCAGCGGAAGGGCCTCTCCTCTGTGTGAATCCGCTGGTGCAGGAGGAGATTGGAGCTGGTCTGAAACTTCTTCCCACACTGGGGACACTCGTAGGGCCTCTCCCCAGTGTGGATGCGTTGGTGGGTGATGAGGGCGGAGCTGCAGCTGAAGCCCTTCCCACACTCCCCACACTTGTAGGGCCATTCCCCTGTGTGGATTATCTGGTGGCGGATCAGGTGGGAGCTCCGCCTGAAGCTCTTCCCACACTCCAAGCACTTGTAGGGCTTCTCCCCATCATGAAGTTGCTCATGAGCCACCAGCTCCAAGCTCTGGCTGAAGCTCTGTCCACTTTCCTGGCTCAATGCGGTTCTTTCCTTCTCAGAGCAGCCTGGGCTGGGTTTGCAGCCCCTCCTCTTGTGGGATCTCTGGAACTTTTCCTCCCCATTGTAATTCTGCACTCTGGCACCACTAAAAACAGCCTCTTCCTTGAGGTTCTGGTGCAGGGATTTGTCCTCCCTGGTCTCCATCCTCAGCTCCTTCTCTGGGGAAGGAAGGACAAGGAGAGGATGGGATTTGCCTCCGTGCCAGAGGGAAGGGGAAGGAGATCCCCCCAGTGCATCCCCAGCAGGACGGCGTTGGCAGCAGGGTTGTCCTGCAGCTGGGGGCCATGCTGGGCTGGGAGATGGAGCAGGAGAAAGGGGGAAAGGGGCACTGACTTCCTCCTCACCTGCCTGGGTATCCTGGGGCATCTTCCTCTTCCTCGCAGCCTTCTCCTCCATCAGGTGAAGGTTTGGGAATGGGAAATCCTGGTTTGGGGTAAAACAAGGTGTGAATCCTTGGATTGGGAATTCCTCCCAACCAAATCCATCTCCAGAAGTTACTGGTGCCCATAAAAATTTCCAAAAATCAAGAGTGAATTAAAAAAAGCCACCAGGAGCATCCCATTTCCAGTCTCATCCCTCTGGGGTTCTGGTGGTCCCCTGTCTCAGGGCTGCTGGGGATCCCATGGGTCCTGGGGATCCCTCTCTCCAGGGTCCTGCTTAGGGATGCTGGGGGATATCAGTGTCCCCCACTCCAGCCTCCCCCCAGTCCAGTCACTTGGGGGTCCTCTCTCTTCCCACCACCCTGTCCTGGATTAGGGCAAATTTGGGAGAAAACCTCCAAAGGGGTTTTCTCTAAAAAGCAAATTCAAGCAGCCACTCCCCCAACCAGATCAGGAAAAGACTTCCTCGGAGAAAAGGGGAAAAAACCTCTTTATTTAACAGGCAAAGCATTCATCAGCACAAAAAATGAACAACATTAAACAATAAAACCTCTTGCCGCTACAAAAGAGATGACAATCTCAGAAAGTCCTTCTGTGGGCTGTAGCTCTGCTCACTCAGTCTCTAATCAGTCTCATGACAGTCCTTCCACTGCTGGAAATGCTGCGGCCCAGGCTCAGCCTGGTGGGCCACAGGTGGGAGCTGCCAGCGGTGTTCTGGGTGTTCAGTCCAGAGCAGGTTTAAACAGCTCCAAAGAAAAAGAAAAACCATACTCCAGGGAACTTCTCTGCCTCAGAGAGTTAAAACTAATGAAAAGCAAAGGAGAGCTCTGTCCTGCTGTCTGTCAGCAGACAACTGATACCTTAGGTTTTAGGTTTTTCTGTTCTGTTTTGGTGTGCAGCTTTTAGCTTTATATTAAGTGTTACTGGGATCTTTTCACAGAATGTTGAAGACAAAACAATCATCTTCTAGCTGGAGACTCAAGGACAATCTCTTCAAACTTCAGGCCCAAAGCATAAACAACATGAAAAGAGGAGGGCGGGCAAGCAAGCAAGGAGGATTAAACTTCATAATTTGAAGCTATTAATTGGGCAGTTAACTCCTATATGCAAATAGACTAAAACTCATAAAAATGTGAGATCTCATGACCAAGCCCTCTTTTGCTCCCATCTTGGAGCCATCCAGGAAGAGCCACAGCTGTGCCTCCGGTACTGCCAGGGTGTGGCCTTTGAAAGCATTTCAGTAAAATTCCACTTTATTCCTATCAGCTCCATCTGGCCACTGTTCCAGCTCCTTAAGGCATCACAACAGTCCAGGAGCAGGAATGTGGAGGAGTGAGTGCAGTGTATGAAAACAAACTACTGCTTCTCCCTTCTCCCCTGCGCTCTCAGAATCAAACTTAAAGGTGCAGAACTCATTTCTGGGCTAAACAGACTGATGGGGTACGAGCATCATGAAGTCACCCCAGGACACCCCTCTCAGGGTCAGGGGGTCCCGTCCCCGCCTCATCTCCGGGCTGCCGGGGGTCCCCCAGCTCCGGTATTGCCCCTTCCCCTCTCCCCGCCCCGGGGGTCCCCCGTTCCACAGCCCCGGCTCTCACGGGAATCCCCAAAACCAATGTCCCGCCCCGTCGGTACCGGGCCATCCCCACGTGGACCCCTGGAACCCTCCCGAGGGGCGATCGCGGCTTCTCTGCCCCCGAAAAAGCTCCTCTTGGGGAGCCCGGGGATACCCGGGGCTCGAGTCCGGGATCTGCCGGCTCCGAACACTCTCCAAAAAATCCTCCCTGAGACCCCTGGCTGGAGCCGGGGCGAGCTCGGCCTCCGCCCTCACCTGCGGCTCGGGGCTGGGGGCGATGCTCCCGGGGCAGGGGGTGCTGCAGGCTCGGCGTGCGGGCGCTGCGAGCGCCGCGATTCTCCCGCTCCCGCTCCTGCTCCTCCTCTCCCTCCTCTTCCTCCCGCATTTCCTCCGCTGCCAGCCCGGACCCCCCTTTCCCACCGCTCTGCCCCGCGGCCCCGCAGCACCGGCTGCTGGCTGGGGGAGCCCCCGATCGGCCCCAGGGCTGGGCAGGGGCTCGGGGACCCCCCCGGGGCGGATCCGTCCCCCGGCCCGAGCCCCAAATTCCGCTCCGGGGCCGCCGGGCTCTGCGGGCCCGCCTGGCAACCGGTGAGTCATCGGCGAGAAATGCTCTGGTTGGCTGGAAATTGGTTAGCGCCTCTTCTGATTGGCTGGAATTTTGAAAGGCGCTGCGCCCTGCGGGTGTCCCCGAGAGCTGCGGAGTCCGGGTTGGGGCTTTTTCCTCTTCCTTTCGCTCTGAGAACATTTCTGATTTCTTTCTCTCCCTCGCTCCTTTCCATTTCTTGTTCAGTACAATCCGAGTTCGAGCAGATCGACAGGTTGCGTTCTCACGGTGTCATTTGCACCTTCACTCAGGCCTGAGAACGTCGGAGAGCCCCCCAGCCCCGAGCACCCTCAGCGGTGAGAGGGACACAGAGCCCCTGGTCCCCAGCCCTGCACAGGCATTGCCTGAGGCCAGAGGGATGAAGACCCCCCGAGCATCCCCCAGAGGGAGGGGACAGAGACTGCCCCGAGCATCCCCTGGGCTGAGAGGGACAGAGACTGCCCCGAGCACCCCTGGTACAAGGTGAGAGGGAGGGAGACCCCCCAGGCATTCCCTGGGGTGAGAATGATGGAGACCCTCTGGGGAATGGCCTGGGGTGAAAAGGACAAACGCCTGGGGAATGGCCTGGGGTGACAGGGACAGGGACCCTCCCCAGCCCCTTCCAAGCATCCCCCAGGGTGAGAGGCACAGAGCGTCCCCTGGGCACCGGACAAAATAAACTTTGCAGAAATCAAACTTAACTCTGCATAAAATACTTCAATGAATATTTGCTTTTCCCACAAGTCACGTAATGAAAACGCAAACAAATCCCAAAATTTTATAAACTGACAATAGAAGCTGTTTTGTGGCAAATCTAAATTCTATTGGTCCTGCACAGCTCCAGCTCAGCTGCTGGCAGGTTCCAATAAAAGAAAAGTGGAAATTAGGCCCAATACAGAATATGAAAAGGAAGGGGAAGCTCTGTGTAGCTGTCGCAAAGGTGACAGGGACAAAGAGAAAAATTATTCTAACATTTGACAAAGTCGCCCAGCCTGTGAAAAAGCGTGACAGGGACCGAGACCTCCCCTGGAGCAGGGCCAACTGTGACATTGTCCCCTGTGTGTGTGGCCTTCGCAGGGTGGGGGTTTTACACCTGAGCCAGTTTGGGTAAAGGGGGGTGATGTTCACCCACCCAAGCAGGGATTACCCCACTGTTTCAGGTTGCAATGCAAGATGTAACCAAATGCATGTTTTCAATCACCATCTTCATCAACTGCTATAAACAGGTGGGGTAGTGTTCTTTATGGCTTCCATGACTCATCCCTGATAATGCTCTCCAGGTGAGATATGTTCTGCTAATGGGCCATTGAGTGCCACTGCAGGACTGATAAAATGCCATCATACCATTGTGGGATGCTCCGCCCAGGGGGAGGATCCAAGCATTCCTACATGGATATAGGCTGAGGCTTTCAACATCAGGAGCAGCTCGCCTACTGGATTCCCAGAGGACAAGAGCTCTATAGCCACCATTGGACCTTCAGAGGAGGACCAGACCCTTCTACAGGATCACTCCTTCGACAGAATCACGTTGATCACTCCAACAGGACTGCAGCCACCATTTAATAAGACTGCTTCCACCACCCTGCCCAGCAGGGTGTCAGGTTATATCCTGACTCTGTCAGTTTAAGGCAGTGTTTCTGTATCATTGCCTTGATCCTTATTTTGTTATTGAATTGGAATTCGTGCCCGACCCAAGCGCTGCACTTGTGGCTCCAGCATTGCTTTCCAACAAAAACAGGGGAAGGCAAACCTCGTGCAGCTCATGGTATTTTAGAGTGTCTAAAACTCGCTAAGTCATTGATCTTAGAGGTGAGATGCATTTAGAACTCATGGCATGGAGAAGTAGTGCAAGATGGAAAAGGGGAAAACAGAAATAAACTGAGGAAAACATTTCAGATGATTTCTTTCTATTTTCATTTCACTTCTGGAAAGCTGTTTCAGTTTTCCAGGAATCTTCTCCATAGTCCTGTCTGCCCTTTTCAAAAACATTTCCTGGAGAATGAGGTCGAGCTCCTGTCACAAGATGTGCCACCAACTGTGGCTTCTCTTGGCTTTCCACACTGTGCCTGCAGCAGGACTATTGCAGCAAAGCAGGACAAAGGTTTGGAGAACTTGACAACTTGTCCTTTCTTTTCCTGGTGGACTGGGGAGTTGTGCTATGGGTAAGGTTTTCATTGTTCCTGTTCCAGGCTAAGAAAACAGGAGGTGGTACAAAGAATTGTTAGGGAATACAAGCCTGGCTGAATGCAGAGAAAGAATCTGCAGAGCCTGCAGCCACAAGTGGAGAGTGTTGTGATGATCATTCCAACCTGTCACTGGACATCTTGAAAATTATCTGGAATGTGAAAATGCTCTGACAGAGGGAGTTTGTTTCTGAATTCAGTGTGGATGATTCCACATCTGGTGCCTTGGTGCATAAATCAAGAGCACAATCAGTTCATGATAAGCACCAGAACAAGATGGACCTGTCAGAACAGCCAACTGAAACAATCTGAAAAGGAGAAATGCAGAGAATGACTTGGTGAATTTTGCCTGGAAGAAAGGGGAATTTTTTCTAATAATTATTAATACATTTTGGCTTTTGGTTTTCTTAGCAAGGCCATTTGCATCCCAGATTCGCCATGAAGTGAGAAGCCTGAGCTTGTGGAAGTGCCTGAAAGATGCCCTGTTCCTCTGCAGGGACATTCAGGCTGGAACAGGAGCCCGAGCCCTCTCTGGGGCAGCCTCCTCCGAGCTGGAAATTGTGCCATGCTGGGAGAGGAGGAGGAGGGGGAGAAGGCTGGCGCTGTGTGGCAGGAGCAGGAGGTTTGGGCCGCAGGACATTCCATCTGCGCCACTGCCCCGCAATGGGCGGCCGTGCCCGGGGCTCTGCGCCTGGCCCCGTGTGCGCTGAGCTCCCTGGGCTGGGCTCAGGTTCCCGCTGGGACTGGGCAGAGCCTGGGCTCAAACTGGGGGCAGCAGCAGTGCAAAACACCTCTGGGCATCTCCGCTTCCTGCTGCTGGGAAGGAGAAATGAAGCGAGTTGAGAAGTTCTGATTTCTGTTTCTCCTGATGGATTTTTAAATTTAATTCCACATTATGGAGGCAAATTCTGTGACAGCCTCTGTCAGTTTATTCTATTTCAACAATGCCAGCAACAGGGCTGTGTTTGAGTTCTGCAAATGTGGCCTGTGTGGCTTTAATTCCCCTCATCTTAGTGTTCAGGGGCTGGTGGGCATTCCAGTATCTGATGATCTTTATGCCTGTGACAAAAATACTGACTTCACTGTCATGAAAGCACCGTGGGTAGAACCAACTGAAAGAGGCACTTGCATTTTTATGGATAAAGTTCAAGTGGCAAGCAGAAGAGCGCCAAGAGCAGCCATGATCTGCAATTCCCAAGGCAAAGGCACCAGCAGCCTCCTGCTGTCACCTCAGGGTGAGTAAAAGAGTGTTGAAAACAGCGCTGGAACCCGATCCTTTCTTCCTTTGAGGGCTTACTCGGGGCAACACAGGCAGGCCCTGAGCAGTCAGGGCTGTGTGTGGGTGCTGGTTGCTCTGCTCCAGAATTGAGCTGGAAAAAGCCCTCGGGAGCCGAGGCAGGAGCAGGCGGGAAGGGGCCGGCGCTGCTGCTGCTTCCTGGCCGGGAGCCCCGGCTGGGCCGGGCCGGCGCCCCCTGCGCTGCGGCTGCTGCTGCTGCCAGAGCCGGGCGGGACTCGGGGACAGGGACCGGACACGGGGGAACAGCAAAGGCCTGGCGGCTGCAGGGATGGTGGTGCTGGGGCCGGGGCCAGCACAGAGCTTCAGCCCGCAGTTAACCCTGAGGGAAACGCCGGGGAAAGGCTCCATTTCAGCCTTTCTGCACTTGTGGCTGTGAAGGGACTGAAATGAAAGCAGAACAAGTAGGGCCCAACCTGTTCTCCTGCCTTGGGTGGAGCCCCAAGCCTGAGGCTGAGAGGGGCTGTGAGGGGCTGTGAGGGGCCATCAGTCATGAGGTGTCATGAAGGGCCTTGAGAGGCCATGAGGGGCAATGGGGAACTCGGAGATGCCTTAAGGCCCTGTGAGGGGCTGTGGGAGCCCAGGCCCCTCATGGAACCAAGGGTCCATCATGTCCCAACAGGGCCTTGTGTAACCAAATGGACCATGGTGACACTGTGGAGCCTCATGGTATCACAGGTCCATTGTTACACAGCAGCCACAGCAGGAATGCAGAACCAAGGAGATCATTGTGACACTGCACAACTGTGCAAACCTGTGAGCCTACCAGGGAAAAGCCAGCAGAAGTGCCCTGGAGAGACACACTGTAGGCTCTGGGCATTCCTCACAACTCAGGGCGAGGAAAGAGGCTTCCCCATGGTGCTCTGCAGCACTATGTTAATTTGTCCCAGTTCTGTACTCTCCCTTGGCCTTCTCTACCCCTTTAACTCTTATATGTTCATGTTCTGGTGAGTTCTCCCTTCCCTGTTTTCCCACTGGTGTGTAACCCTGCCCATCCACACTGGCATTTACTATTGGTCCCTTCCATGTGTACCGCCCCTGAACCCTCAGAGCATTGGATCCCCGGTGCTCTACTCTGCACCCTCTTTCCCTGTATTTGTACCCTGGACTCTCCTTTGTTTTTGTCTTTGGCCCCTGGACACTTTCAGCATTTCTCTCTGTGTGTGTGTCTGTGTGTATGTGTGTCTGTGTGTGTGTCTGTCTGTGTCTATGTGCTGGTGCTCTCGTGGTTCCTACCCATTGGCACAAGAAACTCTGGGGGAAGGTTGTGTGCAGACCACCTCAGACTGTAACAAAAACTCCCTTTTTTCATTTACTTTGTGGTGGGAATGAACCATTCTGTCTAATAATGATCAGAAAAAATCAGAGCTGTATTTATATAAATTTATCTGGTATTCAATCTTTAACCCTGGGGGGGAAATTGCATTAAAGTTCAATTCCACATGTCTAATCTTTAACACCTTTGACAAAGTCTGGAGATGGGATTGGATGCAACTGCTCCCAGTCTCCTCTCTTAGAAGGAATTTTAGAAGTCTAGGGGCCCTGCAGGGGTTTGAGGATCCATGGTGGCTGCAGTATGTAATTTCTCCATCTCATGTCTCAGCAGGAGTTTCTCCAAAAAAGAAATAAAGGTTTTGCCTGAAGCTCCCACTGTGCCCATGACAGGAACCCCTGTGAGTTTCTGGGACACCCCAGCTCTTTGGCAGCCTGGAGACTCCTGGGATGTCACCGTGGAGCCCCCGTGAGCGCCTGTGACAGATCGATGCCTTTGCATCACAAGGTCCCCTGGGATGTCACCATGGAATGGCTGTGACTGCCTCTGACCACAAGGCTCTTTACCATCCCAAGAAAGCCCAGGGAGGTCTCCATGGAGCCCCTGTCTGTGCCTGTGACATTCCAGCTCTGGAAGAGCCTGGAGACTCTTGGAAAGTCCCCACGGAACCCCTCTGAGTGCCTGTGACAAATGTGATCCTTAGCAGGCAACCATCACCAGGACCCTGTTGTTATGGTCAGTTTCCATGGCAACCATCCCCAGCCCCCTGTTGCTATGATCAGTTTCCGTGGCAACCATCCCCAGCCCCCTGTTGCTATGGTCAGTCCCTTGGCAGCTCCATGGATACCCCAAGCCGGGGTGGTTGCCATGGACACCAGCTCAGGCCTGCAGCAAGAGCCGGTTGCCATGGCAACCATTGGCAGCCCCATCCCCAGGCTCACGGGATCCCAGAACCCCAGAATTGGCTGAGCTGGGAGGGACCCATCAGGATCCTCCAGTCCAACTGCTGGCCCTGCACAGGACACCCCAACAATGCCAGCCTGGGCCTGGCAGCGCTGTCCAAACGCTGCTGGAGCTCAGAGAGCCCTGGAGCTGGGACCCTTCCCTGGGGAGCCTGGGCAGGGCCCCAGCAGCCTCTGGGCAAAAACCTTTTCCTGACATCCAACCTGAGCCTGCCCCGACTCAGCTGCAGCCGTTCCCTCCACTCCTGTCCCTGGGCACCAGAGGGAAGAGGTTCCCACAGCCCCAGCCAGGGACCCGCTCCCAAGGCTGTTGTAATGGCCACCAGGGCTGGCACCAGCTGGGATGCTCGGTTTCCAGGGGCCAGGGTTCAGGAATGGGATTCCCCAATTTCCTGCTCTTGCTAAAACCGCGCTGCCCTCACTGCCCTCCCACCTCCCATGGAAACCACAAAGGCAAAGAACCCGGTCTGGGATAAGAACAATTTTTTGGGAACAACAATGATATAAGGAACGAATGGAACAGAAACAATATTGATAACAGAGTGTATAAATAAAACTGTTTACAGGGAAAACTAAAACACAACTTACTGGGTCTGCCTTGCCACGTATTTCCTCCTGCCTGGAAAGCACACCCTTCTCCTCAGGGACAGAGAGAGAGAGAGAGAGAGTGTCCCTTACCTATCCCTGGCAATTCTCTGAGGTGGGAGTGAATGTAATGACACAGTCATGGCAAGACCCTCATGTTCTTCCATCCCAAATCATGTCATTGGCAGAGGCAGGAAAAGGGACAGGTGTCTTCCTAGCATGGATCCGAAGGAAAAATGGATCACCAGGGCTCTTCCCAACATGGATCCTCCAACTATGGATGAAGTTGGGGCAGTGCACAAAAGTCCTCCTGCATTGGGGCATTGGCAGAGCTTCCCTTCCAGGTGCCTCCGTTGGTGTCTGGTTAAGACAGAGATCTGGGTGAAGCTTTTCCCACACTGGGGACACTCGTAGGGCCTCTCCCTCTCCCCAGTGTGGATGTGCCGGTGCCTGATGAGGGTGAAGTTGTGCTTGAAGCCCTTCCCGCACTCAGGGCAGCGCAAGGGCCTCTCATCCGTGTGAATCCGCTTGTGCCGGAGAAGACTGGAGCTGCTCTGAAACCTCTTCTGACACTGGGGACACTCGTAGGGCCCCTTCCCAGTGTGGATGCGTTGATGTATGACAAGGGCAGAGCTGGAGCTGAAGCCCTTCCCACATTCCCCACACTCATAAGGCCAATCCCCAGCGTGGATCCTCTGGCTGATCAGAGTGCTGCTCTGCCTGAAGCTCTTCCCACACTCGAAGCACTTGTGGAGCTTGTGCCCATCATGAAGCTGCCCATGGACTACCAGCTCCGAATTCTGGCTGAAGCTCTGTCCACCTTCCTGGCTCAGGGTGGGTCTTTCCTCCTCAGAGAACCCTGGGTTGGGTTTGGAGCACCTCCTCCTCATGGGGGATCTCCAGGGCTTTTCCTCTCCATTGGATTCTTTTCCCATGGAGCCACTCAAACCGGCCTCTTCCATGTGGTTCTGCTGTGGGGATTTGTCGTCCCTGATCTTGATCCTCAGCTCCTTCTCTGGTAGAGTAAGGACAAGCACAGGATGGGATTTCCCTCCGTGAAGAGGGATGGGGAAGGAGATCCCCACAGTGCATTCCCAGCAGGATGGCGTTGGCAGCGGGGTTGTCCTGCATAGAGGGGATTTTCTGGGCTGGGAGATGGAGCAGGAGAGAGGGGGAAAGGGGCACTGACTTCCTCCTCACCTGCCTGGGTGTCCTGGGGCATCCTCATCTTCCTTGAGGTGTCTTCCGCCATCTGGCCAAGTTTTAGGAATGGGATATTCCTAAAACAAGGGAGGAAAACAAGGGATGAGCACAATGAGCTTTGTACTGGTTTAAAGGCAAACCTGAGGAAGAGTCTAAGCCAGAATTCAAATTCAGTAACAAAATAAGGATCAAGGCAATGATACAGAAACACTGCCTTAAACTGACAGAGTCAGGATATAACCTGACACCCTGCTGGTCAGGGTGGTGGCAGCAGTCCCAGTAAATGGTTGTGCAGTCCTGTTGGAGAGATGAACACGATTCTGTCGAAGCGGTGATGCTGTAGAAGGGTCTGGTCTTCCTCTGGAGGCCCAGTGGTGGTTCTGGAGCTCTTGTCCTCTGGCAATCCAGTAAGCAAGCTGCTCCTGGTGTAGCAAAGCGTCAGCTTATATCCAGGTAGGAATGCTTGGATCCTCCCCCTGGGTGGAGCATCCCACAATGGGAGGATGGAATTTTATCAGTCCTGCAGTGACACTCAATGGCCCATTCACAGGAGATATCTCCCCTGGAGGGCGTTATCAGGGCTGAGTCATGGAAGAGATAAAGAACACTGCCCCACCTGTTTATAACAGTTGCTGAAGGTGGGGATTGAAAACATGCATTTGGTTACATCTTGCATGGCAACCTGAAGCAGTGGGGTAATCTCTGCTCAGGGGGTGAACACCACCCCCCTTACCCAAACTGGCTCAGCTGTAAAACCCCCACCCCAAAAAGGCCACACACACAGGGGACAATGACACACTTGGCCCCCTCCAGGGGAGGTCTGTTTCACAGGCTGGGGGACTTTGCCAAATGTTAGAATAATTTTTCTCTTTGTCCCTGTCACCTTTGTGACAGCTACGCATAGCTTCCCCTTCCTTTTCATAATCCGTATTGGGCCTATTTTCCACTTTTCTTTTTTTAGAATGTGCCAGCAGCTGAGCTGGAGCTGTACAAGACCAAAGGAATTTGGATTTGCCACAAAATAGCTTCTATTATAAGCTTATAAAATTTTGGGATTTATTTGCCTTTCCATCACAAGTGACTTGTGGGAAAAATAAATTCAAGGCATTTTATCTACGGTCAATTTTGATTTCTGACAAGAAAAAACATTACTTTGTCTGGTGCCCAGGGGATGCTTGTGAAGCCTCTGTTCCTCTTGCCCTGGGAGATGCTTGGGGGGGTTTTTCCCTGTCCCTGTCACCCCAGGCCATTCCCCAGGGGGTCTCCATCATTCTCACCCCAGGGAATGCCTGGAGGGTCTCCCTCCCTCTCACCCCTGTGCCAGGGGGTGCTCGGGGCAGTCTCTGTCCCTCTCAGCCCAGGGGATGCTCAGGGGTCTCTGTCCCCTCACCCTGGGGAATGCTCGGGGGTCTCCATCCCTCTGGCCTCAGGCAATGCCTGTGCAGGGCTGGGGACCAGGGGCTCTGTGTCCCTCTCACCACTGAGGGTGCTCGGGCCTGGGGGGGCTCTCCGACCTTCTCACACCTGGGGAGGCCGGGGGGGTCTCTGTCCCTCTCAGCCCTGGCGTGACCCCACCCAAACATCATCGGGCTCAGAGGGACAGAGACACCCCCAAACCCCCAGAAGGGCTGAACCTGGGATTTGGTTTGGGGCTGAGGATTTAGGAAGGGGCTGGAATTGGGGCTGGGATTGGAGTTGGGGCTGAGATTTGGATTAGAGCTGGGATTGGGGTTAAGGCTGGACATGGGATTGGCATTAGGGCTGGGGTTGGGATTGGGTATTGGGCTAGACAAGTCCGGCACTGGGATGAGAATAAATACAGAACTGTGAGTGTGTCTAAACGTGGAGTGAGATTGAGACCAGGATCAGGGTTTGGGTTTGAGCTCACCCAGAGTGGGACAGAGGGGATGTTATGGTGGGAAGGTTTGGGGAAAATCCTGGTTTGGGGAAAAACAAGGTGTGAATGCCTTTGGTTGGGGATTCCTCCCACCCACGTCCATTTCTATAAGTCACCTGATGTCCCAAAATAAAGAGTAAATAAAAAAAAGCCACCAGGAGTTTCCCATTTCCAGTCTCATCCCTCTTGGGTTATGGTTGGTCCCCCATCTCAGGGCTTGTGGGGATCCCATGGGGCCTGGGGATCCCTCCTCTCCAGGGTCCTTCTTTTGGATTCTGGGAGGTTCTGGGGTCCCAAGGTTCCCCTCTCCAGCCTCACCCCAGTCCAGCCACTTGGGGTTCCCCCTTCTTTCTAACACCTTGTCCTGCTTTAGGGCAAAATCGGTTGAAACCCTCCAAAAGGAGTTTCCTCTAGAATGCCGATTCAGCAGCCCCACCCTCAGCCAGTTTGGGAAAATATTTCCTTAGAGGAAAGTGGAAAAAAAAGTTACTTTACAGGCAAAGCATTTACCAGCACAAAAATTGAACAATATTAAGCAAAAAAACCTCTTGCTGCTCCAAAATATATGACAAACTCTGAAAGTCCCTCCTTGGGTTGTAGCTCAGCGCACTCAGTGTCTTACCAGTGCCTTATCAGTCTCTTATCAGTCTATTATCCGTCTCTTATCAGTCCGTCCAGCGCTGGAAATGCCTCCTCGGCCCTTGCCCATCCCAGTGGGCCACAGGTGCGAGCTGCCAGTGGTATTGTGGCTTTTCAGTCCAGAGAAGGTTTAAACAGCTCCATGAAAAAGAAAAACCACAGTCCAGGGAACTTCTCTGCCTCAGCGAGCTAAAAACTAACTAAAAGCAAAGGAGAGCTCTGTCCTGCTGTCTGTCCATCCAGCAGCTGGAATGTGGAGGAGTGAGTGCAGTGTATGAAAACAAACTGCTGCTTCTTCCTCCTCCCCTGCGCTCTCAGAACCAGCCTTAAAGGTGCAGAACTCATTTCTGGGCTAAACAGACCGATGGGGGTACGAGCATCATGAAGTCACCCCAGGACACCCCTGTCAGGGTCAGGGGGTCCCGTCCCCGCCTCATCTCCGGGCTGCCGGGGGTCCCCCAGCTCCGGTATCGCCCCTTTCCCTCTCCCCGCCCCGGGGGTCCCCCGTTCCACAGCCCCGGCTCTCACGGGAATCCCCAAAACCAATGTCCCGCCCCGTCGGTACCGGGCCATCCCCACGTGGACCCCCGGGACCCTCCGAGGGGCGATCGCGGCTCCTCTGCCCCCGAAAAAGCTCCTCTTAGGGAGCCCGGAGATACCCGGGGCTCGAGTCCGGGATCTGCCGGCTCCGAACACTCTCCAAAAAATCCTCCTGGAGACCCCTGGCTGGAGCCGGGGCGAGCTCGGCCTCCGCCCTCACCTGCGGCTCGGGGCTGGGGGCGATGCTCCCGGGGCAGGGGGTGCTGCAGGCTCGGCGTGCGGGCGCTGCGAGCGCCGCGATTCTCCCGCTCCTGCTCCTCCTCTCCCTCCTCTTCCTCCCGCATTTCCTCCGCTGCCAGCCCGGACCCCCCTTTCCCACCGCTCTGCCCCGCGGCCCCGCAGCACCGGCTGCTGGCTGGGGGAGCCCCCGATCGGCCCCAGGGCTGGGCAGGGGCTCGGGGACCCCCCCGGGGCGGATCCGTCCCCCCGGCCCGAGCCCCAAATTCCGCTCCGGGGCCGCCGGGCTCTGCGGGCCCGCCTGGCAACCGGTGAGTCATCGGCGAGAAAAGCTCTGGTTGGCTGGAAATTGTTTACCGCGTCCTCTGATTGGCTGGAATTGTAAAAGGCGCTACGCCCTGCGGGTGTTCCTGGGAGCTGCGGAGGCCGGGCGGGAGCCTTTTCCTGTTTTTTTCTGTTCTCTGAGACCTCTTTCCTTTTTCTTTCTCTCTTTGAGACCTCTTCCTGATTTCTTTCTCTCCCTTTCTCCTCCCCATTTCTTGTTCCGTTCAGTCCACGCTCAGTAATCGTCGGTTGCTTTCCCACGCTCTCATTCCCTCCTTCAGTGCGGCAGAGGCGTCTCTCCCTCGCGGGGTCGTAATCCATGGACAGGGTCCCTTCCCACCCCAGTCCCTGAAAAATGTCCTTCAAAGCCACCTTTGCAGTGTGCTCTGGGAGCCCACAGAGCTGCTGAATCTACTCCCCTTGGGAGGCACGGCAGGAGCAGCACCCTGGGAGCCTCGGGAATGCCCCTCTGGGATCCACGGCACACACTGCCAGGGTCTGGAATTCCAGTTCTCAGCTATGAAAAGATGTTCCTGCCCTTGAGGGCAAAGCTGCCAAGAAGGAGCCAAAAGCCAAGTGGAACAAGATCTTACAGTGGCATTTCACTGCGAGCCTTCATAACTTCCCCCATGGTTGTTGTAGCTTTTGAATTGGGAATTAAATCTGGGCACGGTCTTTGGTGTGAGCTGCCCTGGGTCAAGGGAGACACTGAGAGAGAAACAGAGCAGGGAGAGAGAGGCAGGAGAGAAAAGAGGGCACGAACACAGTCAGCTGAGAAGGTGGCACTCTGAAAACAGACCAGAACTGACTGAAAAGGAATATAACAGAAAGCAATAATTTTGCACCTTTTATTTACTATCAAAATACAATTTCTTCCCCTTCTCACAAACCTCTTGCCAGTGTCATTCAGCAGGGCTGTCAGAAAGTCCTTCATTCTGGGTGGATGTTCCAGGCTGCAGCCACAAGGAAACAGGGAATGGGGATTTTCCTGCTCCTGGGGAGTTTGACATCCTCAGCTGAGGAGAGGAGGAGGCACCAGAAGAAAAGGGCAGCTGGGCTTCACCCTTCCACAGGAAAAACGGGGTGGGGGAATCTCTCATCCTGTCTGCAGCTGCTCCCACAGGGATGTGAGGGCTGATCCCAGAGCCCCAGTGGTCACAGTCAGGGCTGCCCTCAGGGAATGCTTGCCTGATATTGATGGGCAGTGTGGGAGCACCTGGATCTTGGAGCACCCAGCTGCTCCCCATGTTTGGAGGTGCCTGAGGAGGGCTGGGACAACGCCAGGGACATCCTGCAGTGACATCCCCCCTGTCCTGCCCTGGGTGAGCTCAGTCCCAAACCTGGCCCTGATCCTGGTCTCAATCTCACTCCATGTTTAGACACACTCACAGTTCTGTATTTAATCACATCCCAGTGCCAGACTTGTCTAGCCCCAGACCCAATCCCAACCCCAGCCCTAAAGCCAATCCCATGTCCAGCCTTAACCCCAAGCCCAGCTCTAATCCAAACCTCAGCCCCAACTCCAATCCCAGCCCCAATTCCAGCCCCTTCCTAAACCCTCAGGCCCAAACCAAATCCCAGGTTCAGCCCTTCTGGGGGTTTGGGGGTGTCTCTGTCCCTCTGAGCCCGATGATGTTCGGGTGGGGTCACAGCAGGGCTGAGAGGGACAGAGACCCCCCCTGCCTCCCCAGGTGTGAGAAGGTCGGAGAGCCCCCCCAGCCCCGAGCACCCTCAGCGGTGAGAGGGACACAGAGCCCCTGGTGCCCAGCCCTGCACAGGCATTGCCTGAGGCCAGAGGGATGGAGACCCCCTGAGCATCCCCCAGGGTGAGGGGACAGAGACCCCCGAGCATCCCCTGGGCTGAGAGGGACAGAGACTGCCCTGAGTACCCCCTGGCACAGGGGTGAGAGGGAGGGAGACCCCCCAGGCATTCTCTGGGGTGAGAATGATGGAGACCCCCTGGGGAATGGCCTGGGGTGACAGGGACAGGAAAAACCCCCCCAAACCCCTGCCAAGCATCCTCCAGGGTGAGAGGCACAGAGACCCCTCAAACATCCCTTGGGCACTGGACAAAATAATTTGGCAGAAATCAAACTTGACTGTGCATAAATCACTTTGATGAATATTTGATTTTCCCACAAGTCAGATGTGATGAAAACGCAAACAAATCCCAAACATTAATAAACTGACTGTACAAGCAATTTTGTGGCAATTCCAAGTTCCACTGGTTCCTGCACAGCTCCAGCTCAGCTTCTAGCACATCCTGATAAAAGTGTAAATTCAGCCCAATACAGATATCATAAAAAGGAAAGGAAACTCTTTGTAGCTGTCACAAAGGTGACAGGGATGAAGAGAAAAATGATTCTCACATTTCGCAAAGCACTCAAGCCTGGGAATTCAGGAGTTATTTGGGAATTTAGCTACTTGAGCTGAGCTTCTTGTAGGACTTTTAGCAGCCTTGTGTTCCTCACCATGGGGTGAATGAACCTTGTCAGTCTCGCTGGTATCATTTGCTCCCTTTCCTCCTGTGATTTGAAAAAACATTTCAAGGAAGGATGTCACAGACATTTTTTTCATAAAATCCTCTCTTTTAGGATTTGTCCTTTCTGGGAAGCTGGGGCCCCAGAAGAAAAATGCAAACAATAATTATCTGCTGATGTGAAATGTAACAGGAGCATCTGTGATTGGCCTTCTGTGAGTGTTTGGATTTGCTGACCACTCACGGGAGAGTTGGTCCTTGCTTTCTGCTGGACACAGAACTTTGTTATTCATTCTCTTCTTTCTATTCTTAGCTTAGCAAGCCTCTGCAACTTTTCTCTTTATTCCTTTTAGTATAGTTATAATGTATTATATATCATATATCAATAAATCCAGCCTTCTGATCATGAACCAAGATTCTCGTCCACTTCTCTCACCCTGAAGACCTTCATCAGGTCGCTGTAATAGAAGGACAACAAAATATTTTCTTTACACTCTGGGCCCACAAAGGCGATTTACCTCATTGGTTCTCCCATAAGTCACTCAGAGGAAGCTGCAGCCCAGTTTCAAAGAGTTCCTCCAGAGAGAACCACAACTTCCTCAGAGGAGGGAACCATGCTGTTGTCAAAGGAACTTGGGGTCAGAGAACAGCGCCTAAACTCACTGTGCCAAAATAATTTCACAGTCTGGTGAGTCTGGTTAAGAAAAGTGTTAGAGAGATTCCTCTGCCCCAATTAAGGTGATAATGAGACCAAACCCAAAATGAATTTTCTTGAAAAGCAAATGGGATAGAAAAGGGGTGAAGCCCCAAAACAGATAGCGTTCAAGAAATAATGAGTTAAAACATAGAATGTGAGGCATTTGAAGAAAGCATAGCATTTAGGAAACACATAGAGCAATAAATCGGCTAAAGCATGGAACACAATGACAAGAAAGAGAGATAGGGATAGGGGAACTGATGGGCTAAGCATGTTCAGAGCCAACAATGTCAAACTGACCCTAGGAGCCTTGCCAAGCCATGGGGACCAAGCCAAGTACACCGGGAAATGGCCAAATTAGGAAAGGAGTTCAAAAGTTTAAGGAGGAAGACTCATCAGGAGACCCCAGCCCATGATGAAGGCAACCGGAACGACCACCAAGATGATCCTCGAAAGAGGGGTCCCCGCCCACGCTCCGCCTACACCACGCCCCATATGAATATTCATGCAAAGATATGATTATGTATATGATCTGATGTAATCCTATATCTAAAAACTGTATAAAAGGCTTGCCTTTGTTACGGGAAACTCAGAAATCCATTTTGTGATTTCTCCGACGCGTCGCAATAAAATACCTCCTGCTTATTTGACTTAAGCTGAGTCTCTTAAGCAGTTATTCTTGCCTTTTGGGGCAAAATTCGGCATCAGGGGGGACAGGAAGGGAATGTCAGGAAAAAGAGCCCAACCCCTGGGGCAGGGTTAAGTGTGACATTGTCCCCTGTGTGTGTGGCATTTCCAGGGTGGGGGTTTTACAGCTGAGCCAGTTTGGGTAAGGGGGGTGGTGTTCACCCCCTGAGCAGGGATTACCCCACTGCTTCAGGTTGCCATGCAAGATGTAACCAAATGCATGTTTTCAATCCCCACCTTCAGCAACTGTTATAAACAGGTGGGGCAGTGTTCTTTATCTCTTCCATGACTCAGCCCTGATAACGCCCTCCAGGGGAGATATCTCCTGTGAATGGGCCATTGAGTGTCACTGCAGGACTGATAAAATTCCATCCTCCCATTGTGGGATGCTCCGCCCAGGGGGAGGATCCAAGCATTCCTACCTGGATATAAGCTGACACTTTGCTACACCAGGAGCAGCTTGCCTACTGGCTTGCCAGAGGACAAGAACTCCCTAACCACCACTGGACATCCAGAGGAAGACCAGACCCTTCTGCAGGATCACTGCTTTGACAGAATCGTGTTCATTTCTCCAACAGGACTGCACCACCATTTACTGTGACTGCTGCCACCACCCTGAATAACAGGGTGTCAGGTTATATCCTGACTCTGTCCGTTTAAGGCAGTGTTTCTGTATCATTGCCTTGATCTTCATTTTCTTTTAAATTGTAATTCTGGTTTAGACCCTCCCCAGGTTTGCCTTCAAACCAGTACAAAAGACAATGTGCGCACCCTTTGTTTTCTTTCCAGAACAGGATTTCCCATTCCCAAACTTTGATTGGATGGAGAAGGAGGCTGTGAGGAAGAGGAAGGATCCCCAGGACACCCAGATAGATGAGGAGGAAGTCAAATCCTATATCACTCTCTCTCCTGCTCCATCTCCCAGCCCAGCACAGCCCCTGGCTGCAGGACAACCCTGCTGCCAACACCATCCTGCCAGGGATGCACTGGGGGAATCTCCTTCCCCTTCCCTCTGGCATGGAGGCAAATCCCATCCTGTCCTTGTCCTTCCTTCCCCAGGGAAGGAACTGAGGATGGAGACCAGGGAGGAAAAATCTGCATGGCAGAACCTCGTGAAAGAGGCCGTTTTGAGTGATTCTAACGCACAGGAATCCAACAGGGAAGAAAAACCTCAGACATCCCCCATGAGGAGGGGCTCCAAACCCAGCCCAGGGTGCTCTGAAGAAGAAAGAGCCACCCTGAGCCAGGAAGGTGGGCAGAGCTTCAGCCAGAGTTCAGAGCTGGTGGTCCATGAGCAGCTTCATGATGGGGAGAAGCCCCACAAGTGCTTGGAGTGTGGGAAGAGCTTTAGGCGGAGCTCCCACCTGATCAGGCACCAGAGGATCCACACCGGGGAATGGCCCCACAAGTGTGGGGAGTGTGGGAAGGGCTTCAGCTACAGATCCAACCTTGTGACCCACCAACGCATCCAGACTGGGGAGAAGCCCTACGAGTGTCCCCAGTGTCAGAAGAGGTTTCCGAGCAGCTCCAATCTCCTCCAGCACCAGCGGATTCACACTGAGGAGAGGCCCTTCCTCTGCCCTGAATGCGGGAAGGGCTTCAAGCACAACTCCAACCTCATCAAGCACCGGCGCATCCACACAGGGGAGAGGCCCTACGAGTGTCCCCAGTGTGGGAAGAGCTTCACCACCAGCTCTCACTTGACCAGACACCAACGGAGCCACCAGTAAGGGATCCCTGCAAATGCCACAAATGCAGGAACAGCTTCATCCACCACTCCAGCTTCATCCCCCATGGGAGAACCCACATTGGGAAGAACCCTGGTGATCCATGTTCCCCATGATCCATGCTGGGAAGACACCTGTCCCTTTCCCTGCCCCTACCAGTGTCATGATGTGGCATTGAAAAACATGAGGGTCTTGCCATGGCTGTGTCATTACATTCACTCCCACCTCAGAGAATTTCCAGATGCAGAAAAGGGACACTCTCTCTCTCTCTCCCTGAGAAGAAGGGTGTCATTTCCAAACAGGGGAAATTGTGGCCAGGAAGACCCAGTTAGTTGTGTTTTGGTTTTCCCAGTAAACTGTTTAATTTATCCCTTCTGTTATCAATATTGTTTCAGTTCTGTTTGTCCCTTATCTTGTTTGTGTTCCTAATAAATTGTTCTTATCCTAGCCCGGACCTTTGCCTTTGTGTTTCCATGGGAGTCGGGAGGGCAGCGAGGCCAGCACGGTTTTAGCGGGGGCAGGAAATTGGGGAATCCCATTCTGGACCCCAGGCCCTGGAAACCGAGCATCCCAGCTGGTCCCAGCCCTGGTGGCCATGACAACAGCCTTGGGAGCGGGTCCCTGGCTGGGGCTGTGGGAACCTCTTCCCTCTGGTGCCCAGGGACAGCAGTGGAGGGAACGGCTGCAGTTGAGTCGGGGCAGGCTCAGGTTGGATGTCAGGAAAAGGTTTTTGCCCAGAGGCTGCTGGGGCCCTGCCCAGGCTCCCCAGGGAAGGGTCCCAGCTCCAGGGCTCTCTGAGCTCCAGCAGTGTTTGGCCAGCGCTGCCAGGCCCAGGCTGGCATTGTTGGGGTGTCCTGTGCAGGGCCAGCAGTTGGACTGGAGGATCCTGATGGGTCCCTCCCAGCTCAGCCAATTCTGGGGTTCTGGGATCCCATGAGCCTGGGGATGGGGCTGCCAATGGTTGCCATGGCAACGGGCTGTGGCTGTGGCCTGAGCTGGTGTCCATGGCAACCACCCCGGCATGGGGTCTCCATGGAGCTGCCAAGGGACCGACCATAGCAACAGGGGGCTGTGAAGGTCCGCCCGAAATAAACGGGTGACGAATGATTTTTGGGTGCAAAAATAACCAACAAGAGGCACAGGGGTTTTGCAGTAACAAATCAACAAGGTGCAATTTATTGATTATAACCACAGCTAAATATGCATTTGGTTAAGGGATCCGGGGAAGAGAAGGGTAAGACAAGGAAAAAAAAAGGGAGGAAAGAAGGTCAGGGAATGGGGTATAGCTACCAAGACGTGATGTCTTCGGGGTCCCGCCGCCGAAACTCGCTGGTACACGTCTTGGGGAGATCTCAAAGGACAGTCGGGCCGAACCCCAATATATATACTGTTCTTGGTTGGGGGAAGGTAACTGAAATTAGGTTTCCATGGAGGGGAGAAGTCCATTGTTTTCATGGCTGAATGCTCACATGTACGTTAAGTTTTCCCCCTCCCTGAGTTGGGAGGGAGTACAGTCCCAGTCTCTGGAAGGAGGTTGCCATGGGGGTGCCATGGGGGTGTCAATAGGGTGCCAGAGGGGTTCTTGGTTCCTTGATGAGGAGATTCGCATCTCTGTTGGTCTGTCACGGTGGTTGAAGACAGGCAAGAGGGGTCTTCTCATGGAGCGGGGGGGAGCCACCCCAGAGCTCAGTCCAGCCAGGTCAGGAGTTTGGAAGAAAGTCCAGTTCAATTGTCCAGAAAAGGGCAGCATGCCCCCTTCGAGTACAGCATGGCGTGTTCTGCAAGCATCACTTGTGAGCACACTAGATAAGCAGGAGACTTTCTTTCCCAACCGGCTCAGCAGCTTTAACCCTTCGGTAGTCTTTTCTCATGACAATTGTGAGGCAAAAAATGAAGGATTTTCGGATGGACTTCTACAACTGGGAACTTTACACCCCATACCGCCCCCAATCAAGCGGCCAGGTGGAGAAAATGAATCATTTGATTAAGCAGCAAATCATAAGACTGGGGCAGGAAGCTAATCTACGCTGGCCCCAAGCTCTTCCACTAGCACTATTGCGAATTCAAACAAAACCTCGAGCTAAAGAAAAGTTGAGCCCTTTTGAAATACTCTATAGAAGACCATATGGAATACAAAAGGGACTGTCCACCCATATTGGAGAGGTAACACTAGCCACCTACATGGTGGCCTTAAACCAACAGCTCAAGAAAATTGAGAAACATGTGGCTGGAACTCGGAGCCGGGGGTTAGATGGGCCAGTACATAACATACAACCTGGAGATTATGTATATCTTAAGTCTCTTACAGAAAAGACCTTGGAACCACAGTGGGAGGGACCGTTCCAAGTGCTCCTCACCACCTTCACTGCAATCAGAATCAAGGAGCAGAACGCCTGGATTCATCGCTCTCGGGAGAAGAAGGCCCAGAAACCCCTTGAGGAGTGACGCCAGGAGACAATGAACTGAGACTAAAACTTACTTGGGCAAAATGAGTATATTGCGGTCGGGAGTAGCTCATATTTTAGTTTGTAGAATTGTTTTGTGTGTAATCATAGCTGAAGTTTTAGAACTTGAGAGTACCTTTATTCAGAGCAATGCTGAATGGCCTTGGTCCCAGACGTCTAATCAGTATACTGGATCCATGGGAAAACCTTCTGAGATAAAGGATTTAAACCTATCCACTGTGGTAATTCATGGAGATCAGGTATATGAGGAGCAGGAATGGCAGGAACAGAAACTGTGGACACTTCAAGGGATAAGAGGGTAATTAATCAAGGTAGGGTGCCGGATGATAAATGGGACGGCTTATGAGAGACCAAATGAAATTAGCGTCTCAGCCTCTCCTGGTGCATATGAACACCAGGAAATATGTGATAGCCTAAATGAATCAGACTGCTGGTGTAATTTCACCTTAATACAGCCTGTAGAAATAACTTGCCTTTGGGCACAAGATGATATCGGGCTTTCATTTAAATTCAAAGTAGACACTACACCTTTTACCACAGCAAGACCCTATACAGCCCACAGCAAGACTCAAATAGTTCAGACTCAACCCAAACTTGAACCTGAGGTGTATGGAATAGGCCCCTACGTAGTAAGGAATGTGGGTGAGCAACAACTATTATTCAATCCAGAATGGTCTCTCAAACGTGTGGTGTTGATAATGCAAATTAACATCTCAAAAATCCAACCAGCCTGCTCCTCCTTCCTGAAAACTTCCTTTGAGGGCTGGACAACATGGTTACAAAAACAGGCATACCTCAGGAGCAGAACAAGAAAGGATCTAACTGGCATATTAGGGACAGGATTAGGAGTTTTAAATGGAATTGATTCAGAAATACTGATGAATAAACTGGCCACTGCAGCAGGTAGCCTAACAAAATTGAAGCAACCCTTACAGTCATCTCTATTGGCATTAGGAACTAGCCAGTGGCAGATTTCACAAGTACTGTCAAAGTGGGAAACGGCGGGGGACCAAGACCACAAGCTGATAGTAGAAGCACTTGGTACAGTTCAAGATAATGTGTCTTTAGCTTTCAGTTGTATACAAGCACAGTTATGGGTGCAGGCAACAGCAGCTCTGATCATACGGGAAGGGAGTGAAGGTAATTTTCCAGCTGAAATTCGGAAGATTGTGTGGGATAATGCAATTGATTTTGAAAGGAAGTTTCAATCTTGGTGGACTATGGTGAATTTCACCTATGATTCTGTTTCTAATGTAGCAACTGCCTTTGTGCTTACCATACGTAATGCCACTGTTTATGTTATCCATCCCACCATTGCCCTAGGATTAAACCATGAAAAAACAATACTCTATCCTTCAGAACATAGAGTGTGGGCACGAAAGATGAATGGAAAGTGGCAGACAGTAAACTTAGAATCCTGCATTACTAGAGAACAGATGGGATTCATTTGCGAAAGCAATACTATTAATGCTCAGGATGTGTGTTTGGACACTGAACAGAGTATTTGTCACTTTGAAGTTCATCCAGTCACTGACCAGAAAACTGTGCTCGTATATACTGGAAAAGGGTGTGTGTCTGAGGACTGCCTGTGCTGCAGTAAAAATTGATAGCAATGATGTTATTCTGTCTAGTAGAAATCATTCTAACTTCTGTATTTGTAATTTTGTTAAGATTATTGGGTGTGGTTTTTCATACTTGGCCCCAGTGACATCCCACCAGCTGATTAAAGCTAATTACACGATGTATCACAGACTACCACCTACCCCTATTGGGATGAACCTTACATTAGTGAAACAATTAATTAAGCACCAAGACCTACTGGAAATCCTGAAGGAAATCCAAGAAAATGGAAAGAAAACCTTAATTACTGTCCAACACAATACAAAGGAGATAACCAGGGTTCTACAAAGAATGAAACAAAATACAGATCATCACTGGTGGGATGTGATCTTTGGGCAGTCACCAACTGCGAATGGAATCTTTAATAAGTTATGCCACCCCACTGTAGTTTTACTAATATTAGTTGGGATAAATTTAGGATTATCTATTACATGGTTAATTTGGAACTGTAGAATGCTACAACGAATAGCTGTACTAACCTCTTTGTCAAATGTACATGGTGAAGTGTTAAAAGACACTTATTGTCGTGGAGATTTTCCTTAAGTAAAAGAACTTACTTATTTCCTAGGAAAGGGGGGAATGAGAAAGAGTAGAGATCCATTCTGAATTAGGTGAAATGTCTGGAAAGGGTGAAAAGTCTGTGAGGCCAAAGCTGAAGGAAAAGCCACATTCCAGAGACAACAAGGAGACAGAGAAAGAAAAACAGAAAAGACCACAAGGTCAATTTGCCCCCGACCTAGAAATTCTTTGATAAAGAAGAGCTGGTGCTAAATGTCACACGGAATGAATCTGTATGAACTTATTGTGAAACTGTATGCATATGCATTTGGAAGGGGGATAAAAGAAGACCCGGGGTCTTCAGAGGCACGCATGCCTTTTTGGGGGGCTTGCGTCCGGCGCGCGTCCTAATAAAAGCACACTGAGCTTTACAACTTTTATAAAGTTGCGAAGTTTCTTCTTTTCTCCGCAAAACAGCTCCCTCTGTGGGAGACACGTCCCGAAACCTGGGAGCGGTTGCACGGGGTGCCCATGGTGGGGAAAGGACAGAGGGGGGCAGCTTCTTGGGCAGTTGCTGCTTGGAGGGACACGGGCCAAAGCCATCCCTGAGCAGCCACTGCCAGCCCTGGCCCTCCCTGCCCCGTGACAGCTCCCCCAGCCCCAGGGCACAGAGTCAGGCCCTGTCAGGACCCAGTGCAGCCCCTGCCCAGTCGGGAGCCAAGGCTGGCTCTGGCCCTGGGCTCGCGGCAGGGCTCCCGCGCGGGGCTGCTCCTGTGCCTTGGGCCTCTGGGCACTCAGGGCCAGCTCCGGAGCAGCTGCAGCGGGAGGGACGTTGGTGCATGAGTCCCCCTTCCCCGGGGCTGTGAACAAGCTCCAAAGGCACCTCCAGCTTTGGCTGCTGCTGGGCCGTGCAAGGGCAGGCCCTGGGGGAAGAGCTGCAGCCACGCAGCCCTGCCAAGGGCTGAGCCCTGCTGAGCCCGGCACTGCAATTACCTTCTGAGCCTGTGCCCATGCCCATGCCTGTGTTTGGCTTGGCCTTCCATCCTGCAGCAGGAGCTGCCAATCGGCCTCTGCTTCTTTGGGGAAACACCTCCTTCTGTCCTGCCTTTTGGCCCATCACTTGAGAAACAAAAAGTACAACTTAACAGAATGAAAAATTCTCAATTTCTTTAATGGCATATTCAGGATGTCATGCTTCTGCAAAATCGGGTGAAATCAAAAAATCATCTGGACTTTTTCAGCTGGGCCAGGGCCCACCCTCCTCCAAACAGCTGCCAGTGCTGAGCAGAAGTTGTGAGTGGATTGTGCAGGGCGAGGGCACACACGGCCATGGCTCTGTTCTGGCACCTGCCACGATGCCCCCCGGCCGAGCTTTGGGCTCTGAGCTGGCAGCTCTTCCAGGGGAAAGGCCTTGACCTACCCTCACCATCTCCCAGAGGCTCAATCCTGAACGTGGGCTGGGAAGCCAGATCATCTTTAGAAACAGGCTCAGCTGCAAAGAAAGGCAGGACACAACAGCTCCAATGGCACTGCTGAAGATTCTCCTTCAGGCCTGAGTGGCAGTGAGGGCACCTGGGTGATTGGTGCCCTCCAAGGCATTCCCTGGGCTCTGCCTTCCACTCAGGAGCAGGGCCAGGGGGACCTCCTGCCTGCAGTGGCCCCACACTGGGATGGAAGGAGCCCCATGCGGGGCAGTCAGGGCAGAAAGGACTCCCTGGAGCTGCCAGCAGATCCAAACCCAGCCCCAGGCAGGGCCAGGGCTTGGCAGTGGCCACAGAAGCAGCTCAGGCTCCCTGGGGGCAGCAAAGGAGCTGAGAAAGGCTCAGCCCCGGGGCACAGCCCTGGGCCCAGCCCCTTCCCTCTCTGCTCTTCTCTGTGGCTGCACAGAGCACACAGAAGGACACAGTCCCATTGCACACGGGAGGAGATTAGACAGCCAAATGCCCCTTCCTCCCACTGACAGCGATCCTGTGGGATCCCTCAGGGCTCCAGAAGGGAGCTGGGCAAGGTTTCCAGAACTGATCAACCTTCAGTGAAATTTAAGGGAAATGGCACAAGTGAGATCTTGCCACACTGACACGGATTATTCTGGCAGGAAAGGTACATTGCAAACGTGCATTCAACATCTGGCAAGGTCTTCAAAGTACCATTCACCAGCATTTCCAACTACTCCAAGTCACATGCCAGTCGAAAAGGGAGCACAGATGCTACAGAACCATTGCCATGGTGTGCTGGGATCCCCTTCTGCCTTGGGGAATTGGGCACTGCAGGGGGGTAGGGTAAGGCTGTGGGAGCCTGTGCTGTGCTTCCTGGTCACTCTCCACGCTCTTTGCAGGTGCTGTGCAACATGCCTGGAGGGGCAGCTGGAGCAGCCCAGGGCCCTGGGGCTCTCTCCCTCCCACACAGGAAACCCTCTCTAAATGCTTGGGGAAATCTGCAGTGCCACAGCAGTCGCTCCCAACCTTCGTCCCTCCCTCCTGCTTGCCCACCTGCCCATGGAACAGCTTCCACAGCCCACGGGCACATAGCCAGGCCCTCTCAGGACACACTGGAGCCTTGCTCTCCCCCTCTGCCCTTTCCCCACCATGGGCACCCCGTGCAGCCACTCCCAGGTTTCGGGACGTGTCTCCCACAGAGGGAGCCCAGCAGGACAGCTCAGTACCCACGTGCCCTGAGCCTGCTTGGGACAATTCCTCTGGGCTGTGCCGATCTTGTGTGGGCTGTGCCCGCAGTGCCAAGCAGCGGAGAGGGCAGCTCAAGCCTCAGCAGGGCTCAGGCCCAGAGGCAGAGCAATAACCTCCTGTGGCTGTGCCTGGCATCGCCTCCCTTCCTGCAGGAAATGCCACCTTCAATAGAGCCCCTCTATCCATCCCTTGAGAAAGGAAGAGGCACAGCTGGATCAGATGGAATCATTGCACATCCAGGAGGTGGCCTCTTCAGGAGGAAATACTTGTCCAAAACATGGATAAGGATCAGGAAAATTGATCTTGGAAGGGCATTAAACCAAGAAACAAGTACTTCAAAACCCCTGGAGGTGGCTGCCATGGTGAGTTCCCTGAGGTGTCAAAGGCCAAGCCACACCCATGGCTGCTTTCCCTGAGGTGTCACAGCCGCAGCCCCAGCCCCATTGCTGGTTTCCTGAGGTGTCACAGCCCCAGTCCCACTCCATGGCCGGTTTCCCTGAGGGCTGACAGCCCCAGTCCCGCTCCATGGCCGGTTTCCCTGAGGTGTCACAGCCCCAGTCCCACTCCATTGCCAGTTTCCCTGAGGTGTCACAGCCCCAGTCCTGCTCCATGGCCGGTTTCCTGAGGTGTCACAGCCCCAGCCCCACTCCATGGCCTCTTTCCCTGAGGTGTCTCAGCCTCAGCCCCGTTCCATTGCCAGTTTCCCTGAGGGCTGACAGCCCCAGTCCCGCTCCGTGTCCGGTTTCCCTGAGGTGTCACAGCCCCAGCCTTGCTCCATGGCCGGGTTTCCTGGTCGCTTTGAGGTGCTGTTCCTCTCTCTCTGTGGAGAAAGTAGAGGCCAAGGAGCTTGCAGAGCAAGCCCAGAGCCACGAGGGCTCTACTGCCTGCTCAGCCCTGTGTGAGCTCTGCTCCTTCATGCCTTCTCCTCCCGTTGTCAGGTCACACTGACACTCGGCCTGAGCCCAGTGTTCCCTTTTGGGGTCAAGGGAAATCTCTGCTCCTGCCTCTGGCACAGGGTGCTCTGCCAGCAGGTCAGGGAAGGAGACAGCCCTGGAGAGAGGCATGAGCAGTGGAGGAAAGCCAACATCACTGCAGTCTTGCAAAAGGGCACCAAGAAAGAGCCAGGAAACGGCAGGGCCATCAGCCTCAGCTCCATCCCCAGAAAGGTGACAGAACAGCTCCTCTTGGATGCCATCTCTAAGCCTGTGGAATAACAGGAATGGAAACCATGCTTGACCAATCCCATAGCCACCTGTGCTGCAGTGACTGGCTGGGCTTGTGAGGGGAGAGCAGTGGTTGTTGCCAGCTGGGACTTCAGCAAGGCTTTGTCCCTGCCTCCCATAACAGGCCCCTGAGGCAGCTCAGGGACAGTGGGGCAGAGAAGTGGACAGGGGAGCTCCAAACTCAGGTAGCTGTGAGCTCAGGGCGCCGTGCTGGGCCCAGCCCTGTTTGCCTTATTCCCCAGTGACCTGGCAGAAGGGACAGAGTGTTCCCTCAGTGTTTGCTGATGGGACAGAACTGGGAGCAGGGCCTGAAGCACCACAAGGCTCTGCTGCCCTTCAGTGAGACCTGGAGAGGCTCGAGAGTTGGGCAGAGAGGAACCTAATGAAGTTGCACTGGGAAAAGCCTCTAGAAGAGCTTCAGGCTTTGTAATTACCAGGCAACAGAAGTGTTTTAGTATAGTGGAATCTATAACGTTGTCTTGTAATGTCCAGTCAGGGAAACCACTGCGTCTCTGTATGTCATAGGACCAGTCACTTGTATGTATGTCAAGAAAGTCTTTGGGAGAAACATGAATGAATTCAGAAACTTCCCCTGATATTATTTTGGATTTTCACGATTTTCTGGAATGCTGGATGAAGTGTAAGGATGCCAAAAGGAAAGTGAAAGCAAACCAATAAATCTTTAAAAACTCAGAAGCCTCTCCTGTCTGTTCCTTGAAGAAGTTGCCAAACAATGTCACTTTTGCAATCCTTTGAAAGATCTTATAGGAAAAAGCATTGGCCAAAAGTGCTGCCCTGTGTTTCTGAACAGCAACATGCATTTTGTGTTGATGCAAGGTTTGTACCAGGGTTTGGGGTTTTTGTGTGTGCTTTGAATGTGAGTCTTTGCAGGACTATTAATAATTAGACCATGTACTGAAGAGAACATGTTACTGTGTTGTGCTGTTCAGTGCTGAAGAGGGTTGAGACAGAGCAGGTAGCTCTGTGTCTGTGTGTAACTTGCATGAGCAGCACGGGAGCAGTGCCCAGGGCCTGGAGAAGCAAACGGGTTCCCGGTGCTGAGGACAAGGTGTCCAGAGCTCGGGATTGTCCGGCCAAGCTCTTCTGGCTCCTTGTGCTTCGAGACCTAGCCGGGAGCCCTGCAGAGCCCCAGGTTCAGCTTCCTAACTTCCCCCCTCTTCCTCTGCCTCCTCCCTGCCTCCAGGGTAAAGGCACTCCCTGGCATTGCACTGGCTGTGCCTCCCTCCTAGACCAGTGAAGGGATCGTTTCCCAGCCAAGGTGGCTCTCCCATGGATACAGGAAAATGGGCAAACTCCTGCTGCCCCAGCATCAGGCAGGTGCAGTGTGTCCTTGCCTGTCAGTCCCTGCCCTGCTTCCCAGAGATGCCACTGATTGTTCCAGAAGTCATGGATCTGCATTTCCAGGAGCATGTTTGCAAAGACACGAAAGAGAAAAATTGACAAGAATTGTTTGTGCTTCTCTTCCTAATTTTTTCCTATGTATTTTCTAGTAGGAAAGCATGGACCAAACTGGCAAAGTTCCTATAATTTAGGAAAAGCATCCTCCTCTATTTGACTTGAGTTGAGGACAGTTGCAAGCTCTCCTGTCAAATGTACACAGAAAATTCTCAGTGAATTTTCTGTCTTTCTGCTGAGTCAGTATAAAAGATGACGTTTCTCAGAAGCTTAATACTAATTTTTCCATTTATATGGAAAGTCAAAGTTGTTAGTTCATATGATGGCAGGATAACGGAGGCAGCTGTGGTGGTGTCCAGGTTTATCTCCTGTACCCAATGGTGATCAGCAGCAGCATCAAATCAGGTTCATCTTAGTTTTCTGCAGACAGGTCTTGATGAAAACATCAGTTCACCTAGAGCAGGGTTTGAATCCCTGTAGTGCAGTTGACTCCGCACGGGCTCTATGGGCCACCACCTGCCAGGGGCAGGAGCAGAAATTTCCCTTGGCCGGGGCCGGAGCCCTAGTGTGGCAGTGCCTGAACAGCACCTCCCTGCCCACAGTGCCACCCTGGATGGCTGCCCCAGGGCCTGGCATTTGACCCTGCACTTGCTGCAGGAGTCCTGGCCCTGCTTCCACCCTGAGCAAACGCTCGGACCATTTTAGAAGCCCGGGCCGCCACAAGTGGTTGCCAGGGACCTGGGGCCATGGCTGCCCCGATTCTGGGTACACGGTGCTGATGTCAGAGTGGCCATTGTGACCTGTGCCACCAAGGCCACAAAAGGGAACGCGGGGCTCAAGCCGAGTGTCAGTGCGACCTGACAACGGGAGGAGAAGGTAGGGCGGGGATGTGGCTGCCCAGGGACCAGAGGGGCCCCACACCTCGGGGCTCTGGGCCTGTGCTGCAGGCTCACCTGCCTCTCCCTTCCCAAAATCACAGAATCAGCAGAGGAACAGCCGGAGGACACTGCAGTGTTACTCAAGGCGACGACGGGAGGAGAAACAGACAGGAGCAGGGCTCACGCAGGGCTGAGCAGGGAGTAGAGCCTCGTGGCTCTGGGCCTGTTCTGCAAACTCCCCCCCCCCCCCTTCTTTCTCCCATAGACAGAGAGGAACAGCACCTCGAAGTGACCACATCCCTCGAGGAGATAGACTCAGCGTAGACAGCCGCCATGTCTGACAGAAAGCAGGAGGGTCCTGGTGGCAGGGAGCCAGGTGAGGGCAAAGCAGCTCTCTGATAGCTTGGCCCAGGGGCTCTTGTGGTAGCAGGCAGCGTGGGGATCAGAGCAGAAGCAGGGGGAAGGAGGAGCTTCTCGGCCATGCCAGGACTGGGAGCCTCCTTCCTGCCCAAGTGGGGCCCAGCTGGGCCAGGGGGCAGCTCCTGGGACAGCCGTGCCCACAATGGCCCCTGCTCTGCAAGGCCTCCAGCACTGCACATCAGCCAGGCAGGGACAGAGCAGCCTTGGGGCCGATGCTGCTGCTGCAGGCTCAGAGCCCCGCAGAGCTGCTCATGCCCGGTGCCATTGGCTCTGTCCCCTGCAGCCTGCATGCTGTGTCGCCGTGCCGAGGCTGACCCGGACATGTGCGGTGACAAACTGCAGAAGGGTGGGCTCTGTGCCCACGTGTTCTGCATGGTGAGTGGCTCCGGGCGCTCCCTCCACCTTTGCAATGGGCAGCTCCTCCTGCCCTCTCCTCATCAGCTTCTCCCCTTGGCTGCAGTTCTTCGCCACTCTACTATTTCAGCAAGAGACGGACCGCAGGGGACTCATGGACTTTGTCCCTCGAGATCTCCTAATTGCAGTGCGGCGGGCGGCACAGAAGGTGAGAGCCTGACAAGAGCAGGGAGATTTGTGCCAGGCGAGGTTTGCCAGAGCTTAGCCCAGACTGCAGGAAAGAAAGGCCGGCCCAACAGTCGGGACAAAGTCTGGCTCCCCGCAGCTCTGGCACAGAGGCCCTGGCACAGCAGCCTCCCTCCTCCAGCTGGCGGCTCTGTGGGCTGGGAGCCGGCAGCGGCCACGTCCTGCGCCCTGCCCTTAGCCCTGGGGCTGCCTGGGGAGGCCTCGAGGCTGCTGCTGATGCTGCTGCTGCTGATGGGGCTGCTTGGCTCTTTCCAGCGCTGCTGCGTCTGCGGCCAGAGCGGGGCAACCATCATGTGCTGCATGGAGAACTGTGACAGATGGTTCCACTTGCCCTGTTCCAAGGAGGGCGGCTGTGTCAATCTATACGTTACTCCGTTCAGGTACCTCATCTCTCTTTATAGCCACCCCTGGGGAATGATCCAGCATTTCTCACTTTCCTCATCCCTTTGCCCCCAGCTCTTTCTGCCCTGAGCACCGTCCAGAGCAGGAGGTGGAGGCGACTCCTGAGCCGGACACCATTTGCCCCATCTGCATGGAACCTGTGGAGGACAGAAAGACCTTCACAACATTGGTGTGCCCAACGTGCAAAAAGGCCTGGTTCCACAGGGACTGCATCCAGGTAGGAGCCCTCCCCTGAGCCCTGGGGCACAGCAGGTGCTCAGCAGCAGCAGCAGCAGCAGCAGGGCCTCGCTCACCCTGCCTGTGTTTGCCCTGCAGGGACAGGCCTTGCGCACTGGTGCTTTCTATTTCCAGTGCCCCCTGTGCAGAGACAGTGGGGAATTCCCTGTTGAAATGTTCATCTTGGGGATCCGAGTCCCCTTCAGGTTGGTGTCCTTCTGCCTGGCCCACCAGCCAGGAGGGTGCAAGTGCTGTGCTGTGCCAGGCCCTGCCCCAGGAGCCCTGGCCCTGTCCTGTCCTGTGAGTCTGGGCTTCAGCTTCACCCCCAACTTGGAAAAGCGCTGGAGAAAGAGCTGGGACACCCTGGACCTCCGTGAGGGAGAGCAGCAGAAATTCATCATCTCTTCCTTTCTCCATCAGACAGCCAACGTGGGAGGACAACGATGCCTTCGCAGATCTAGGAGTGAGGCACGGCCAATGCAATGCCAGGGATTGCCTTTACCCTGGGGGCAGGGAGGAGGCAGAGGAACAGGGGTAAGTTGGGAAGCTGCACCTGGGGCTCTGCAGGGAACCTGTGTCTCGACAAGGGCTCAAAGCAGGAAGAAGCAGAAACGCTTGGCTAGACAACCACGTGCTGGTACACTTTTTGTTCTCAGTGCTATGAGCTTGTTTGCCTCCCCAGGCCCTGGCAATTGCTCCTGTGCTCCTCCTGTGCTGCTGAGGGCACCCACAGGCGCTGCTCTGGCCTGAGGAACAGCACACAGAGATGGGAGTGTGACAGCTGTGCTGGGCTCGGAACATGTATGAGTCAAAGTCCCCGGTGTCCCTGGGCTGGGGGCAGTGCCCAGGCCGGGCTTGGCAGAGCGCAGCATCCACTGCTGGAGGGCTGGAGGCACTGCTCTGGCCTGGCCTGGCCGGGGCCTGGGTGATCTTTGACATTCCTGCTTGCCCTTACAGCCTCCAGGGATGAGACAGAGCTCAATGGCCCCAGGCCGGCCAGACAGTCAGGACTACAATCTGCTCGTGGCTGGTCAGAATCTGAGGCCATCAGCCCCAGCTCCCACAGCCCTGTGCCATTGGTGCTGGTTTTCCCACCTCCATCTCCGGAGACGGGCAGCCACAGCAGGCCCCAACACGCAGCATGGCAGCAGGCGCTGCCATCTTCCTCACTGGACACCAGCAGCATCAGCAGATCAAGGGCAACACGCAGCACGTCCCCTGACCCTGAGGACAGGGTCTATTCCAGACGTGCTGGGCCCAGCCGCAGGCGAAGCTACTCTCGCCGGCAAAGTCACGCCCAGAGTCCACCTGTCCGGTCCAGGAGTCGCCGTGACAGGAACAGTAGGACAGGGCCAAGGGCTGAGAGGCCCAAGCAAAGGGAGACACCATCACGGACATCCCCCAGACGCAGGTGCTCCCGCCAGCAAGGTCGCGCCCAGAGTCCACCTGTCCGCTCCAGGAGTTGCCATGACAGGAACAGAGGGACAGGGCCAAGGACTGAGAGGCCTAGGCGAAGGGAGACATGGTCAGGGCCATCCCCCAGACGCAGGCGCTCCCGCCAGCAAGGCTGGGCCCGGAGTCCACCTGTCCGCTCCAGGAGCTGCTATGACAGGAGCAGTGGGACAGGGACAAGGGCTGAGAGGCCCAGGCGAAGGGAGACATGGTCAGGGCCATCCCCCAGACGCAGGCGCTCCCGCCAGCAAGGCTGGGCCCAGAGTCCACCTGTCCGCTCCAGGAGTCGCCGTGGCAGCAGCAGTGGGACAAGGCCAAGGGCTGAGAGGCCCAGGCGAAGGGAGACATGGTCAGGGCCATTCCCCAGACGCAGCCACTCCCGCCAGCAGCGCCGGGCCTCGACTCAAACTGTGCGGTCCAGGAGTTGCCAGGACAGGAGCAGGAGGACAGCAGCGAGTGCTGAGAGGCCCAGGCGTAGGGGGACATGGTCGGGGACATCCCGCAGGAGCAGCCGCTCCCACCAGCGACGTCGGACCTCAACTGGGACCTCCAACAGCAGCACGTAGCGCCGTCATCTTTTCTTTCTAGGCCATGTGTTCCTTGCCGGAAGTGAAGGTGAGAACGGTCAGTGCAGGGACCCTGAGATGTGCAGCTCTGTGGGCAAACCCTATTAGCTCTTGATGTTTCTACTGGCAGGAAGAAGTCTGGGCTAAATACCTTGATTTCTGTGTAACTGTGTATTCAGTGAAAAGTCACTTAAGGATGTGGCTAATTAAAAAGGATTCTTGTTCCTGCCTTTAGACTTCAACCTCAGATGTTTCCCCACTGCTTACCCTTGATAATGAACCACTCCTTAATGGGCTTGGATATGCTTAGGGAGACATTCAGAGCAAGGTGGCTCTTAGGGAAGCTGTGTCCGAAAAGGACGTGTGCTGTGTTGCTATCCTTGAACAATCTCATTTCAGTAAAGCCAAAAAAGGAAGAAGGAGAGTGAGACACTGCCTCACTGTCTGAAGACAACTCCTACACCATTGCTGCGGATTTGAAAGAGGCCTTTCAAAGAACAAACCAGAATAGATGGTATTTCCTCTGTCTATTCTGGTTTATTCTTTGAAAGACCTTCAAAGAGCAAACCAGAATAGACTGAGGAAATACCCTGGGACAAAGAGGATGCACAGGACTCTGCCCCAGATGACCATTTGGGACCTTTGCCTGAGGATGATGCAGCTCAGGAGACGAGTTACTTCAAGTTTTCTTTCTTTGGAGGCACAGAGGAGTTGGGCATCAAAGAAGGTAACAGCAGAACCCTTCTAACAGTGCCATTGCTAAGGAAGAGCTTCTGGCAGGCACTGTAGGGCAATATGGTGTAAAAAAGGTCAGGATGCAGGGGATTTTCAGCAACAGAAGTCAGTAATTAGGCAGAAGCATTTTGATCTTCATTTCTGCTTGCTAGGGTTGTGGTAGATTATTGAGAGGTGCCTCATGCTTGCATCTCAGGAATTCTGAAAGGCATGCTTTGAGAAGGCATTGGGGGTTTTTGCTGAGTGGTGGAAAAGCTTGTTCTCATGCCCTGAATTCCTCAAACAGGGAAAAAGGTGACACACCAGTCATATCAAGTTTCATAGGAACTCACAATGCTTTTAAGGAAATGTGCATTAATGTAGAGGGAGGAGCAAAGTCCGAGAGCTGGCCCCAAGATCCATGAACATTCTGTTTGTTACTGAATTCTACTCTTGGACCTTTAGAAAAAGGAAATGGAATGACACATGATCATTGGGGTGTCCTAACCTTAGATAAAATGAGGCCATCTGAAATGAAGATGAAACAACATTAACTCAAGTCCCAGTCATGTAGGAGAGAAAAGAAACCCCATGAAGTTATCCCAAATATTAAAAAACCCAATGCAACAGCACAAAGCAATGAGCCCCCCAGACTTGTGCTGAACTGAAAAGGTATTCAGTGTCTTCTGAATGCAATGAGAAATGTTTAAGAATACATAAGGGATCCCTGGAACAAAGTGGAAAATACTGGAGCAGAAATGTAGCTTAGAAAATCTGGCAGGGGCAGACTCTGTCCTTCCTAAATATCTCTTCTCCACTGTAAGTATTTCACTTGAAAGGAGGAATTTTTCCTGATGATTAGAGGAATAATCTGGTTTTGGCTTTTTTTCTCTATTGGTGCTGTCATTGCAGAGCCTCACGCGCTTGGGACAATAAAGCCAGTAAAAGCCACATGGCAAGAGGATCCACGTTTCCAGGACAGCAGTTCTGAGGGTGACGATGAGCCTGAGATGACAGAAATGGAACAGGACCAAGAAATGCAAGTTGCATTTCTCTTTGTTGTCTACTTGGCTGTAGTAGTTGGATGCTGTGGGAATATTAATAGCAGCACTCAGGGAATGGGAAACTGACATTGCACACCTCTGAGCAATGAAAGTCATCTTAGAAAACCGTTTGTGCTGCACAGAGTCAAAACTCCCAGCAGCCCATTGGATGTGAATGTGAATATGGAAAGAAAGAGCAGAGCACAGGAAATGAACTAGGTCATTTTGGTTTGACCAACTCCAAACTGAGTTTGGCCAAAAGCCAAAGACACAGTCAGTTTTCTCTTTAAAAGAGGATTTGGAAAATAAAAAGATTTATTTGGTTTCTAGGGAATAAAGCTTTTCAATGTATGGCATTTCTCTGAAGCACTACAGGATTAACTTGTGTTCATGAAATTTGATAGTACAATTTAGGATGCTCAAATCCCTTTGTCCTTTTCTAGGTTTCTTTCTTTACCATGCACAGGAAGTGCTAGAGTTTTTTTTTTTTTTGTTCTCCAAAGATGATTAATGCCTAAGAGGTATGATAGAATTTCTTTACGCTCTTTTATTTTTTTTTTCCTTTTAAACCCTTCCTGTAATTCAGTGAGGAGGAAAAAATGCTGCCTAGTTATCAAAGTTTTCTAGTCAAAATTTGCCACCCTCACTTGTGATCCAAGTTGTGGTAGAATCCCGTGAGAAAGTCCTGGCAAAATAAAGGTTAACCAGATTTTCTGGCTTTCTTTTCTTTCAGACAATTACCAAAAAGGAATCTGGACTTTTAGAGTTTACCAAAAACTTAGTCACTTGACAGCTTATGTAGACATTTCGGATCCTTTCAGGTATTTAAATCATCTTTATCTTTTTCCTCTCTTTCTGGTGTTACCGTTAGAAATGAGGAGTGTTCTTGTCAGCCACATATGTCCCTGTGGTTCTTTGTTCTAATGAATCTGGGGTTTCGCTTCTGAATCCAGTGAATTTTGTATTTAGAAACAAAGAAAACAACATCCAAAGGAAACATGCAGAGTCCCCAGAACCTGCACAGGCCACCAAAACAATTGCTGGCTAGATTTTGTAGAATAGAGTCTTAAGCTTAAAGGATGTGCCTTCCATGAGACTGATTCCATAACTCTGCTGAAATGCACTGCTGTGTTCACACAGTTACCGGCCTGCAATCTTCCAGGCAGCCTGATTTACAGGGTGTGTTGAAATGGAGAGCTCAGGCCTCAGCAGGCCTCAGTTCTGGGGGAAGATGTGGGGTGCTGGTGCTGAGCTTCTAATGCAACAGCTGCAATTTCACTGCAATTCAGATTGCAGCATGTTGAGGAAAAGTGCTGCTGCCTTTGATTGTTCTTAGCACACCAGGCTGCAGTAGGGAACATTTCTGCTGGAGCCAAGGCGTGGTGGGGGCAGGAGAACAGGAAGGATGTGAAGAATTGATTTCTGATTTTAGTGCTGTGGTGGTCAAGATTGTTAGAAGTAGCAGCACAATCACAAGTGTTTAAGGCTATTAATTGGATGTTTCTTTTGTGCAGAGGGTCCACAGTTATTTTGTAGATTAGTAGAAGTCAGTGAAGAAAAAGAGGGTTAGGAAGACAGACGTAGATTATTGCTTGAGGTGAGTATGGAACATCTGTTCCCTGGTAAGTCTAGGTGAAAACTGAGCATGGGGAGGGATTGCAGGTATGAATGTGCATGCAAAATTAAGTCAGGACCTCGAGAAGAGCTTTAAATTTGTGATGAACAGGGAAGAGAAGTTTTTTAGTGTAGCGGTGTGTATAACATCCTGTTGTGTGGTCCAGTCAGGTAAACCACTACATCTTTGTGTGTTACAGGAGCAGCTACTTAAGTGTATGTAAGGATAGTGAATGTAGAGACTTCTCCTCATAGTGGATTCAAGAACTTCTCTTTAGAATTTGTTAGATTTTCATTATTTTCTGGAACGCCAAAGGAAGCATTAGGATACCCTATAGGAAGTGCAAGCAAACCAATAAAGTTTTTACTGATTAGAAGCGAATCACGTTTGTTCCTTGAAGGAGTTGCCAAACAAGGTTACTTTCAAAATGCTTTCAAAGGTCTAACAGGGATCAATATCAGCAAACCCTGTTAGGCCATGTTTGGGAGCTGGGGCTGAGGCTCTCGTGCCCTGGGGAGCCATGGGAAGGCTCCAGGCCTGAGTCTGCGGCCAGGCCAGGGCCATTGAGCTGCAGCCCATCCCTGGTGGATGCAAGGGCAAGCAGGAATGCCAAGGGACCCCAGGGCCGGGCCAGGCCAGGCCAGAGCAGTGCCCCCAGCCCTCCAGGAGCGGATGGGCTCTGCCAAGCCCAGCCTGGGCACTGCCCCCAGCCCAGGGACAGGTGGGTGCTTTGCCCAAGGGCTGGGCCCAGAGCAGCAGAGCTGTCACAGCCCCAGCTGGTTCTGGTCTGCGTGCGGCCCAAGCAGGGCCCGTGGGTGCCCTGGGCAGTGCAAGAGCAGCACAGGAACAGTTCCCAGGGCCAGGGGAGGCACAGGGCTCAGCCTCGGCACGGCGACACAGCATGCAGGCTGCAGGGGACAGAGCCAATTGCACCGGGCATGAGCAGCTGTGCGGGGCTCTGAGCCTGCAGCAGCATCGGCCCCAAGGCTGCTCTGTCCCTGCCTGGCTGATGGGCAGCGCTGGAGGCCTTGCAGAGCAGGGGCCATTGCGGGCACGGCTGTCCCAGGAGCTGCCCCCTGGCCCAGCTAGGCCCCACTTGGGCAGGAAGGAGGCTCCCAGCCCTGGCATGGCCGAGCAGCTCCTGCCTCCTCCTGCCTCTGTTCTGATCCCCACGCTGCCTGCTGCCACAAGAGCCCCTGGGCCAGGCTGTCACAGGGCTGCTTTGCCCTCACTTGGCTCCCTGGCACCAGCGCCGTCCTGCTTGCTGCCAGACAACGCAACTGTAAGCAGATAGTCCCTTTCCAGGAATGACGCAGTCACCTCCAGGTGCTGATCCTCTCTTTCTGTGGGATAAACAAGAGCTTGGGGCGCTGCCATGGCAGGGCTTCCCTCAGCTGTCGGCACTTCCAGCCCGGCTCTGCCAGGGGCTCTGGCAGTGCCACGGCGCACGGCAGCTCTGGCATGGCAGCTCTGCACTGCAGCCTCGGCCAGCAGCCAGATCTGCGGGCTGGGACTCCGCAGCGGCCGCACGCTTCTCCCAGAGCCCGAGCAGCGACGGCTCGCTCCCAACACCGAGCCGGGAAGGCGCCGAGGTACAGCGCGGGCTCGGCTCTAGGCACGAACCGCCCCGCCCCTCGCACCCGCCCGCCCTTTCCCGCCCTCTGGCCCCGCCGCGCGGCGCCCGCGCTGTCGAGGCCACTCTCGCCCACAAGGCGGCGCCCTCAGCCCTGCAATGGCGCCGCGAACCTTCTGGCGCTCTGGAAGGCGCGGGCCTGGACCTGTTGCAAGCTGGGCCCTATGTCCCATTTCCTGAAGAAAACATATCCTGTCATGCCTGGGCTGTCCACGCTTCCAAGCCTGATCAACAGGAAGAGACATTTAACCTGTGACACACATAGCAGCCTACAAGCTCGAAGTGATGGCCAGGTATTAGAAAAGCAAAGTAGTTGTTGCTAGAATTGTCTTTAAGACTCAGGGCTGGGCCCGTTTCACTGATCTCAGACCCAGAGGGAGGTTGACAAAGCTTGGGAAGAAGGATGCCCATTGATAGTGGACACAAAGGATGCAGAATTTAGGGGCCATAAGGACATCTGCTAGAACTGCCAAGTTAAGGAAAACAGTCCTAAAGTCGTCTCAGCAAATATGCTGAGCTGAGCACCAGCTGGGTAAAAGAGTGTGATGTTTGCAGGCAATGGGACTTTGGCACCCAAATTATCCTGGGCCTGGCCATGGGATGGTTCTGGTCACCAGAACACATGAAAAGACAGCATAATGCAAGCACTGGGCATAGTGCTTCATAGAACCCAGACAAAAAAGCTGGGAAGACTCTGCTGGATTCTTGTGTGGTATCTACCCCTTCTGTTCCTTCTTCTTCTCAAAATATATTGTAAGCCTGATTAAAAAAACTTACTTAGAGCCATGGTCAGTGCCATATTCTGAAAACTTACAGCTGACTTACAGGTTTAGTATCTCACAGAGCAGGTTTGAGGCCCTGGAATTGGAGGGACAGACAAGTGATGAAGTGAGCAAAAGTTTCATAGTAATAAAATAGTTATAAAAATAGTAACACAATTAGAGTAATAACAATTTGGATAAATTGAATTAAGACAATATGAGACAATAAAAACAAAGAGTTACGGATGTCCGGGTACCTTTTTCTGGGCATCAGGAGCCTGAAAAAGGACACCCATTAACAAAGGATTAACCCTTAAGAACAATAGCCTGTTGCATATTCATATACTTCATACATGATGCATAAATTCCATTCAAATACAGGATTCTGTCTGGTCATTGTCAACTTCTTTCCTTCTAATCCTAACAGTGCCTCCAAGGTGAGAAGAAGTTCATTTTTTCTGATAAGAAGGCAATAAATTCTCTTTCTCTGAAAGATTTAGATGTCCTGTGGCTGCTATCTCGCTGCAAGACCTTTCTGTTAAACAAAGCATCTTACACAGCATAGTTTCTATTTTAACAATTTTTATAACCTAAAACTATATTTAACGCAGTACTTAAGAAAATTAATTCAGCATTGCTTTCTAACACAACACATATAACATTCATTTTAATATTTGCAAAAAGCCAGTCATAAAATACATGCATTTTTCACAATTCCCACTCTTATTCTTTGTAAATCATTTGGCTTGAGCAATATTTCTTATCTATTTGTATCTTCTGGACTATGGCAAAATAAAACAGGGGATTACACAAGGAAGAAATACAAAAACAGTTGTAACACAAAATGAAAGATCTTAATTTCTTCTAATACATTACCCCACCAGCTAGATTTTAACATTGTTTTCTAATTTTTGGACTGGTACCTGGATTAATATATGCATATATATTTTTCTTCTTTGATTTCTTTTGCTTTTTCTAGAATGACTTTTCTGTGGTCATCAATTTTCAACAATCTGATATATTGAACTTTCCACAAACATCCCCTTCTTTGGCCAATAAATAGTCCAAAGCCAACCTATTTTGATACTCTACAATTTTTGTTTGGCTTAGCTGACTTAATATTAACTCTAATGCTTGGGCAGCCTTATTTGCTATCATTTCTGTAACTGCTTGGAGTCTTGTAATACGACTCAACAGATAATTTGGAGTCAATACAGAGTTAGATTGTTGTGCTGATTTTACCTTTTTGTTTATTATTTGTTTTTTTACCAAATCTTGAACCGTATCTTCAAGATTAAATTTAAAACAAATCCCTCTCTCTCCTTTTGGACATTCAGTTCTAAATCTATTACCAATTTTTCTTAAATTTCTTGTAATCCAATAATTTACTCTGTTTTGCCTACAGGTTTCTAATTTGGATGGGTTAGAACAGTCGCTGTTGACATAGGTGTGTGTAATAAAAGAGGAACTTTGGTTACTTTCCATGTGATGCTTTCTGTAGCATTTTTGACACAATCTTGCTCGTATCCCAAAAGGGAAAAGACAACAAATGAGTGCCAGAAACAGGAATAACAGAGGTCCAGTATGGCTTATACTCCCACCTCCCATGCCTGTGAGGTTGCAACCCACAGCAGGTGTATTTGATCTTCTCAGTGGCAAAATACAGAGGCCAATCTGGTCTTGCCCTCTCTTTCCTTATCACTTTGTCTTAACTAATTTCTAAGCAAATTTTTTTGACACTCTTTAACTGTTGTCTGAAATAAACAGGGCCAGGAGACTTCTTATCCTCTTTAATGCCTTTGTTAAAAGTGATCAGCTCAGGATTGGGCAGCTCGGTGGGGCTGCAGTCTCCCGTCCTCTCTCCCAGGGCAACTCAGAGGAGGAGGATAAGCACACCTCTGTCCTCTAGGGGCAGAGCTGGGGAATCACGTCCTCGTGGGAACCTTTAGGGCGTGGTGATCCCGTCCGATGTCAGTTTTCTCTGTTCCTTCCTGCCTACTCCCGGTTTCTAGACGACTCCCGTGCTCAGGGCGAGAGGGGCTCCGAAGGTGTTCAGCATCTCTGCATGCTCAGCACTCGACTCCTCACGTCCAGACATCGCTCCAGTCTCTCAACTCTTATTTGGCTCGTTGTTTTTTGGTTTTTCTCTATGCGTTTGGAGCCGTAGTCCCCCACAGCATGCTGGTCCTGGAGTCACTTTGCATAAACCCCCCCCCCCCCCCCCCAGGTCTCTTCTCCTCACTGTTTGGGAAGGTCCCCACCCGTTACTGTCTCGGAGAAGGGCCATTACCTCGCCCCAGCCAGGGCTTTTACTAATACAAAAACAACCATTAACAACAACGACCCGTAATTACCATACACAGGCAGCAGCCCAGCAGTAGTGGTAACTTTTTTTTCTCACAGAAAAAAATCAACTGAATTTTTGTTCATAACAGTCCCCCCTCTTTTTCTTTGATCGAGCTTAAATTTTAAGCTCGCATCAACTCACAATTTTTTTGTTTTGAATCTACTATAAATTTCTTGTGCACTTTGGTAATCATGGTTACTTAACCTTGTTACTTTCCTTGGTTTCTTTAGGTTGGTCTGCACAGCAAATACTATTTTACTGAAACAGATGAATAAACATAGTAAAAAGAGCAATCTTCCAAGTATACACACAGCGAGAAAAACTACCTTTTCCCATACATCTTTTCTGAAAATCTCCAGGTTCTCCCACCCACTGGGATCAAGTGTAGGAGTTTGATCTCGATTATTTACACATGCTAATCTTTTTATTTCCTTTGGTTCCTAATAATTGAATTCTTTATTTTTAATACTGCCTGGAGCCGGATTACTTTGTTTAACACAGATATTGGGATCTGAACTTGGCTTTTACAATTTTGGATTTTCTCAATTTCTATTTCACTTTCCCTGTTCTGTTTAATTTCTCCCAAAACATTATATATAGGAACTCCCAAACTCGATCCAGTTTCTTTGGGTAATAAGAAGAAAATTGGTTTTATCACTCTAGCAATGCAGCTGCCAGACCAGTCTCCTGACAATTTGGTGTGTGTTGCGGTATCAGAGATCAAACCTAGGGGTTTAGAGCTCCCTTGAAATGTGTTCCAAAAGGGGTTTATCTCTTTTTCAGTACACTCATAACATTCATAAACTTCATGGTGAGTACACTTGTCTCTTTCTTTTTTCTCAACAGACTCTAATTTGTTTGGATCTCTTGGGATCCACTGGGTGACTGAATACTCCACTGCTAAATACTTGTTACAAACAATTATTACCATTTTCATCATTTCTTTTCTTTTTACTAGATCTGCTGAGCTTGTTTCAGCAGCATCACATTCAAAACACAACCAGGCTTCTCCTATAGGGCACTCTCCTAGGAGTGGCTGCCTAAAAGTGGCAGTATTGTGTGCTATCCAATACATTATCTTATTTTTCTGATATTGGACCAATTGGAAGAGGTTAACACAATCAGGGTTAGAACTGATGTGGACTCTCGACCTGGAGCTCACTTCCTCCTCACAGAGGGGTTGGTAGCACTCACTGCACGGCTCAGCTGGGCTCCCCTGAGCACCACCAGCAATCAGAGCCATCAGCACTACCCTTCCCAAGCGTCTGGTATGGGTCATCTTTCACAGCCTGCCCACCCGGCCTTGCCTCTTGGGGAATTTTACTGAGAAGAAGCTTCCAAGCTCTTCAGAGTCCCTTACACCCACTTCTCTGGTTAAACCTCTCTTGGTCTGTTCCCTGCCAATTTTGGTTTCTCCTAGGGGAGTGTTCTGTAGAGGATTAACCTGGAGTCTTTAGAATTAAATTGGGGAACTTAACCAGAATTACTTATTTACAGTCTTAAACTTTTTACCAACATAGTTTACACAGAACAGTCTTGAAACATTTTAATCAATGTTAGAACTCTTGATACCAATTTTTTCCCACAAAGTTCAGTCTTTTTGACTCTTCCTTCTGAGAGTCAACTTTCAATCACAGTATACTCAGGTGAATTAACTTGTGATGTGGATGAATCCTTATCCAGTGCCCGGAGGTGGGAGTGGTGTGGACTCTGGCCCAATGCCAGAGGGAAAAACTGGGACTCTGGCCCAATGCCAGAAGGAGAAAGGGGTGGAGTCCGGTCCAATGCTAGAATGCCAGGGGGAGGAAAACCTGATGTTGAATCCTGGTCCAATGCCAGGGGGTGAGAGTGATGTGAGTCCAACCTTTTTCTTTTGGTCTGCACCATCAAATTAGTAAGGAAGAGTACCTGAAACGGACTTTCAAACACAGGCTTTATTGGTCTGCTATTTAATGATTTTATCAAAACTCAGTTTCTCTGTTTAATATTATTGGTTAATTTCTCTTTTTCCATAGCTTGCATGTTTCTCTCATCAACTTCTACATACCCTGTATTTTGCAAGGAGTTGTATTTCTCAGCTAACTTAACTCCCAAAGTATTTTTATTCCCCTATTCTTCTGTGTATTTAAGCCACTGGTTTTCTGTTCTATTTTTCAAGATGTTATCTATTTATCTCTTGCTTCTGTTTCTTACTTTCACTTACAGCTTAAATACTTCTTTCAACCCCTTACACTTAAATATTTTTTCTTTTACACCATTCTTCTACACAGTACACTTCCCTGTAAGGAGATGTGGTAAAACTTGTAATGCACAATCTACATTACCTCTATTCTAATATGTCTATATTCATTCTCACACATTCCTTCACACCCTCAAGACACAAACTGGATCATTATTGCTGGATAATCACTGTGGCTCCCCTCACCTTGGGGTTGGCCCACAGGTTTCAGCATCTCTGGGCCTCTTGGAAGGGCCCTGACTCTGGTTGCCTCTGGTGCACATTCACCTGTGAGGCTGTCTGCGTGTCACTCACGCTCTTACAGCTACGGCTCCCTCACACATCTGGGGAGCACTAGTCTGGTTTGCAGGTCACACACACACACATTTCAGCCACAGCCCCCACCCGCCCGGGGGACACAAGCCTGGTTTGCAGGTCACACACACACACACTTCCACTGCCCCCTTCCCACCTGCCTGGGAAGTTGAGGCTGACTTTGCTTGTGACTCACTCTCATGCACACAACAAGACAACAATAAGGTACCTTTTACTTCCACATCACTTATTACAAGTTAAGTATTACTGGCCAGTTTTGGTGCTATTGGATATCCTTTCTACCTAGCTGTTTTTTCTAACTTCAGATGTCTTTCACTATACTATACTATACTATACTATACTATACTATACTATACTATACTATACTATACTATACTATACTATACTGTACTATACTATACTTTTTAGTACTTTGTTGAGACAGGACTTATCTGCTCCTGTATCTACTCAAAAATTCTAATTCTTCATTTAAGGGTTCCACTTCAAAGTTTACCAAGGGCTCTTCTAGATGTTACATCGGGTCCCCTATAATGTAAAGCCCCTGACCCTCTAATTGTCACCTTTAAGGATCTTCCCTAAATTATCTTGTTCCCTGGCTATTGCCACATCGAGACTGAGCTTTCTACAAAACCTCCTGACGTGTCCTGCCTTTCCACAGTAAGAGCAATGTCGTTACCTCAAAGGGACTTGAGGTGTCTCCATCCCTCTTGCACCTGACAGTACTGGCCTATTCTTGCCTCCTCCTGGTGGTGGACCCGCCCACCCTGCACTTTCTCTAGCTACAGCAACCATGATCTTAGCCTTGGCCCTTGCTTTATCTTCCTCCCTCCTTAAATACGCCTTCAATGCCTCTTTTAATAACTCATTTATGTCCTTCCCTTGCCAATCTTCCATCTTTTCCAGTTTTCTCCTTATATCAGGCCAAGATTTGGTAACAAATTGGACTTTTAGCAGCATTTGACCTTCTGGGGTGTCTGGGTCTATTCTAGAGTACAACTGAAAGTTCCGCCTTAGGCGATTAAGCCAGGCAGCAGGAGCTTCATCCTTCTCTTGTGCACCCTCAAATGCCAATTGGGTGTTAGTTCCTTTGGGAACTGACTCTTTGATCCCCCGTATTATCAAAGACCTATATTCCCTCATGGCCTTCCTCCCCTCTTCCTGGTTAGGGTTCCAGCTGGGATCCGTTAGTGGCAATTTCTGTTCGCCTGTTGGCACCTGGGGTCCTGGACTGTTATCTTTCTCCCAAATTTTTATGCCAGCCGCCCTTATCATCTGGACCTCTTCTGGGGAAAATAATATACTCAGGATGGAATTCATCTCCCCCCAAGTGTAGATATTTGGACCTAGAAATTGATCCACTTGGTTGGCTATGCCCACCGGGTCCTCAACTTAATGCCCCAACTCTTTCTTGAATCCTCTCACCTCAGAAGCAGTTAGGGGAGCATTCACAAAGCCAACACCTCCCACTAATCCTCCCATAGGAACCTCTCTGAGGGGAAAGAGTCTCTCTGCCTTGGAGGTCTTGGATCTGGTGCTACAGTATGGCCCATCTTCAGATGCCAAACTACTTTGAGGGTTCTCTGGGTTACCCTGAATGTTCTGCCCATCAGCAGGTGTATTTGCTGATAGCTGTTTATCGGGCGAGGAGGCATTTGTGTCCCAACTTGGAGGAGGTAAAGGGACAGCAATAGGAGGGGGAGAAGAGCCTGAGTGGATATTAAGCTGAGCTGGAGAAGGGGTGGAGAATGCAGCAGGTGGAGTAGGCGCTTGTGGTGATGCAGAAGGAACTGGAGGAGATACTGGGTTTATCATAGCGGAAGCTGAAGAGGTAGAAGGAGGAATTTGAGCAGGTGGTAATGAGATGGCAGCCGGGGGAGGAACCGGACCTGCCATTTGAGGTGCTTGAAGAAGAGGATTATAAAGTGGAGGGGCAGAAGGAGGCAAATAATCCAGGGGGTTCCATCTTTTACTAGTCCTATCATCCCCTCCTTCATTCCTCTGTACCTTACAAATTCGCACCCCTTCATCCTCAACAGCGCTCTTTACCCAGCAAGCTACATACAATAATTGCTCAGGATCAGTATCCCCTCGAGCTGTCAGATAATTATTTAATTGTTGGCACATCCACTTATCCTTTGTCCCACACCAAGGCCATCCTCCTTGCACCTCTAATTCTGGCCAGACTTCCATACAATAATGGATCATTTTCACTTTATCTAATTTCTCCGTAGCCTCTATAGAATCCCATTTTACTAACAGTTCTCCTAAGGGACTAGTGGGATGTATATGCCTCGGTCTCTTGCCAGTCTTTTTACTACTACAACATCCCATTTTTCAAGTCTCAATTAAAAAAGTCCCGAAGGTGCCTCTACTTACTGGGAATTTCAAAAAAAACCTTCTTTGAGGAGCTCCAGCCTCCTCCACTGAACTTCAAATTTCTGCCTGATGCTCAGGACTTTATAGTGAAACAACTGCCCAGTCTCTTGATTGCCCAACTTCCCAGCGTCAGGTCTTACATCTATCGGGACTTAAACACACGAAGCCACGGCCTAAGAATCCGGGTCGTGCCTGACACCCTCAGTCAGGAAAAACAACTGCCTGATTTTTAGTTTGCCTAACCTGCCAATTTTTAGGCTTCACCGTATCAGGACTTAAAAGCAAACCGCAGCCTCCTTCGCTGGGGTTTGTGCCTGACTCCTTTGTCAGGACTTACTTTGCCTGCAGGGCTTGTGAAACACCCGAATCCTTCTCGGGACTGACAAATCTTACTCGAATCCTTCTCGAGACTTACAAATGTGCCTGACCTCCCTTTGTCAGGACTTTGGGGTGCGTGCCACTCATACACAGTAATTCACTCCGCACGCCCGGAGTGGGGGGTCCCTTTATTCCCCCTTGGGAGACGACTTCACTCACACTAATTCCACTCATGTCCCCCTGTTCCTGGCCGCTTTTCTCGTGAAAAGACGGAACCGCAGTACTTAGGGGTCCACTCTCGCTTCAAAGGTCCGGCTGCCGGCCCTCGTCTCACTCACACACACATGCGCACGTCTCCCACTCCTGCCACCGGATTTCTCACCAGTCCAGTGCTCCGGTGCTCCTCTGCGTTGCTGTCCTGAGCTGGTCCCTCTGGTCCTGGTAGCCAGCTGTCCTCTGAAGATCCAAGATGGCCAGTCCTGAGTCCTCTTGCGGCGTGGCTATCCCGGACGAGTCCCAAGATGAAATAAACAAAAAAAGGGGGCCAGGAGACTTCTCCTTTTTAATGCCTTTATTAAAAGTGATCAGCTCAGGACTGGGCGGCTCGACGGTCTGCAGCGTCCGTCGTCTCTCCCAAGGCGACTCAGAGGAGGAGGATATGCGCAGCTTTATCCACCAGGGGCAGAGCTGGGGATCAGATCCTCTTGGGAGCCTTCAGGGCTTGATCCCATAAGATGTTACCTCGGTCTGGGTCTCCCAGACCTCCCAGTCCTGGCCCGGGGGATCTCGAGGACAGGGTGAGGAACGCCGAAGGTTTCCCGCATCTCTGCAGGCCCAGCGCCCTGCTCCTCACATCCAGACATCACTCCAGTCTCTCAACTCTCATTTGGCTCGTTGTTTTGGGGGTCTTCTCAGTACAGTAGAGGACCATGCTGCATTGGTCTTGGAGTCACTTTGCATAACACCCCCACCTTCTCAGGTGTCTTCACTATGAGAAAGGTACAACTTAGCCTCGGGCAAGGCTCTGCTGATACAAAAGGAGCGATTAGCCTCAACGACCCGTAATTACAATAACAAAACACACAGAACTTGGGCAGGGCCAGTGGCCTGGCTGCCTTTTTGAAACTTTTTCTCATAAAAAAAACATTAACCGAATTTTTGTTCATAACACAGAGCAGCTCTCCTGGACAGGGACAGCAGATGGGACATCTGGCAAGCAAAGGGAACAGTGAGTGAGGGTGGGGACGTTTCCCTTGGCAGCAGCTGCGCTTCCATCAGGGCAGAGGAAATGTCAGAGCCTCCCCAGGAGGGTCAGAAGGAAAAGCAGCCAAGCGGGCCAGGCTGTGGTGAGCTGTTCACTTCTTTCTGGCATCCCAGTTGCTCTGAGGGAACTCCCTCATGTCAGGTTATTGAACCACCTCTGCACCTATCAAGACTGTGGCCCCCAAATCAATCAGCATTTATGTCTCCAGCTGCTTGCACCAATGACAGGGAATGTCCTCTAACAGTGCTGGGGCACAAAGTTACCTTGCACAGGTCATCTGACAGGGTCTTGTTCTTTCTCTGCTTCCTGTCTTTCTCCCTACGTTCCACTTGGAATTTCTACAGCATTTCTTTTTCTTTCCCCTTGATCAGTGCTGAAATGCTGTTTCTCCTCCAAGTTTCAGTTTGTTCAGTGATCCTGTCAAGCCTTTTCTCAGAAGCTTTCACTGTGGAATTGAGAGTTAATTTCAACAATTTTGGTGATTTTCTGTGAGATTTATGGAAGTGTCTTGTTCATTTGGCACCATTTAGGAAGGTACAAAAGAGAAAAAGGATGTTCTGTATGTCAGTTCACTAGTGGAATATTCACGGATAGAGAGAGTGTTTAGCTGAATTTTACATCTACTCCTAACCTGAAAGTGCAACAGGTAATTTGGGGAGAAATTAAAGCCCAATTTCTCCTTCTACCAGCCTGTATTCAAATGTAAAGTAAATAGAGCAGGGTGAGAATGTCAGTGTTCAGTTCCTGAAGTGCCTTATTAAGGCATTCTTAAAGTAATGGAGATAAAATCTGGGTGGGCATTCCTAATTTCCAGACACTCATTGTCAATTTCATTGACTCTGAAAACACCAGAAATGTGCACATCATACCTTATCAGTCCATTTGGGGATGTTTTAGGTTCAGATTCTCTGAGGCTTTAGATTTTTAGATCTCTAGACAATGCTTCCAGCAATCTAAATAGCTTTCAGAAATTGAACTTTTTTCCTTTTCTCCTCAGTCTTTGCACTCATGTGCACCAGAGACCTTCAGTGAATGGATTCCACTCTAATCCATCTCCAAGCTGAATCTCCCAGCTGTGTTCACACTGGTGGTTCGTGTGTCTCTTCTGCACAGTGCAATTTTAAAATCTTCGTTCCTTATTATCTCTGCCCTTCTTTTTCTGTTTTTGTTTGCAAATGCATGCAGATGTATCAGAAATTATACACCTAATTTCTGATGCATCAGTTCCTGTCTAGCAATTTCATTTTGTCCTGTTCTGTATTGTATATTGAATATCTGTATATAGGCCTTGCCCTGATAAGCCCTGGTTGTTTTTGATGGGCTGCAGCTGCAATGTCCTTAATTGGGCTGCATCTGTAGCTTGTGAAGATAACTGGGATAAAAGGGGCTGAGCTTGGCCAGTCAAGCTGAGCTGACAAGGAGCCCTGACGAAGAAGGAGCAACAAGCAGGAGAAGAAGTCAGAGCTGTGAAGAACTGCCCCCAAGAAGTATCACCGAGAAGGTACGAGACTTTAGAAATATGATTGTGACAGTATGGGACTTTAGAAATGCAACAACAAGATAACATCCACCTACCTTGCAGCTCTGCAACCTTGGTCATTATTGGATACTTCCATAAACCCAGCTGATTCTGTGCAAAGCCATGGGCTGAAATGAGCTGCTTATAGTTTGTGGACCATAGGATAGAAGTCACCTGCAAAGAGGCAGTAACACAGGTGAGACAAGGTGCATGTGCTGATGCTCACCACTCGAAGGCGAGCATGGTCCCCCTCCTTCCCTGTGCATCTGGGCCTGAGGAGCCAGCAGCTCTGTGTAGGTGTGCTGCCAGAAGGTGTTTGTCTCCAAGCTGATGTTCATCTCTCACCTGGGAACGGGTATCAACAGCACTGAGGCAGGCGCCAGAACACACGTTCCAGATGCGGATATGTCTGTCTCTAGTGCCACCTCCAGTGGATAGAACATTCATCTGCCATGGGCACCACGCCACAGCCTGAGAGAGGAGAGTTCATTTTAAAACATACAAGAGACAACCTGCACCCAGCCAGTGCTGCATACCTGCCTTGCACACACATATCTGCCCGTGGCAGCTCTGTGCTCACTTTGACAGCACCCTGGTGCTGAGTGAAGGTCTGTACAGGAGCAAAGTTGCCACCCCCACCTTGGGTGCATGGCCAGATGTTCGCCAGATTGTCATTGCCACCACTGGCCAGGTAGCAGCCATACAGAGACCATCTGAGTCCGCATACCTCGTGTGTGTGGCCAGCAAGGCTGGCCACGTGATGCTCAGCCACTCGGACATCGTGGTGATGGATGTGCCCAGTCCGTGCACCACTGCAGAGAGAAGAGAAGGCTTGCAGGGTCAGGCTGCACATTTTCACCCAAATCCATTTTTGTTGTTGCAAGACTGCTATACCTGCCACTGGGTTTCAACCAGTGTTACCAGCAACACAGGTCTGTTGGTATGAGTGAAACACCCACACAAGCTCTTTACAACTTCAGTACAAATTGCAATACAGGAAAGAGGCCTTCTCCTCACAGCCCCAACAGATAAGGCTGAGTAAGAATCCCAAGCCAGGACAAACTTCTCTCTGCCATCCCTAACCCATGCCACACATAGATTGATGGATAGGAGTTTGCAACAACTGGAAACTGCCCTTGACCCACTGCTTTACCTGGAGAGGATGCAGCTGTTCCAGCTGAGGGTTCCCACACGGCCACAATGGCTGGTCATGGTTCAGAGACGTTTCTGCTGCTCAACGTCCCATAGCTTATAGGGGCCTGAGTAAATATATGTATTGCAGTAAAAGATCTCTGTATTGTATAAGTAAACCTTGCCCTGATTCTAGTTATTGTAAATGGGCTGCAGTTGCAATGTTCTTGATTGGGCAGCAGCTGCAGCCCGTGGAGGTGGCTGGGATAAAAGGGGGTGAGGCATTCAGGGAGAGCTGGAGAGGAGCCCTGGCTGAGAAGCAACAACACTGCTGTGAAGAGCTGCTGTGAGAAAACCACCCAGAAGGTATGAGACCCTAGAAATATGATATACAACAATATAAATGCAACAATAGCTGGAAAGGCAAAGCAAAAAGTTCTTCAGAAGAAACCCAATCCTGTTTCTATACCCTAGGAACCTCACTGCATAGGCTCTCTCAGCTTTCTCAGTAAGGGAACAGAGCAAATATGTATCTCATGACTATAGCACAGAAGGTAATGCTGCTTATCAGAAAACCCCCAAACCAAACCCCACCTTGTACACTGGGCAGTTCCACCCCACACCAGGGAAGACAAGTCAGGTGCATTGCATCCTTCCTCTGCCAACCAAGGTTTTGTCCCCAGGCCCCACAGTTCTGTCAATTCCTTGAAAATGTCTCTAGTTTTACTCCTGCATTCACCTGAACCTCAGCACTACTTGTGCCAACAGCAAGGTAGTCTCCTTCTTTAATCCATGACACAGAGGAAATGTAAACATCTGGATGCTCCATCTGCAGCAGTGGGATAATCTCCCTAGTAGCGTGATTCCACAGATAAACAGTGTTGTCCAGAGCCACTGCCAGGAAGTTCTGGGAGCTCCAGTCTATGAGATTCAGATCTACACTTTGAAAGACAAATGCACCATGCTTGGCTAGAGAGCCCTGCCCCTCACCCGTGCTGATGCAGCAGGTGTGGGTGCACATGTGCACACACACACGTACAGGTGAGGGGCAGCCTTCTGAGTGTCACTATGCCCAGCTGCTGGGGCCAGGTACCCTGCTCCAAGGCACCTACACAGTGCCCTAGACCACTGTCCCTGTAAGGCCACACAGGGACACTCCAGAAGGGGTCTGTGCTAGCCTGGGTACACAAAATAATACAGATAGCCCAGTTACACTGTCCTAGGAACAGCAATCCAGTGCAAAATGTTCTGGATGCCCAGCACTCAACCCTGTAGCCTACTTACAGTAGTCGTTGAACATCTCTGGTGCATCCAAGACTCGTTCTGGCTTTGAGGGAATATTTCTGCTATTCTTCCTGCTGGATCCAGGTGCCATTTTCTGACTGTAGAGCACTTTCAGGTTATTCTGACAGCCTGTGCAGGGGAACAGGTTTGTTAACCTGAGTTAGTTTCCTCCCAGCTGAGTGCTGCTCACCCAACTAGGAATCCCTTGGAGTGAAAATAAAGTCCTAAGAGAAACACTCACAAGCCTGCAGTGCACTAAAATCACTGCCAGTACGAACTGCTGAACAGGGGTGAGCTCATTCATACAATTTCCTCATTCATGGAAACAAATTTGACAAACACTTGGGTTTTTGAATCCCATTATATTTAGTTGCAGTTTAAGCTAGAAAGTGCACAGCAGAGGGTTTGATGCTCTTACAGACTTCATGAAGGTTTGGAACCTGCAGTACAGGTGAAATGTCACCGACATCTTTTCATAAAAATCCTTTCTTTAGGATTTTCCCCCCTTCTGAGAAGCTGTGGCCTCAGCAACAAAATGTAAACAATGGTTATCTGCTGCTGTGGAATGCAACAGGTGGATGTGTGATTGGTCTCGGGTGGATGTTTGGATTTACTGACCACTCAAGGCAGAGCTAGGTCTCGCTCTCTGCTGAGACACAGCCCTTTGTTTATTCATTCTTTTTCTATTCTTAGCTTAGCTAGCTTCTGAAAACTTTCCTTCTATTTCTTTTAGTATAGTAATAATGTAATATATATCATAAAATAATAAATCAAGCCTTCTGAACATGAGGTCAAGATTCTCATCTCTCTCTCCACCCTGAAGACCCTTGCAAGCCCTGTAACAGGTGACCAGCTGGCAGTCATAGCACCTCTCCTAAATAAATTCACTGTAACTGTTATGCCCTCCCTCGACCTCAGGAACCATAAGAAAGGAGACTCCAGCCTGTACAGCTCTCAGAAACCAGTTGATTTCTCCTGTGACCACACACAGAGCCTCTGTGTTGCTGTTCTCCTGACCTGATCTCTCCTGCTGATTCAGCTCACACAGAGCCTGTATCATACCTTCTGGAGCATTCTGTGGTTTTCCTCTGAGGTGGAGGATCTTTGCCTCTTCTACATCAAAACCATTCAGATTCACTGCCCAGGCTTTCTGTTGCTCCTACAGAGACAAATCACCCTCAGTACAATGCATTGAAAACAATTCCCACACTGCAATTTAAACAGACACCTAAGCCTCCTTCTCTCAGAATCTGAAGATGTTTGCCTGTGCTGCAAGGGTCAGTCACACAGAGTCAGGTCAAAGCAGTTTTTCCTCACACTTTCATACATCGTCCTGCTCACATTTTCACACAATGGCAAATTCAGTGTCATTGCCAGTGGGAAAAGCCACAGCCACAAAGCGACCAGATGCTTCACAAACAGATTTCAGAACACAGTGTAAAACATTCCAGAAGTGTTCCCTGTGGAGACATTGTCCTAGAATAGCTACCACCAGCAGTTTCACTTTGCATAGGCTCACAGCTTTGTGTTTGTGTTGCCTGCTACATTTTAAAGCCTCATTAGTCAAAAGCTAAATTTTGCTACCAGAAGCAGCATAGGCTTAGAGTGCATGGCAGTCTCTACAGCTTCAGTCTCATCCTAGGCTCCTGAAGCCCAGAGCTGCAAGTAGTGATGGCTGGGACTTGTCAGTCCCGTGTGCCCACTTGATAGAACCTATTGTTCACTGCTCTGTAAAGGGGCAGGAAGGAGTAGCGGTTGTTGAAGTAATTGTAACTTAGCAACATGCTCACCTTCTTGGTAGGGGAATCCTCAGCAGGGTCATTCTCTTTAGTTAAGAGGAAATTTGCCATCTCCATCTGCAGAGTGCTGCGGTTGGGAATGTAGCGGTCCCCCCCAGCCTTTGTGGGGGTACTTTGAATTTTGGATCCAGATTTACCTGCATTCACATATGAAAATATTGTCTTACAGATATTTAACAGCCTGTATTAGAGCTTTCATGGGAGCAAACCCGACACTCTTCCACATCACACCCACCAGACAAGTAGGACTCTGAGGTCTCATGCCACCCAGTCCCAACTAACTTATATTTTCCTCCCTGCCACCAAGTTGGGTAGGGACTGTGTGGAGCAACTCCTTGGGTCTAGTGCAACAATTCCAGAGTCCAGAGATAAGGGGAAGATACAGAAACGCTCACAGGATGTAAAGCTGTCAGCTGACAGTCCTGCCCACACTCATCCTAGCATACAGCTGTGCCAGCAAGGCTCAGCTGGGTGAACAGCAGCTCGCCAGCCCCAGTGCTCAGAGCTCTGCCCCTCATTCTGGCAAGGAGGTGGGTGGCTGTCAGGAGCACAGCCCACCTCCTCCTGCCTGAGCAGCAGCCGGTAGGGCAGCGTGGCAAGGAGCCCAGAGCCCCATGGCTACGGACAAGCAGCCTGGGCCAGGCTCCCGCACTCAACCTCTGCCGCCGGTGGCCGGTGCTCACCGGCTGTCGTGGACGGCGTCTTGCTGGAGCTGTGGGAGCGATTGGCCGGCTTCACGGGCGACACGCTGACGGGGCTGGGCCCGGGGCCGCTCTCCTTGGCCTTGCGCTGCCATTGTGCAGGCAGCGCGTTCGGGATCAGTGTGTCCAGCTTCAGCAGCCCGTGCTGGTCCGCCTCGAACAGGAACTGCACCGTGGTCCTGCGGGCGGGCGGGGTTAGCTGTGCCCACCGGCCGGGCTGAGCCTGCTTCGACAGCCCCGCCGGCCTCCCCACCACCGGACCGTGCAAGCGCTCCGGCCGCTCCTCCCCGCCAATGCACACCCCCACTCTCCCCAGCCGCTCCTCGGGACACTCCGTCAGCCGATACGCCCTCCCTCCGCTCCTCGGTGGTCCTGGATCAGCCAGCACCTCTTCCAGCCACTCTTTGGGGCTCCCTCCGATAAGCAACATTCTCCCTTCCCCTACCGTTCAAGGGCAATCTCGTCCCTGCTCTTTCTCCTCCCCACCATGCTTTGCCTCTGCCCTGTGCCCCAGGGGCTGCTCTTGGCCAGGCAGCCTCAGTGGGAGCCAGCACTGGCTGCAGCCCCAGTGGGCCCCCCAGGACAAGGCCCAGCAATTAGGAGGCCGATGAAAGCTCTGGGCAGCAGCAGAACCCTCAGCAGAGTTCTTTGGACAATCATGAACCGGCCACACCTACACTGCAACCTCACTGGGAATGTTTCCTATGTAGAGTAGACTTTCAAAAAAAGCTGTTTGAGGGAAAGGTGAACTAAACACTCACTGTCTTCAAGTATGTCCAAATTCGGACAGAGCCTAAGATGAAGATAAGCTCCAAAACAAGCAGGCCTGCTGGGAACCCCAGCCAGCAGCCTGTTCCCTGATAGAAACCCTGTCCAAGGACCTTCTGGGCATCAGGAACATGTGCTGTGGTTCCAGCTGCACCTGTGGGAGCAATGGGGAGCGTCAGCCCATGCTGTGCTGCACTGCTGAGCTGGCAGCACGGTGGATGCGGGCAGGACGTTCTCCGTTTCTCCCAGAGCTGGGGCCTGCAGGCACCTTGCCGCCCCTTGGCACAGGCTGTGCCACCCAACAAAGCCCAGCAGGCCGGGAGGAGAGCCTGGGGCCAGCAGGAAGCTGAGAGAAGGCCCTGCTCTAGAACTGAGGGAGTTCCACCAGAAGCAAACAAAGATGGTAACTTGAAGAGATTCCCTCTGTGCTCAAAGTTTGTCTGAGAAGACTAAGACGGGAGCTTGTCAAAAATCCCAGGAAATATCTGGGAAAGGGTTTTATGTATGTTGGTTGTGACTAGGTACAAAGCTCCTGCGGGAAAAGAGCCTCTGCAGCAGGCTGGCTGGCTGAAGGTGTCTTACTTCTTCCTAGAATAAAGATTAACACTGAAATGCAATTTTATTTTTTATTGTATGAGGGGAAAATATTTTCCAGAACTCTAAAACCAGTTTCAAAAATACAGATGTGTTGTGGAAAAAGGAATGAAACATATGGGGATTTCTCTCTACAAGAGATATTTCTAAATATTTCTAAAAATGAAAAGTGAAGACAAAATGAGTTCATTTTTTTGGATTCTAAAGCTACTTAGAAAAATCTTTAAGTACTATAGGAATTGGGAAGAAATATTTGGAGGTGTCTCTCTACAGAAAACGATTTTGAAATATTTCTACAAATTTCTAATATTTAAAAGTGAAAAATTAAGAAAATGGGGTTGCTTTTTCTCAGGAGCTCCATGCTGCTTCCTGCCCCCTGGGCTCCCCCAGCCCTCGGGACCCCACCTCTGGTCCCAGCAGCCCCTGCCTGGCTCCTGCCTGCCCACACCGTGGGCATCCATGGCTGCTCCTGGCCATGGAGCTCAGCCAGTGCTGCTGCCAGCTGGGCTTTGCTGCTGCTACAACAAACACTGGGGTGACGGCACCTTCCCTTTAGTGCAACAAAAGAAAGGGCCATCACCTAGCCTGGCAGAGAGCAGGGTTAACTTCAGTGTTGTTTAGATGGCAGGGCCAGGGGGCTCAGGGGCAGAGGAAGGGACATGTTGGGCTCAGGAGGGGCTGGATGGTGCTGGGCTGCTCCTGGGGTCTATAGAAGTAGTCGGGACGGGACAGAGGAGGATCAAAAAAGAGAAGAAAGTAGCTTGGGGATATACATGAGGAGAGCAGGTGGCAGTGGGGTCTCCAGGAGAATAGGAGATTTCCTTGTTGATCGCTGTTCTGCAGTCTTCTTCTCAGAACTCTTGACAGGGCTGCGCAGGCCCTTCTAACTGCTGGAGGAGCTGCTCCTGCTGTTTGGGTGTGAGGTGCAGCCACTGTCTTACAACTCTTCTCCAGAGGTGGAACTGTGGAAAGAGGGGGTGGCTGAGGCCCCAGCTGCCAGTGGCACACAGGGACCCTCCTGCACAGCAGGGCCCAGAGCTGGCAAGGCTCCCCAGCACGGCTGGAGCTGCTGGCACAGCTTGGCCCAGCTGCACAGCTGCACCTCAAGGCCCCGGCCAGCAGGGCACGGCTCTGGGCAGGCTCCCTGGCCAGGAGCAGGCCCCAGAGCGCCTCTGCCTTTCAAGGGCAATCTCGTCCCTGCTCTTGCTCCTCCCCACCATGCTTTTCCTCTGCCCTGTGCCCCTGGGGCTGCTCTTGGCCAGGCAGCCTCAGTGGGAGCCAGCACTGGCTGCAGCCCCAGCGGGCCCCCCAGGACAAGGCCCAGCAATTAGGAGGCCAATGAAAGCTCTGGGCAGCAGCAGAACCCTCAGCAGAGTTCTTTGGACAGAGTGTGCCCGCATCTGTACAAATGGACTGCCTTGATTGTTTTTGTGAATCCCAGGTCCATTGCTCAGCAAAACCTTAATTGTCACCTGCTGACATTGTGGGTCAGACTGTGTCCATGGAGATGCTCTTGATGCCTTCCCTCTTTTCCTGGGCTTGCCACTGGAGGAGGTCTAGGCCCAGATGATGCCAGGGAAGGAAATGTGCCCTCAGCCCAGGGACGCTCAGCATGGGCTCCCCCACCCCTGGGGACCCTGCCGCAGGTCACAACAGCCCCTGCCTGGCTCCTGCCTGCCCACACCGTGGGCATCCATGGCTGCTCCTGGGCATGGAGCTGAGCCAGTGTGGCTGCCAGGTGGGCTTTGCTGCTGCTGCCACCCAGACATTGGGGTGACAGCTCCATCTCTTTATTGCAACAGAAATGCTGGGCCGAGCTCTGCCCACCTTCAGTAGGGGCCAGAGATCAGGGTCAGTGCCTTCAGGGGGAGAGGACCTTGTTTGGGTGGTGGCAGCACCTGCACAGCAACAAGTTGGTAAAGCAACTGTGACAGGGGCATCGGGCATGGGCATGGCGATGGGGAATATCTGGTACAGGTGTCCCAGACTGAGGCGTTTGGCCGCTCCTGTGAAGCTGCAGACAGACGCCTGTTGAGACAGGAGGTTGCTGAGCTCCCAGTTGCAGCTGGCACACAGAGACCCTCCTGCCCAGCAGGAGATTCCCACTGTGCTCAAAGTTTGCCTCTGAAGTCTGAGAGGTGAGCTTCTCAGAAATCCCAAAAAATACCAGGGAAAAGGTTGGTTGTTGTCGCTCAGTAAGAATGTCCAGTGGGAAAAGAGCCTCTCCAGTATGCTGGGTGCCTTGTGATGACTTAGTTCTTCTTAGAGTAAAGATCACCAATTAAATTCAGTTTTAGTTTTTATTCTGCAAGTAGTAAAGTGTTCTACCTTTTTCAGAATTCTACAACTACTTTGAAAAATCCTGAACTCCTGTGGGAAAAGGGAAGAAATATATAGGGATTTTTTTCTACAAAAACTGTTTCTGAATATTTTGAACATTTTCTGCTATGTAAAAATCCCGAACAATTTCTGCTATGTAAAATGAAGACAAAATGGGGTTGCTTTTTCTCAGGAGCCCCGTGCCCAGCAGCTGTCTTCCCAGCCCTGGCTGTGCCCAGACAAGCAGCTCTGCCAGCGCTGGTGGTAGCACACAGACACCTGAGCTGAAGGCCAAAGATGTTGGTGGACTCAGGCCCTTCCCTGGCAGGAGGGCTGCACCTCCTGGCCTGGCTGGATACCAGGGCAGGCACCTTTGGGGACAGAGGGTCCTCTTCTGGGTGGTGGAGGCAACAGCATGTCACCAGCAATAAGCTGTTAATGCAGCTGTGGGGAAGGGACAATGGACACTGGCACAGAGATGCAAGATGACAAGTCCAGTTGATTCTAGAAGTGTAAAAATGTTCAAAGTTATTCTGAATTCTAAAACTACTTTGAAAAATCCTTACCGACTATGGAAAAGGGGGGCAAATTTTTGATGATTTCTTTATTAGGAAAAAAATAAACCCTACCTATTTCTAAAAGTTTCTAATTAATAAAATGAAGAACTAAGCTAAAATATGGTGTCTCAGGAGCCCCATGCTTGGCCACTGCCTGCCCACCTATAGCTGTGCCTAGACAAGCAGCTCAGCCTGTGCTGGTGGTAGCTCACAGACACATGAGCTGAAGCCCAAAGACGTTGCTGTACTCAGGCCCGTCCCAGTCTGGAGGGCTGCACCTACTGGCCTGGCTCTAGAGCAGAGCCAGCCCCACTAGGGACAGAGGGTCCTGTTCTGGGTGGTGGTGGCAACAGCATGACCCCAGCAACAAACTGGTTGCAGCCATGGCAGGGACAATGGACACCGGCACAGGAATGAGAGATGACAGGTCCAGTTCTCCCTGGCTGAGTTATTTGGCTGGTCTTGTGAAGCTGCAGAGGCGCTCCTGTGAAGAGAGGAGGTGGCTGAGGCCCCAGCCGCCAGTGGCACACAGGGACCCTCCTGCACAGCCAGGCCCAGAGCTGGCAAGGCTCCCCAGCACGGCTGGAGCTGCTGGCACAGCTTGGCCCAGCACCACAGCTGTCCCTCAAGGCCCCGGCCAGCAGGGCACGGCTCTGGGCAGGCTTCCGGGCCAGGAGTGGGCCCCAGAGCGCCTCTGCCTTTCAAGGGCAATCTCGTCCCTGCTCTTGCTCCTCCCCACCGAGCTTTGCCTCTGCCCTGTGCCCCTGGGGCTGCTCTTGGCCAGCCAGTCTCAGTGGGAGCCAGCACTGGTTGCAGCCCCAGCGGGCCCCCCAGGGCAAGGCCCAGCAATTAGGAGGCCAGTGAAAGCTCTGGGCAGCAGCAGAACCCTCAGCAGAGGTCTTTAAACAATCACGGACTGACCACACCTTGTCGTGGCTTGACCAGAAATGGGACATCTGGGATATGCTGTTTTTGCTGTGGTTACCAATGGGTGTTCGGATTTTAAGATGAGCACCTGGTTTGACCAGTGGGGCATTGGATCCGCCTCTTGAGACTACAAACCCAAGGAGTTAAAAGCAGGGCTCTTGTCCTTCAGAGCCCTCTTGGGATTTCCGGCGTGAAGGGTTGGGCCTCCCTCCCCCGGCCCAGTTGCTGGCTGGGCTGGGGGAGGGGAAAGCCACGTGGCCCATCTGCGGTAGGCCTGGATTCGGTGGAAGGGTGGGGGAGCATCGAGCGACCTGTTGACCCCCCCCCCTTTTTTTTGGAGAGGAAGAGAATGCAGCCTGTGCTGGAACTTTTACTGTACGGCTGGGAGAAGAAGGGGGGGAGGGCTGTGAGCAGCCCAGCAGCCTGGGAGAGCTTTTAACTCTTGTGGATAGTGAGAACTTCACGGAACATTACCTTTCCTAGGAAAGGGAAAAGAGTGGAAGATGAAGGAAGAAACAGGCCAGTAAGGGGGTCTGGCAAAGAGAAAGAGAGATGTTGAAGGAATGGGGGAAGATGGAGTGGCAACTTTGCTGGACTCTTTTGTTGTAGATCCATGGACGGTTTCCTGGTGATACAGAGGCTGCATTGCAGGGGGAAGCAGAGGCTCGGAGCCAGGAGAGTTTGGTGTTGAGACCCCTCGGCCCCAGGGGGTATAGAAGAAATGGGGGGACAAAGGTCCCAGAGATGAGAGTGTGCTCTGCTTGAAACGAGACAAGGCATCCTTAAATGGTCCACCCTGAAAGCAGGCCTCTGCCTTATCCCGTGCCTGGTGGTGAGAGCACCTTGGCATGGAAAGGAGATGTCACAAGATAGCAGGACTCCGGGCGGTGCTAATTGTGATAAGAAGTCCGTGGAATAAGGAAGGACTCCGTCTACTCTTCATAAGCTGAAGATTTGATTTTCTAAAGGGTGGTACCAGACCGAGTGTGGATAATTTTGGGAAATGAATTGTACTGGGATCTGGAGGAGCAGGGGGAAGTGTTTCTGTGTAGTTTTCATTCTCCTTGTGGTTTTTTTTTTTTTTTTTTGTGTGTGTGTAGTTTAGTAATTGTGTGTAGTTTAGTTAATAAACTTTTCTTTATGTTCAAGCAGGAGCCTGCTTTGCTTACTCCTGCTCACATCTCACAGCGGATATCAGGTAGAAGGTATACTCATGGGGGCTCTGGCTTTGCCAGGCCTAAACCATAACACACCTACACTGCAGCCTCACTGGGAATGTTTCCTATGTAGAGTAGACTTTCAAAAAAAGCTGTTTGAGGGAAAGGTGAACTAAACACTCACTGTCTTCTCGTAAGTCCAAATTTGGACAGAGCATAAGATGAAGATCAGCTCCAAAACAAGCAGGCCTGCCAGGAAGCCCAGCCAGCAGCCTGTTCCCTGACAGAAACCCCTTCCAAGGCCCTTCTGGGCATCAGGAACATGTGCTGTGGTTCCAGCTGCACCTGTGGGAGCAATGGGGAGCGTCAGCCCATGCTGTGCTGCACTGCTGAGCTGGCAGCACGGTGGATGCGGGCAGGACGTTCTCCATTTTCCCCAGAGCTGGGGCCTGCAGGCACCTTGCCGCCCCTTGTCACAGGCTGTGCCACCCAACAAAGCCCAGCAGGCCGGGAGGAGAGCCCGGGGGCAGCAGGAAGCTGAGAGAAGGCCCTGCTCTAGAACTGAGGGAGTTCCACCAGAAGCATACAAAGATGGTAACCTGAAGAGATGCCCACTGTGCTCATAGTTTTTCTGAGAACACTAAGACGTGAGCTTGTCAAAAATCTTAAGTAACAGGGAAAAGGTTTTATGTATGTTGGTTGTGACTAGGTACAAAGCTCCTGCAGGAAAAGAGCCCCTGCAGCAGGCTGGCTGGCTGAAGGTGTCTTACTTCTTCCTAGAATAAAGATTACCACTGAAATGCAATTTTATTTTTTATTGTATGTGGAGAGTTTAGTTCAAGCATGGTTTAAAGAAAAAGGCCATGAAGGCATACAATTGAGAGAAAAGTAAAAGGTAGTTGCAAAGCAGTTCCAAAAGCAGTTCCCAGCCTGATTTCTATAAACAATTAGACTCTCTCAGGCATCACTTTATAAACAATAAGGTTCTGAGGCAGTCTTCCCATAACAAGCAAACACCCTCTCTGGGAAAAGATGGCACCCTGAGAACAGATGTGGAAATTTTGGGAACCTTTCATATCACAGTGGGAACACTGGGTTTGTTTTGTGTAAACAATTAACAGTATTGTAAAACAAAAGGAGTGGTTAGAGTTTTCTCTGTTAGCCTATCACAAACCTGGATTTTGGAATGTTCATGAAGTTCGTTAACACTGTTATTTAAAGTGACTGATCGATCAATAAAGTTGAGTTTGATGCATTAACGGATGGTCGTTCTCCCTTCATATCAACAAATGGTGACACCCGACCATGATAGCGAACACCTCGGGGATTGTGAACACCACAGGAGGTGAGGACTGGTTCGGGTTCCGAAGCAGCCGGAATGGCAATAAGCGCGAATAAACAAAGCGGAGGAAAACCTGCTGAGACGCGCCGTGCCCTAGGCGACCGTATAAACAGGCCTGGCTGATATGTGCGGCTGGAAGCCTTGAGGAGCTGCAAAGTGCGTACTTATATAGGTATGGAAAGGAAAGCCGCATATGAACTTTTTATTATTTTCTTGCAAAAAAGGCAAATTAAGGGAATAGACTTACAGAAAGAACTACCGGGTCTTTTGGCTTATGGTTTGGAACGGGGAATTTTTGTGAATCCCCACACAGTTCATGAATTGTCGAAATGGCATAAATTTGGTGATATATTATGGCAGGTTACGTTAGACGATGATAAAACTGCTAAAAAGTGGGGTAAATTATGGCGGGTCATTAATACCGAACTGTTGCAGTTTCAGGATGAAAAAAGGGCTGCCCACCAGGCTACTGCCGCTCATGATTGTAACAAAGAGTACGATCAAGACAAGGAGTTTGATACGGAGTCGGGAACTCCTCTTGGCCCCGCTACAAGGACGGTTTTATTACCAGCCTCACCAACTCCCTCTGCGAGCCAGGCTGCGAGCCAGGCTGTGAGCCAGGCTATAAGCCAGGCGCCGCAGAGCGCTGCATTACCCGCTTCGCCGCCTCCCTTAATGGGCCAGTCCCCCTTAACGAGCCAAGCTCCGCAGGGTGCTTTATTGCCTGCTTTGCCACAAGCTACATGGAGCACCTCTGAGTCTCCTGTATCTACTGTATCGCAGCAGCCGGGGCCAAAACCGCATACTCCGTTCCCGAAAAGCAGTCAGTCGGTCCCTGGCTTGGAAAACGATCTAGCGGAGACGATTGCAAGGGAAAGACAAGATACGTGGGCTGCCCTGGCCAAGGATGCAATGGAAAAGGGAGACCAAGAGCTGATAAGCATGGCGAGCGAACTGGCTTGTCCGGTTATTTTTACCCCTCAGGCCAGAGGCAGTATACAGGCGACAATCAGTGCTTTGGACTGGAAAATGTTATCTCAATTGCGAGCTACTGTTAGTCAGTTTGGATTTAAAAGCGAACCAGCCAAGCAAATGCTCGATTATATTTTTGACACCAGCATCCTTCTCGTTAATGATTGCCATGGCATAGTTAAACTAATCTTTACCCAACATCAACAATTGCTGTTTAATGCTCACTGGCAAGCGCTCGTTAACGAGTGCGTGGCAGTTCAAAGGCAGCAGGGTGACCCCCTCCATGGCGTCACTGTTAATGAACTTATGGGTCTGGGACCTTTCCTTCGCACTGAGGCACAAGCCTTAATAGGTCAGGAGAAGTGCCGGGAGGCAATGAGGTTAGTCAGACTCGCAATAAAAAGGGTAAAGGAACCAGGAGGGATACCAGTATATATGGGAATTAAGCAAGGCAGAGAGGAATCATTTGGCGCTTTTATTGATAGAGCTGCGGCTGCAATTGAGAGAGCTGGAGTAGCAGAATATATGCGCGGGGCCCTCCTCAAACAGTGTGCGATTCAAAATTGTAATTCTGCTACTAGGAACGTACTTAATACCTTAGGTGCAAATTGGACTATAGAGGAGGCATTAGAGAGGATGGCTCTCATACCAACCGGGCAGCAGGCTTTAGTGGTAGATGCAATTAAACAGTTAGGAATAGGCTTGCAAGAACAGGCAAAGTCCTCTCAGAGTCAGGTGTTAACCGCTGTTGCACCTCTCCAAGCGTCAGCCGCATTTGCAGCATCAAATAAAAGGGGCAGGGTGAAATGTTACCGATGCGGAGGCATGGGCCATGTACGCCAGGAATGCCAGGCTGTCGAAATCTGGTGCGAAATGCCGTATGGACAACCATAATACGAGCGCTTGTAGAAGGAGGTCGGGAAACTTCTCCAGGAGCGCGTATTCTCTCAGCAGCCGCGCCCAGACACAAATTGCCGCTGCAGCAACAACACCCCCCCATGCCTCCAACCCTCCACAGCAGGGAGCCTCCAACCCTCCGCAGCAGGCAGCCTCCAACCCATCGCAGCCGGGAGTCTCCAGCCCACCACAGCAGGGAGCCTCGGCATGGACCTGGCAGCCGCAGTAGACGAAACGTTGATGACTCCGCACCTGCAAAAAATCCCTACGAGGGTCCAAGGACCTATTATTATACAGAACAAAGCGGTGGGTGCGCTACTATTTGGGAGATCTTCTGCATCTATGTTAGGACTGTTTGTTTTGCCTGGCGTTATTGACGCAGATTACACGGGAGAGATTATGGTAATGGCTTACACCCCTTTTCCTCCTCTTCAAATAAACAAGGGACAAAGGATTGCTCAGCTGGTACTGCTTGAGCAAATGACAAAAGGAATACAACCCATAAAAACTCAAGAGAGGAGAGACAGTGCTTTTGGTTCCACAGGAGGACTTACCTTGTTAACTTTAAATCTTGCAGAGAGACCCAAGAAAAAAGTAGAAGTAGAATTTAACGGACAGAAAAGGTCATTTTCAGGTCTGCTGGATACTGGAGCAGATTCCAGCATCATTAGTCCTAACTGCTGGCCTCATCACTGGCCTTTGCAGCCGGCAGCCACTGCAGTATCCGGGGTAGGAGAATTTACCCTGGCTAGCCGCTCACCCCCCCTTCAAGTTTATATCGATGGGAAGCAGCTGACGGCGACTTTTTCAGTGGTGCAGTTACCACCTACTGTTCAATGTCTTATAGGTCGGGATATTATGGCTCAGCTAGGGGTGGTTTTGACAAATGAACACCCTTTGGAGTAAAAGCCATTGCTTGGACTTTCCCAATTCCCATCACCTGGATTGTTGACACCCTGGTATGGGTTAAGCAATGGCCTTTGAAAGGGGAAAGTCTTCAACACGCACATCAGCTCGTCTCAGAACAGCTTCAACAGGGACACTTGCGTTTATCTACCAGCCCCTGGAATACTCCAATTTTTGTAATTAAAAAGAAGTAAGGGAAATATAGGCTGCTCCATGATTTGCATGCTGTTAATGAACAAATGGAACCTATGGGCTCATTACAACCTGGATTACCTAACCCAGCCATGATCCTGATGGATTGGCCTTTGCTGATTATTGACCTAAAGGATTGCTTTTTTACTATTGCCCTCCACCCGCAGGATATATGACGGTTTGCCTTCACATTACCTGTGATTAATAAAGAAACACCTGATCAGAGGTTTGAATGGACGGTTCTTTTGCAGGGCATGCGAAACAGCCCTACCTTGTGTCAGCTTTATGTCAGTGCAGCTTTGCAACCTCTTAGGAAACAATGGCCTAATACAGTGATATATCATTACATGGATGATGTATTGTTTGCTCAGCCGATGCCTTTCACACAACAACAAGTCCAGGAAATAAGAGCAACACTGGCACAATATTCTCTAGTAGTAGCTCCTGAGAAGATCCAAACAACTGCTCCCTGGAAATACCTGGGATGGTCTATGACAGAACAAATTATCAAACCTCAAAAGCTGCAATTAAAAACAAAAATAACCACCTTAAATGACGCTCAAAAATTCTCGGGTGATTTACAGTGGTTAAAACCAATGGTGGGAATACCCAATGAACTGCTCGTTGAGTTGCGTCCACTGTTGAAAGGGACTGACCCAACTCATCCGGTGTGTATTACTGACAAACAACAGCGGGTCATTCAGCAAATCATGGACTGTGTTATGCATGGACATGTTCATTGAAGGGATCCAGACTTACCCGTAGATCTGATCATTTGGAAGGGCCCACAGTATCTTTTGGGAGCACTTACGCAAAGCAAACAAGAAACAGGGGAAACACGGATATTAGAATGGATCTCCCCCCCACTGCAGCAAAGTAAGACTCTTTTTCAAAAAATTGAAATGTTAGCGGATCTGATAAAGAAGGGCAGAGAAAGGATGTTGCAGGTGGCTGGGGCATAACCAGCTGCCATCAAGATACCAATGAAAAAGGATACCTTGGACTGGTATTTGACTAATTCAGAGGAAATGCAGGAAGCTCTCTTGGGTGCATGTTGCCCTATTGAAACACACCAGCTTTGACCAGATTTGATTCAATGGATAGGGGACTGGGACTGGATAACTCGTCCAAAGCGAGAAAATTCTCCTATCTCAGGTGCCATTACTGCATTTACAGATGCTGGCAGGAAATCAAGAACTGCTGCAATTACCTGGCAGGAAAAGTGAGTATGGAAGCATCATATTCTGCAAGTGGAAGCAGTGGACAACTTACAAACCATGGAACTGTTAGCAGTGGTATGGGCAATGGCACAATTTAAGGAACCTTTGAATGTTGTTACAGACTCTCTGTATGTAGCAGGAGTTGTAGCAAGAATTGAAGACGCTTCCATAAAAGAGGTGCAAAATCAAAGACTATATGAGCTATTATTGCAGTTAAATAGAGCTACAAGATCCAGGGAACATGCTTATGCTGTAATTCATATTAGAAGTCACAAATGGGATGTTGGTTTAGGTGAAGGAAATGATAGGGCAGATAGATTGGTCACTATTACCCAAAGCACACCTCTGTCAAGTCACCAATTGGCTCGAGATGCCCACTCAATGTTTCACCAAAATGCAAAAGGCTTAAGCAGAGAATTTAAGATAACATTCTCAGAAGCAAAAGCTATTGTGAGGGCTTGCCCGATTTGTAGTCACCATAATGGGGGAAGTGGTTTAGGCCTAGGAGTAAACCCATGAGGCCTGCAAACAAATGAATTATGGCAAATGGACGTTACACACCTCCCTAGCTTTGGCAGACTAAAGTATGTGCATGTGTCCGTTGATACTTATAGCAAATATATATGGGCAACAGCTCAGACAGGAGAGAGAGCTATACATGTGGAAAGACCTTTGTACAGTTGCTTTGCAGTGATGGGTACACCAAAAAGAATTAAAACAGATAACGGTTCTGCCTATATCAGCCAAAGGATAGAGAAATTCTTAAGGAATTGGGGAATTGAACATGTTACAGGTATCCCAAATTCCCCAACGGGGCAGGCCATCATCGAAAGGGCACATGGTACCTTAAAGAAGTATTTAGCCAAGCATGAGGAATAACTGACCCCCTGGCAAGATTATTGAAAAGTTTATTTGTGATTAATCATTTGTGTGTATTTGGAGATGTAGGGTAACCCCCAGCAGAACTACACTATAAGCCACAAGAGATTGGTGAACAGAAAAAAGAAGTATGGGTAAAATACCGAGATCCCAAGACAGGGTTATGGAAGGATCCTGCTAAGGTCCTGTTCTGGGGAAGGGGATATCTTTGTATTTCCACCCCTACAGGAGCATTGTGGGTACCTGCCAAGTGGACTAAACCTGCTCTTGATGCAGCGATTGGTGGAACAACTCACAGAAGAGGACAAGGACCGTCTGGAGAAGAAGCTGCTCCTGATCCTGAGATCACTACTGCTTCAACTGAAGGGACACTCGAAGGCGATCGACAGGGCCATAACACGCCGTTGCCGGACGACCAGGGAACTGATTGACATTATTGAATCATTATCATCTTTCCATATAAAAGGACTGGCAAAAGAGAACTGCCTTGAATGTCACAGCCCAAATTGTGCTGCTTGGGTTGCACTGTGTTGTGGAGGTTGTGATAAGACCTTTTGGGTGGATCAGTTGTCGCTTTTTCATTTATGGTGTAACACCTGTAATTATAGACATACCTGGGAACATAATTGGGAGTGGGCACTACGGAATGAAACAGGGCTAAACACTGCCTCAGCTTTAGACCTTTATGAATCTCATGAGCAGAAAATCTTGGCCTATTATCGGTGGGAGATACAGTGTATTTTGAAAAGGGTTAAAGCTCAAAGTACATCATATATAGCCTCTGTAAGGTGTAGAAAACTGGTACCTTTAACACAACATTCTGTTGTAGGGCCTATAAGAGGAGATCCCAATCAGGCATTAGATAACTGCATTAGAAGGTTACAAAGGTGTGGTCTTCAGGTATCGGGAACAGCAAGGTTAAAAACTGATAAGAAAAAGAAGGTCAAAGTAAAAACAGAAAAATGAGATTTACTTTTATTATATTGCTTGGTGTAGTGGTAGCTGAAGAATTAAGGATAACACATTTTAGTCAACCTAGAGATAATGTATGGATAACACTTGCTAGACAGATTAATCAGTCATCACTTTGTCTCAGCCTTGGAGGAGTTACTAATCCATTTCGAACGTGTTTAGTAGGGCTTCCAGGATGGTCTCCTCAAGAATTCTGCAGTCTTATTAATAACCGTGCCTTATGTATGCGCAATATGGTAAATATTAAATTGCCCGCACAAAAAGGGTATACTGCCAGTCAGAGTGATGGCTACCGCCAATGCCTGCTAATTCAATCACTTAATACTCCTTTGCATTCCCCACCTGAGGAGTTAGTTCTTTTTGGAAGTGCAAATGCTAGCATGACCAGCACTTCCAATGGTGGGTGGTTCAGCTTTGATTACTCTAATTCTCAGAAGATGAATCAGCATAAACAGACATGGGCTACTCTGGATTCATCTCTAAGCCCAGACATAGTGTCCAAACAGCTTTATAACCAATGTAAAGGCTCTAGTAGCACGACACCTAAGAAATTACCTACAGGGAAATTTCTAATTTGCAGAGATAGAGCCTGGAATGGAATACCAGCCCAGTCGCATGGCGGACCTTGTTATTTAGGCAAGTTATCATTATTCCACCCTAATATATCTGTATTAATGCAACTAAGTCATAAGACAAGCAGGCAAAGGCGCAGCTTACACAACTTAGACTGTAGTCAAATAGGAGATCCATGGTTCTGGAGTAAATTTAAACAAGTGATGGTTTCAGGTCTCCTACCATGGGGTGCTGCAAGCAAAGCAATGACTTTAGCAAAACAAATAGGGTGTTGGGCTAAGGGTGAATTGAATAAGACATCACAGATATTAGATATGTTAACTGCAGATGTACAGAGTGTTAATCACACTGTTTTACAAAATAGAGCTGCCATAGATTTCTTACTGTTAGCACAAGGCCAAGGGTGTGAAGAGTTTGAAGGTATGTGTTGCATGAATTTATCTGATCATTCTGTATCTATTCATTCTAAGATAAAAGAGCTACCGCTAGGGCTTAACAGCCCTAAGGAAGAAGAAGGATTGGGAACTGATGAGTGGCTTAAAAGTTTAGGACTGGGACCATGGAAAAGAAACCTTGAAATATATGCTATAGGGATATTAGGTGTACTCTTATTGCTTTTACTTATTTTAACTTGTTTCTGTAGCTGTATCCAAAAGATGGTTAGTAGGATGATAGAGAAAACCTGGCAAACTAACCTCCTTTCTCAAAAAGAAAAAGACGGGGGAGATGCGGAGAGTTTAGTTCAAGCATGGCTTAAATAAAAAGGCCATGAAGGCATACAGTTGAGAGAGCAGTAAAAGGTAGTTGCGAAGCAGTTCCAAAAGCAGTTCCCAGCCTGATTTCTATAAACAATTAGGCTCTCTCATGCATCACTTTATAAACAATAAGGTTCTCAGACAGTCTTCCCATAACAAGCAAAACACCCTCTCTGGGAAAAGATGGCACCCTGGGAACAGATATGGAAGTTTTGGGAACCTTTCATATCACAGTGTGAACACTGGTTTTGTTTTTAATAAACAATTATAGGCATTGTAAAACAAAGGGAGTGGTTAGAGTTTTCTCTGTTAGCCTATCGTGAACCTGGATTTTGGAATATGCATGAAGTTAATTAGCACTGTTATTTAAAGTGACTGATCAATCAATAAATTGGAGTTCGATGCATTAAAGGATGGTCGTCTCCCCTTCACTTCAATAGTTGCCCTTCTCTGGACATGCTCCAACCCCTCCATGGCCTTCCTAAATTGGGGGGCCCATGACTGGACACAGCATTTAAGGGGCTGCCCAACCAGTGCCCAGCACAGGGGAAGAATCCCTGCCCTGCTCCTGCTGGCCACACCATTCCTGATCCAGGCCAGGAGCCATTGGCCTTCTTGCCCACCTGGGCACACTGCTGCCTCATGCCCAGCCTGCTGTCCATCAGTCCCTGCAGGTCCCTTTCTGCCTGGCTGCTCTCCAGCCACTCTGTCCCCAGCCTGTCGTGCTGCAGGGGTTGTTGTGGCCAACATGCAGGGCCCAGCACTTGGACTTGTTAAACCTCACCGTGTTGGATTTGGGCCCTGGATCCAGCCTTTCCAGGTCCCTCTGCAGAGCCCTCCTACCCTCCAGCAGATCCATACTCACACCCAGCTTGGTGTCATCTGCAAATTTGCTGATGCTGGACTCAGTCCCCTCATCCAGTTCATCAATGCAGATATTGAAATCCATGCTGGCTGGCTCTGACCCCTCGGCCATCCTGTGGGCGCCCTGTGATGGCACTCAAGGTGATCTGTTCCATAACCTTGCCGGGCACCCAGGTCAGGCTGACAGGCCTGGAGTTCCCCAGATCCTCCTTCCAGCCCTTCTTGGGGATGGGCTCACACTGGCACCTCCAGTCCCCTGGGGCCTCCCTGCTGAGCCAGCACTGATGGTAAATGATGGAGAGCAGCTTGGGGAGCTCATCCACCAGCTCCCTCATGCCCCTAGGATGGATTCCATCCTGTCCCATACACCTGTGAGCATCTGAGTGGCTCAGCAGGTCACCAACTGCTCCCTCCTAGATGAGAAAGGCTGTTCTGCTCCCTGTGCCCATCCACCAGCTCTGGAGAACACTTGTCCTGAGGGCAACCTGTCCAAATACTGAAAATTGACAAACAAAATATTAAGTAGCTTTGTCTTTTTCTTATTTTCAGTTACTTTATTCTCCCTCCTTCTCCCTCCTGTTGCTATAAATTTTTTTATAAAAACATTTTTCATTCTTTTTAGACAAGCCTCCAGGTTAAATTCTAATTGAGCTTTCACCTCTCAACTTCCCTTTCTTAATAACCTAATGACATCCTTATACACTTCCTGCAATTCTGGTCTTTTCTTCTCCTGAGTTCCCAGAAAAGCTGCATGGGAAGCCGGGACAGTCCTTTTCCTCACTAGATCATGTTTTGGCACACTGGGACAGGCTGCTCCTTCCCCCTTAAGATTACTTTTTTAAAATGTGTCCATTCTTCCTGACCCCTTTTTATTTAAGGGCTGTTTCCCTTCAAAAAATCAATACCTGATTTGGTACTCCCAAAATCAGCATCCTAAACAGGCCGAAGTCTGCCCTTCCAAATTCCAGTGCAGAAGTTTTGTTGCTGCCCCTCCTTCTTTCACAGAACATTGAAAACTTGATTATTTCATGCTCACTGTGCCCCAGGCAGCCTCTGAGCCCCACATCTGCCACCAGCCCTTCTCTGTTTGTGAACAGCAGCAGACAGAGCTTTCCATGGCAGTGGGTGTGTTACCAAAAATTTGGTAAAACAGAAAACTCCTTAACACCAATGTAGCATTAAGAAGTAGTATTCTTTATTCAGCTGGATGCACGGGGGATAGCTCCTCCCAAAGCCGTGCAGGCTGAGTACAGGGAAGTTTCAGTTTATATTCTGTATATTGCACACATATTCATTGATTTTCCCAGACTAAACATAAATATGATAATCATTTCCCCAAAATCATTCACATATTTCCCCTCCCATTAACCCATGCATTCTTCTGTCCTGGAGGTCTCTCTGGTAGTCTCTGGTGGTCGTGGATCCCAATGTTCCCGTGGCACTGGCTGTGACATTGGTCACAAGGGTTGCAGGCGAAGAGAGAGGCGAGAACGTTGATCCATGATCAGAAGGCTTGATTTATTATTTTATGATATATATACTACATTATAACTATACTAAAAGAAATAGAAGAGAAAGGTTCTCAGAAGGCTAGCTGAGCTAAGAATAGAAAAAAAAGAATGAATAACAAAGATCTGTGTCTCAGAGCGTGAGCGGGAGCCAGCTCTGCCGTGACTGGTCAGTAAATCCAAACATCCACAGGAGACCAATCACGGATCCACCTGTTGCACTGCACAGCAGCAGATAACGATTGTTTACATTTGTTGCTGAAACTTCTCAGCTTCAGCAGGAAAAATCTTAATGAAAGGATTTTAATGAAAAGATGTCTGTGACACCTGGCTAAGCTGGCAGGACACTGAGGCTGGTGAACTTCCAGTTCCCCTTCTCACACAATGGGCATTGTGTGGTTTCCATAGGCCTGGGGTTTTGGAGAACAAGCTCCAGGTGTCAGCTCACCTGGTGGAGACAATTTATCATCTCATGTTGATTTCTGTTTCTCCTGGCTGATTTATGACCGGAGATAGCTCAGGGACGCCACTTGTCGGTTTCTCGGCTGTTTAGGTGGCCTGGAAAGGCCCAGGGTGGCCTTGGACAGCCGCACTTCAAAGGACGAGGAGAGACTTCTGATCTTTTCTCGGTCTCGGTGTTTATTAATTGTTTATCTAAAAGATTTTCTTTCAGCCCAACAGAGGTCTGCACAGCAAGCCAGCCATGAGCACGCTGAGAGCCCCCGGGGCGGTCACTTTTCTTTATACCCGAAGTTACGTATACAATATTTATAATTTTTCCCCAATACCTTCTACCCTTATTAACCGGTGCACTTCTAGTAATAACCAATCCCAAAGTGCCACCATCACCACAGAAGATGGAGGCCAAGAAGAAGAAGAAGAAGGACAGGACATGCCCCAATTCCTCCATCTTACTTGTTTAGACCCCCCTGTACAGAAATCCTAAACCCTGTGTTTTACACTCTAATTAACTTATCCCTTCACCATTCACCCCAGTGAAATCCTCCTATCCTCATACAGGTGTCATCTCCTGTGTAGGATCAAAGTCCTGCCACCAGACACTTCTGGCAACATTCCAGGACTCCCGAGCCCCCCAAGGGTGTTCTCGGCCACTCTGCACCTCCATCCTGAGGTGCTGAGATCCCATATCTCCCCCTTCTGTTTGCACCAGGAAGACTTCTTTTGCTATCCGATTCATAGCGTGTTTTAAACATGCAAATATGCATGGGACGACAAGTATGAGGACTAGGAGAACTATTAAAACATAAAATCCTACCCTTAAAATTCCTCTCCAAATGGGAGAGATGTCAAAGAATTCTACCAGCTGATCGATCCATGATCCTGTGATCTCGCCAAGCTTATTTATGCTATCTTTTATATTTTTAATACTTTCATGAATTGACCTTGAATGATCCGAGAGATTCATGCAGCACATCCCTTCAAACTCTTCACACCCATGTCCATGAGCGAGCAATAGATAATCGATCGCCGCTGTGTTTTGAAGAGTCGCCTGTCTCACACCCATGATGTCCTTTAACATGTCATCCAATGTGACAGACACACACCTCGCATGTTTGCTTAACCAACAACCCATGTGGTCGATCTGAGTCAAGGCCACCCCTGATGCTGTTTGAGGTGAGAAAATTGCTGTAGCAATTCTCTCTGTCTTGTCCCAAGAAAATATTTCATCATTGCAATCTGCCGCATATTGTTCTATTGATCTTTTTTCTCTGTACCTTTTCTCTCTTAGCATGTTCAAATCAGGTGATAACATTGAGATTTCCCCAATGCTGCATGGAACTCCCGTGGCATTAGCAGGAATGCCGTGCCAAATTCTGTCCCCGCAAATTAAAAACAAACCCCGTGGCAATTGCACTGGGACCTGGACCGATCCTCTGGTAGTTTTCTCTGTATTTTTACACCATGCTGACGCATTCTTATAAAATTCATGAATGGGAATCAAATCGACAGTTTTCGCCTTTGTGACATTTGGAGCCTCAAACTGCATGCAGAGTTCCATTGTAATGGACCCAAAAATCTCCAATTCCTGAGGTTCCACTGGGACTTGCATGAATAATGGTGTCGTGGATGTCATTGGTGATTCATCGTGCCTCATTCCTCGCCTTGAGGTTTTTGGCCTCACTCCTAGATCCGAAAAGGAAACTCGAGGATCCTGTTGATATTCCTTTTTCGCTGCATCAACTGAATGCAAGAAGCTTTTTGCTGCTTCTGCTGCTGACAGCATCCATGTCGGAACACCTTCTGATGCTGTGATCCGTATGACATCTTCTCCTTGTAGTTGTTCTTCATCTGAGCTTTCATCATCTTCATGAAATCCCGAAGTCGATGGATAATCCCTTTGTTGCGTTAATATTGTTTTCTTTAAAGTGCTTTTCTTTTTATATAATGTTGGAAAATATTGCTGCATTGTTGCAGCCTCGCCACGAGATGGCGGTGTGGCTCCGCCGAACCGGTCCGGCATGTCGTGCACTTCTGCCCTCCTGCCACTAGGTGGCGCTGTCACCGGCTTCCCCAGCTCGGATGACGGAATGAGCTCGACTGCTCTTCCTTTTCCGGTCGGCTGCCGTGTCGGCGATCTCATTTGAGACCGTGTTTGCTCGGCTTTTAATTCAGCTAAAGATGGAGCTTGAACACCAGAACGTCTCCCTTGAAGGCAAGGGACTGGAACTCCGAGGGTTTCATCCGAAGGTACCAAGTCTGGAGAGGGTGTGGTGCCGGGGGACGTAGAGTCCCGAGCACGGCCCTTCCTCGCCCGAGACGTCACAGGGGATCGGGCCCGCCCCCGCCCGTGCTCTACTCTCTGCGCATGCGTGCTCTCCGAGCCGCTCCCTGTCTCTCCCGAGCTGACGTCACTTTCTCCCCCTTGTTCCACCTCCGAGGTCTCCTCCCTCGGTCTGTCCCTGACTTTGACACTGTGTCCACTCCTCCCACCGGAGTGTACAGCCCGCCCCCCGCCGGCACCCGAGCCCACCCCGCAATTCGAGCCGACTTTCCCCCCGGGTTCTTGCGAGTTTTGCCTGCCGCTCGCGTCTCCGCTATTCTGCCGACCGGGGCAGCCGCCATCCCCAGCGCTGCGCTGACAAATGCCGCACGGGAACTCGTGTCTCCCATTATCTCTTTACTCGCGCCCCCCGCCTGCTCCGCCGCTGCCGCGCCGCGAGAAAGCGCCCCCCCCCGATCCCTTCTCTCCCCTCTGCACCCCCCCCTTGCGATCCTGACTCCCCTGTACTCTCCGGGGTTTCAGGACGCTTTAGGAGCTTCCTGGGGTTTCTGGGTTTTGGGACCGGGGGCTTTAATATTATTTCCTGCTCTCTTTTCTCGAGAGCCCTTTCCCCCTGGCTTCTTGAGGCCAGAGCTAATTTTTTCCCGGAGCTTTGCTCCCCCCTTCCTTCTGAGGGTGACGCAACTTTTCGTTGCTCTCCCAGTCTTTTCGACTGTACCAAAATGTCTTTTAGCATTAATCTTGCCGGCGAGAGCAGCTTTAACACTGTCTCATCTTTTTTTGTCGCTAAGAAATATAAGTGCCTATTGATTTCCTGCCAAAACCCCACTTTGAATAGCAGGCATGTTTCGGCAAGTGGGTAATTAAGCCTTGCCCACAACAATAACTGTTTTAATTCTTTCTTTGGGATCCCTTCTGTGTATGCTTGAGCCACGCCTTGTAAGGCAGACAAAATTTCCCGTTGTTCCTAGGAGAGTGTGCAATTATGTTCTTATTTTTTGACCTTCTCACCGAATCTGTCGTCAGAGCTGTCCGAAGGCTCCCGGTCTCTGTCCAGCAGGTCACAGGAGAAGGATCCGGAGGCGCCTTCCGGTTCCGATCCGGGCTGCTCTGCTACGAACTGTCTTCGGCAGAAGCTGAGAGATGTAATTCTCAGTGACTGTTGTTTTTTGTAGACTCTTCTGGCTGTTTTTTTTTTTTTCTTCTTTTCTTTTCTCTTTTCCTCAGGAGCAATCAGTGCTCTCCTGGGAACTCGTCCTAGATCGGAGTTGCCCTCTTGGCTTTTCAGCTCTTTAGCTCTTCAGCTCTTCAGGGCTGATCCCCCCCCGAAAGGGTTGGTGGGGAGTAGCCCACGCAGCGAACGCCACTTGTTGATTTCTGTTTCTCCTGGCTGATTTATGACCGGAGATAGCTCAGGGATGCCACTTGTTGATTTCTGTTTCTCCTGGCTGATTTATGACCGGAGATAGCTCAGGGACGCCACTTGTCGGTTTCTCGGCTGTTTAGGTGGCCTGGAAAGGCCCAGGGTGGCCTTGGACAGCCCGGCGCTTCTAAGGACGAGGAGAGACTTCTGATCTTTTCTCGGTCTCGGTGTTTATTAATTGTTTAATTAATTAATCTAAAAGATTTTCTTTCAGCCCGACAGAGGTCTGCACAGCATGTCAGCCATGGGCACACTGAGAGCCCCCGGGGCGGTCACTTTTCTTTATACCCGAAGTTACATATACAATATTTATAATTTTTCCCCAATACCTTCTACCCTTATTAACCGGTGCACTTCTAGTAATAACCAATCCCAAAGTGCCACCATCACCACAGAAGATGGAGGCCAAGAAGAAGAAGAAGAAGGACAGGACACGCCCCAATTCCTCCATCCTACTTGTTTAGATCCCCCTGTACAGAAATCCTAAACCCTGTGTTTTACACTCTAATTAACTTATCCCTTCACCATTCACCCCAGTGAAATCCTCCTATCCTCGTACAGGTGTCGTCTCCTGTGTAGGATCAAAGTCCTGCCACCAGGCACTTCTGGCAACATTCCAGGACTCCCGAGCCCCCCAAGGGTGTTCTCGGCCACTCTGCACCTCCATCCTGAGGTGCTGAGATCCCACAATCTCATAACATGAGGTCACAGAGTGGGCTATGACATCACAGAGTGGGTTATGTGAGGTGTTTGGGCAATATGACATCATATACTGCCTCTGTGACATCACAGAGCCGGCTGTGACATCAGAGGGCAAATGTCTGATGTCACAGAGCAGACTGTGACATCACAGAGTTGACTGTGACCAGCTGTTACCAGCCATCAGAGATCAGCTGTGGGGCATTGGAGAATGGGCTGTGATATCACAGAGCAGGCTGTGACATCCCAGAGGGGCTGTGTGACATCCCAGCAGGGCTGTGTCAGGTCACTGGGTTGGTCACTCTGCCCCAGCTCCCCCTCACAGTTTCTCCCAACAAGTCCAATGCTGTTCATGCCCAGCAGGGTCCCTGTCCCCCAGGATCCCCCCGGCCCACCTGGAGCCACAGCCTCCACCAAAGGATGTTCCACAGGATCCACCCCAGAGCCTGACAGGGGACAAGGGGCCAGGGCTGTGTGACCAGGACATCAAGGACAGCTATTATCCAGGTCACTGTGGCCTGGGTTGGGTTGGCCAGGGCAGGAAAGATGTCTGGCAGCTGGAGCAGGGTCTGGGAAGGGCCTCCAAGGTGGGGCTGGAGCCCTTGGGCTGTGAGCAGAAGCTGAGGGAGCTGGGCTTGTCCAGCCTGGAGCAGGGAAGGCTGAGGGGCTCCTCATGCCAGCCTGGCAGTGCCAGCGAGGAGGGGATGGAGAACACAGAGCCAGGCTCTTCACCAGGGGGGGGGGGGGGGGGATGGGGGGAGACAAAAGCCAATGGGTGGAAGGGGAAAGAGGGGAGATCAGCCAGGACAAGAGGAGATGAAATGAGTCAGGCTGGTTTCAGCTTTTCCTCACCACCAAGAGCAGCCTGACTTCCCTTCTCCATCCACCACTGACAGCTTTGCAAATCAGGAATTGTTTGAGCTGTTTTGTCCCCAAAACAGAACGAGCATCCTGATAAAGGAACTTAATTGTGTTTATATCTATCACAGAACCACGTTTCTATAAAACTAATTTTAGTATGGAAATAACGTGTGAATGGTGGACTCATCAGATGCCGCCGGGGTGTTGCACATAGCTCAGGGAAGAGCGTGATTGTTATTAATTTGTGTCCTGTTCAACTGTGGTCCGTTGGCCATTAAGAGAATCTTTCTGTGCCTCTGAGTCTCATCAGTTCCTGACCGGCAAAGGACAGAAACCCTGATGAGCTGTGCTTCCCACTCCAGTGGTGGAACTTCCACCTTCCTCCATAGCCAAAGCAGAGCTGCCTTGTACCAGAAAGTCCCTGGCAATGGAGGAATGAAGGAAACAGGAGAGGCTGTGGGGATCAGGTGCGGGGTAGATTCAGGGACAAGACTGACTTTTGCATTTGATGGAGCTGTGCCTTCCCCTGGCTTTCTTGGCTGAAAAGAAATGAACATCCCTCTGTGTCTTGGGCAGCTCCTTCTCCAAGGAAAGCAGGTGGGAGTTGGAGCCAAGGAGCTGAAAGCTGCAGGTTCAGCCTGGGTTGGAGGGAGCTCAGATTGGCACAAGGCTGCCCTGAGTGCCAGGGCTTGGATGGGGGAAATGGTGGGGTGGGGGTAGAGACAGAGTCTGATTGATTGTCAGCCGAGAAGGGTCTTGATTTTCATGTCTATTCAAACTGCATGAGGAGGTACTTGGATTCAGTGTCAGCTGGAGATTGCACGTATCAATAAATTAGCAGGGAGAAGAAACCTGAATTGGACCTAGGAAATCTTTTCTCACTGTCTCTTTAAATAGAATCTATTAAACTTGAATACACTACTGGAATTCGTCTAATTAACCACAAAAGATTTGAAAATTAAATCAAATTACCCCCAGAGGCTTGGCTTGTTCAGGTGTTCTGAATGTCAATGAGCCCTGGGACACTGAATTCCTGCACTCAAGAGCTGAAGGCTGAACAAGCCACTGGAGCAGGAAAATTCAGCAGCAGCCTCCAAGTTGCTGAGGATGTCAGCAGCCCCCACTGAGGCCATCCCTGCCCAGAGACCGTGGGGGAATGGGCAGACAAGGAGAGCGTCCCTGGGGCTGGGGCAGCACAACTCAGAGGCAGCAGCGGCTCCAGCTGGGAAATGGAGTGTGGAATGTGGCTGGGAAAGCCCTGCCTGGGCTGTGCCAAGCAGGACAGACAAGCCCTGACTCCCATCCCCCAAACAATTCTCTCAAGGAAACATTTAAAAGGAATTACAGTTGTTTGTGTACACTGAGTTGGACTCTATGAAGAAATACCAATAAGAGATTCTCAGGAGCCCAAACCAATCAAACAGCCTATACTGGCAGCTTTAGAAAATCAGAGAAACTTTGGCAATGGGTTATGATAACATGATAACATTGTAGTAGTTTTGATCTGTTAATTTAAGATTTTTCTCATCTTGAGATTTCTTAATTAATGGATTGATGAGTGTGGTCGGTTTTAGTGTTGGTTAATTATTTATGTGTTTATTTTGTTGTGAGATAGGATTACGAGAAAGGTAAAGTAGACTTAAAATTTTAAACGGGTATAAAGAAAATTTTATTAAAAGCAAGTAAAAGAAAAAAGGTAGTAAGAATTAAAATAAATTCTTTAGAGCACTTTTTTTTCTTTACAATTTTTTTAAAATCTGACAATATAAAGAAAATAAAGTTTCTAGTGGTTTACTATTTCTAGAATTGTCTTTTTTTTAGTTTTAGGGTGATAAGTTTTTCTTGTCAAGATTATGGAGGTTTTTTACAGGAGGACATTTTTTTTTGTGGTACTTAATATTGTCATGGATAACAGTTGTCTGGGGAACTTCATTATTGTGAAATTGTCTTTATAGCTACAAGCATTTTACAGCTTGTTGATGGGCCATGTTGACTTGTGGGGTATTGTTTTAAAGATGAGTTATAATAAAGTTTTTATTATTTACTTTTTAAATTATTTTTATTTCTGGGAATAGAGATCTTCTCTTGGGGATACTGAATTACGTTTTTTTTTTCCTGTTTAAAATTCTCATGAAACTGCAGGTTTTTTAACATTTGTTTATTTTAGCATGGAGATTTTTGTTTGATACAAATTTGAATTTTTAAAAAAGTTTTGTAAAGAAAAAGAGTTTTTTCTTTATAGTTTATAAAAGGATTTTAGTTTTAAGATTAAGGTATTTTTTTCTTTCTTTTAAATTGGGATTTCATTTCTTCTTTACTGACTTTGGTGGTTTTATGTTTTTTTTTTTATATGCTTGCATTTTTTTTTTCTTTAACTGGAGGGAGGATTGAAGTATTGAAAGGGTTAACATCTGACCTGCCAGTAACTTGTGGTGGAAGTCGTGGTTGTGTTGTGCTACAATTGGTTTTATGGTTGGTTTTTGGCTTTTTTTATGTTTAAGTTTTTAGTTGTAAGGTTATTTTGTATGGGTTGTAGGTTGTAGGGGTTTTATGTTTTAGTTGTGTTGGGGGGAGGGGACTTGGTAAGATTTCAATAGCTGTGTCTTGCTTTGTTCTGGTTGTGGTTTTGTAGCCGCTTGTTTTCCTGTTTGGTAGTTGTTGGGGTTTGGTTTGGTTACAATGGGGCCAATGTGGAGAGGGGCAGCCTGCGGAGGGAATAAGGGGCTCAGCCCATGGCAGGGTTGCTTGGTTTGGTTGGGTTGGGTTGGGTTGGTTTGGTTGAGATGGGGGCCAGGACCAGGGCCCACTGCTTCTTTGTTGACTGGAAAAGAAAGAGGAAGTTCCTGGGCTTTTTCATCTTTAACATTTGTGTTTCACAGAGACGTGTTCAGTATTTCAGGGGTTTAACAGATTGTCACTTACACAAAAAAGTTTTACTTTTTAAAATTCTTCTCATCTCAAATTACAACAGACATTCAGTCAACATAAAACACTTCTCAAAGCATTGACTTGAGCCATTCAACTTCACAAATTCTAAGCCTCTTCCATTTAATATTAATCAAAATTTGCAGGAGCACAGAAAGAGAAGAAGACACAGAAAAGAGAGCAAGGCAAAAAGATGCAGAGAAGCACACACAGCTTCCAACTCCTGGATTCCAGCACTGTTCAGGTGGAAATTCCAAGAGGAGGCAGGGTCAAGATGTGTGCTTGCCTTGTGGTCAGCCTTCAATACCCCTTGGTCTTACTGGGTCCTTCCCCCAGGTAGGCCTTGGGCTCATTTGGTCCCTCAGGAGCTGGGCTGGGGGCTGCAAAGGTGACTGTGAAGCATTGTCTGTGCTGTGCCAGGGACTGGCAGCCACTGCTGGGCTGGGATAGAGGCTCTGGGGGGATTGGGGTTCCAGGGAAGGGCAGTGCTGGGGTTCCAGGGCTGGGCAGGGCTGCCCCTTCCTCCCCCAGACACAAAATGTTTAGAGCCAACAATCTCCTCCAGTCTGACACAACAGGCATGGTTGGAGGTGGAACCCCAGTTCTGGCATGGGCACCTGAAAGAGAACAGCAGTTCTTTTCCATAGGAAGGAAAGCACAGAGCCCCAGTGTTTGGAAGGCTGGTGAGAGCCTCACTGGGCCAAGGCCAGCCAGACTTGTCAGGAATGGTAGATTTTGTCTGGGAGCAGTCTTTGGATTTAGGGAATTTTGGAGGTGAAAACGCAATCTTGGCCATGGACACCTGGAGAAGCAGGACAGTCCTTTCCGATAGGAAGGAAAGCGCAGAGATTTCCCCAATGTTTTGGGGACAGATGGGAAGTGACCCTTGTGAAACCACTGCAGGCAGATTTGTACTGGCAATATTCCTATGGGAACAATCCCTGGATATAAGGAAATTCGGAGGAGAAATCCCAAATCCGACCATGGGTTCCTGGAGGAGAAGGAGAGTTCTTTTCCATAGGAAGGAAAGCATGGAGTCCCCGTGCTTCAGCAGCAGATGAGAAGAGATCCTCAACATGCCAGGGTCAGCTGGACCAGTCAGGTGGCCCCTGGGAGGCCAAACCAACCAGACCTGTTCTTTGCTCCTTTGGTTTTATGGGGCCCCACACTGTCAAAATGATGCCTTGGATCTATGAGGCCCCACAGTGCCATAATGGTGACCTGTTTCTATGGGGTCCAGCAGTGTCACAATGGTCCCTTGATTACAAGAAGACCTGCAGTGTCACGATAGACCCTTGGTTCAATGGAGTCCCACAGTGTCACAATGGCCCCTAGGTTCCAGAAGGCCCCACAGTGTCACAATGGTTCCACTGATTCCATCAAGCCTTGCAGTGTCACAAAGATCTCCATGGTTCCCCAGGTCCCACAATGTCATGTGACTCTTCTTTTCCATGAGCCTTGCAATGTCACAATGGACCTTTGGACCCTGGGGGTTCGCAGTGTCACAATGGTCTCTTTGGTTCCACTGTGTCACAATGGACCATTGATGACAGGAGGCCACTCTGTGTCACCCTGGAGCTTTGGTTCCATGCAGGCCTTCAGTGTCGCAATGAACCTTTGGTTCAATGGAGTTCCACAATGTCACCATGGCCTCGAGGTTCCATGAAGCCCTGTAGTGTCACAATGGTCTCCTTTGGTGGCCCAATGTCACAATGGACCACTGAGGACACGAGGCCCTGCAATGTCACAATGGACCTTTGGTTCCATGAGGCCCTGCAGTGTCACAATGCTTTGCTTATTCCATGGGGCCTCATAGTGTCACAATGATCTCCATGATTTCATGAGTCCCCTCAGTGTCACAATGGCCCCTTGGTTCCATGAGGCTGTCAAGTGTCTAAGTGAAGTTAAATGCTGCTAAGAATTGTTTTTTTGCTAAGTTTTGAAGTTTAATATAAGTTATAAGCTAAGTTAAATATTGATAACTGTTAGTCCTCTTTTAAATTGCTAAGTCATAGGTTACAATTTAAGTTAAATACTGTTTAGAAGCATTTAACTTCACTTAGACCTTGTGACTTACCTTACCTACATGCCTGACTGACTCAGCTATCCAAGGCACTCCAACCCCTCAGAGAGCAGCATTTCTGCCACATTTCCCCAGCACAGGCACTCCTGTGTGCACACAGACACAAAGAGTCAGTGCAAGGCACCTGTGGGCAATTCCCCTGAGGGAAGGGAATGCTCACTGTGGATCCTTTGGCATCTCCCCAGGGGGTGAAGGATTGAGCCTGGAGGAGTGGGGGCATCAGCCCAGACTCTGTGTCGTTGTTCAGGATCCCCGAGTGCAGCGAAGGGGAGAGTTCCCGGCTGGGAGAGGCCCCACTCAGAGGGAGTCGCTGGCCCAGGAGTGTCACTATAGGACACAAAAGAACACAAGCTCACATCGTTGTTCTCAAGGTGAAGAAAAAAGGGGAGGTTTATTTTCTGACTCCAACATTTACAGCTTTCCAAAAGTGACAGTGGATTGGAGGGTGACAGTGACACCTCTCCAATGACACTGGAAAAACCAACAGTCCATCAACTGTCTCTTCCTGAAAGGAATGGTAAACAATGAGTTATTTGTAGAAAGTGTGTGAGAAAGTTCACTACAAGAATGTCAACATCAGAAGGCTTAGAAAATCTTAAAATAACAGGGCAACATCTCACCGTTTTCCTTTAAAAAAGAAAAAAAAGAAAATGAACAATATGATAAAGAAAATATGAACACTGTTCAGTGTCCACTTGCAGAGGAATCACTCTTATCATCTGCATCCGAATCATCACTCAATGATTCCCCCACTTGATGCCTTTCAGGTTGGTCATGGTTTCCATCTTGCTCATCAGCTGGATTCTGTCTCTGCGGTTGCAGGTCAGGGTGAGCACACTTCAAAGGTACCCAGCGTACCCCAGTATTTGTGGATACTCAAGCATACCCGCACCCCGAAGCAATATGGTCATAGGGACCTTCCCACTATTTGGTGACTAAATTCTGCACCTGTACCTTCACTCAAGGCTGATGTGCCTCGTCCGCAGCCTGCAATGAGAGAAGGTGATTCAAAATGACAGGGTTATTTGAGTTCTGCTGCACAGTGAGATGATTGATTGTGCACAAGGCTTTTGCCAACTGACTGTGCGTGGTTTCACCCTGCATTCCCCATTTTTGTTTTTGAAGAACCTGCTCCAGAGGACCATGAGCATGTTCTACAATAGCTTGACCAGTTGGAGAATGAGGGATACCAAACTTGTGCAAGACACCCCACAATTGCAGGAACTGCCGCACCTTTTGCGATGTGTAAGCAGGACCATTGTCGGTTTTCAGAGTAGAAGGTATGCCCAGAATGACGTCCTGCCTCCAGTGGGCAAGGATGTCACGTGCCTTCTCCCCAGTGTGAGCCGAAGCCCACATCACAGAGGAGAACGTGTCCACCGTGACATGCACATACTTAAACCAGCCAAACTCGGCAATCTGGGTGACATCGGTCTGCCAAAGCTCCAAGGCCCTAAGGCCTCTGGGATTTACCCCTGCCGGCAAAGGCGGAGCAAGTGCATGGCAGTCATCACATGACTCAACAATGTCACGAGCCTCAGTTTGCATCAGCTGAAAGTGCTTCTGCAGGGTATGTGCGTTCTGGTGGAAAAACCCATGGGATGCCTTGGCCTGCGCGAGTGTATCAGGCTGAGGCGCTCCCCACGCTGGATTAGCCAACTTGTCAGCCCTCGCATCACCTTCCACTATAAAGCCTGGCAAATTGGTGTGACTCCTGACATGCAGAACATAGAATGGATGAACCCAGGCCTAAATGGCACACCACAAAGTCTTCAGTAAATGAAACAAGGCAGGATTACTGACCTCTTTCAAAACGGAATGACCCAAACTCTGTGTGGTATTGGCCACATAGGTGGAATCCATGACCAGATTGAAAGGTTCCTGGGAAAATCAACCAATTGGGCTGACCCATCCTCATGAGCTTCCAGAACCTGCCACTCTGATTGGTCTCTCCAAGTAACAATGGCGTTTCCTGTTCTCCCTGAACCATCAGTGAAGACAGTGGGTCCTTGCACAGATTCCTGGCTATTTTTGGGCCGCAAAGAGATTTGTGTGAATTTCACCATATGCAGTAGCCTATGACTGGGCAGATGATAAATGATCTGCCCTGAAAAATTTTCCAGAGCACTCTGCAGGGACACACTGTTTGCAAAGCTCCAGTCAAAATCCTCCCGTTGCATCGGGAGTATGATCTTTGCAGGATCCGCACCCATCAATTGCAAACACCGTTGCTGGCATTTGATTATCCAGCAAGCAATCAGCTCAAACAATGCAGTTGCCGTCTTCTGCAGCTGATGGGGCAGGAAAACTGATTCCAACATGTGCGAGGAATGGGACCATTTGTCACTCCATTGGCCAATAATGCCCGTGGGATGCGAATCTGGAGTGGTGATGAACACAGTGACATCAACAGAGGGATCAATGCGATAAACTTGGCAAGCCGAAACAGCTTGCTGAACCACCTCCAACGCCATGAGCGCCGCAGGGGCAGTGTGAGAGGCGACTTTAGATAAGAGTCTCTTTTCAACAAATCATACAGAGGAGACAGCTGTGCATCAGTTAGTCCCAAGTACAGACATGACCAAGTGATGACACCTACCAATTTCTGAGCATCATTCAGTGTCTTCACAGAATGCACAAATCGCACCTCCTGGTGATGGATCATCCCTTCCAGAATTTTGACCCCCAAGTACTTCCAAGGTGGTTGTTGTTGAACCTTTTCTGGAGCCACCTGCAGTCCATGGGCATGGAAAGCATCGAGCAACCGAGGCTGAATCCTCAGCAGCTCATCCTGGGTGGGCATAGCCACCAGAATGTTGTCCATATAATGATACAGACGTGCATCAGGAAACTGCTTGTGAACAACAGACAAGGCAGGAGAATTCTGCATGCCCTGGGGCAACGTCCTCCATTGATATCTCTGTGCGGGCTCAGCCTCAATAATCGCTGGCACTGAGAAGGCAAACATCGGACTGTCATCGGGATGCAAAGGAATCATAAAGAAACAATCCTTCAGATCCACAATGAGGACCGACCAGGCAGGGGGAAGCATGGTAGGCGATGGCATGCCCACCTGCAATGTTCCCATGCTTTCCATCACGGCATTAACCTTTCGGGGGTCTTGCAACAGCCTCCACTTCCCAGATTTCTTTTTGATGCAGAAGACAGGAGTGTTCCAGAGACTGGTAGAAGGCTCCAGATGACCCTGTGTGGAAATCCACAAAATTAGAGGATTTTGGGAAAGCTTCAAGATGCAGGCCTCAGAGACAGCAGAACTGTGAGCAGAGCTATGCAGCAGCCATGAGATAGGTCAGCAGAAAAATTATTTAAAATGTAGAAAAGCAAGGGCAAATAGAACAATGGTCTGTGTATTAACACTTGTCTAGAATAGCTCTGTAAGCTACGGAAAGTTTATCTAGCAAGATATTAGGAAGATTAAAGCTTAATAATGGAGCTCTGTGCATTGTGTTTTTAAGGCTTACAAGCAGGTATTGTATTCAAAATAAGAAAGCATTGTTTTAACCAAAGGTACGTGTGCTTATGGTGATTGGCTAGAACTGCTGTCAATGTGCTTTTGCTTTGTGTGATTGGTCAAGAAACTTATAAAGTAAGTTGTAACATTAAGTTCCTGGTCTGCTGCCTGGAATGTGAGCTGCTGGCATCTTCCCATTGTCATAACCATGTAATGAGACTGATGCTGAAAATTAAAGCAGCTCAAGGCACATTCTACAGCAGCCCTGTCTGGTTCGTGGTTTGTACAAAGCCCCCCTGCCATCTTCACCCTGATCCAAGTGCTGCTGCACCAGGTTCTGAAGGGCGACCAATTTATCTTGAGGGAGGGGCCACTGCTTCTCCCAGACAGATTTGTCCACCAGACACCAAATAGGAGGAGTAAGACACTCTGCGCCCTTCATCGCAGTGGCCCCCATCAAAAATCCGTCCTGATGCACAACCCTCAGACAGACAAAACATCCCTCCCCCAGAGGTTGGGAGGAGTTGAAGTAACATGAGGCCTAACCCAGGCTGTCTGTCCCTCTGGGTTCGCAACCAGCACTGGCTGCTCGCTCATGTAGCATTGCGCCGTCCCTCCCAGGCCAGCGACAGACGTCCCCACCGGATCCAAGGGCCATTCTGGGGGCCAGGCTGAAAGGGGAGAACCATGACGTCAGCACCACTGTCGAGAAGCCCGCGGAGGTGGATTTCCGATGGCGTCGCACCAGGAACAGACAGGGTACACAGCATCTCGGGACGGTCCTTGGTCAGGACAGCAGTCCAGTAAACTTGAGGTGGCCCAGTGTATCCAAAGCCACCAGCTACCGGTCAGCTGTCCTGCCAACAGAGGACTTAAAAGGCACAAGTTGAGCAAGTTGCGTCCCTTTCGGGATCGTGACAGGAGGGGGTGGGTGTGGAGACCATGGCACAAATCTGCCATGTGAAATCTGCATCAATGAGCCCCAGGGGCACAATGATGCCCTGAAGGGTGGCACTAGATCTCCCCATCAGGAGAGCACTCATGCCTCCACCCAAGGGATCAAAGGAATCCAGGAGAACCTTGTGTATTTTACATGATTCTAAGACAACTGTTGCTGTGGTGCAGACATCCACACCTGCTGATCCACGGGTGCCGGCTGCAAGCCAGCAAAGGAGACCTCCATCGGCTCCAGGGTCTGGAGAGAAGCTTGTGTCTGGGCACGTGCCTTCTGCGTGCTCTGCTTCATGTTTCCCGAGCCCAGTAAAGCCTGGCCATTAACATGAACAGTCGCCTTGCAGACATTGGACATGTGATTCAGTCTACCACACCAACCTCATAAGAACATGGGGAATTTGACCTTCTGTGCTTTCTTCCCCCGCTTCTTGCCAGCCTGCGCAGTCCCCTGCTGTGGCCACCTGCCCTGCGGTGCTGCCCAGACTGGCTGCACAGCGGCAGCCACGGCAGCCAACTTCTGACCCGAGGGGATGATGTCTGCACAGGCCTCCACCATCTGGGAGACAGTAGGAAAACCAGGCACAGCCACTATGACCCTCCTACAAGCATCCTTGCAATTACACCTCGCAAGGTTTGCAATCCCAATCCTCTTTGCCACAGGATAAGACACCTACCTTTCCACAGATGCAGTCAGCCTTGCCTCAAATGCCATGAAAGACTCATCAAATCAACCCCCTGGACAATGGTTGCAAACGGTTGCTTTGGAGCAGCCATTTCCAGGGTCTGAACAATTGCTGCCGTGCCCAGCATGTGGCACTGGTCAAGCACAAGGGGATCGTATCCAGCCTGTGCCTGAACATTGGCATAAAGCCCTGTGCCCAACAGCATGTCAGCGACAACCCCACGCCTGGGGTCCTGTGGCGCCAATGCAGCATTCTGCATCACCGCATGGGCCACCAAACAAGCCCACTTGGTCTCAAAAACACCAAATTGCACTCAGTCAAAAAGAGAATATGCCACACGATCGAGGTCATGAGGCGTCAGCATGTCCGTAGCAACCCTCCCAAGAGTCTGCATAACCTCAGCAGACCCCAAATCATGCTGAGCAACCGCATCATGGACTTCCCTCTCCAACTTATACAAAAGCAGTTCATAAGTGTTGTGAGTAACACTCCTGAGCATAGGGAAAGCCTGGGAAACCCCTGGCAAAGCCACAGCACCTGCTGTGTTCTGCTACTTGGGCCCCACAGGGACAAGAGGTGATAACTGATTGGGAGCCAGGTCAACACCACTCACCCCCACACCCCCTGCAGCATTGGATGAGCCAGAGGAGCCTGCTCTGGGACCTAGCAGATGCCGCGAGGAGGCAGGCTCAGACATCTCGTTAGTCTTAGTTCTGGCTTCTTGCCAGAAAGGCACGGGGTCCCTCGGACACACAGTCACCTGGCACGAGGGAAGCGTCCACAAATTTGACAAGGAGACGCCATGGCCCCGGGAACCCACCGGCCTCCCACCGGCTGTATCGGCATTCGTGCTAAAGATAAATACCTCAGTGCCATGTCGTGCCGCAGCCCCGGCAGGAGGCGCCTTGGCAGGCACAGGTGCCGGCATGGCCTGCAAACCCTATGTGGACTGGCACATGTGACCTTGGTCACAGGGGTTTTCAGGATGAGAGAGAGACAAGAATGTTGACTCCACGATCAGAAGGCTTGATTTATTATTTTATTATATATACACTACATTGTAACTATACTAAAAAGAAATAGAAAGGAAAAGGTTTCTCAGGAGGCTAAGCTAAAAATAGAATTGAAAAGAATGAATAACAAAGATCTGTGTCTCGGCAGAGAGAAAGAGCAGCTCTGCCGTGAGTGGTCAGAAAATCCAAACATCCACAGGAGACCAATCATGGATCCACCTGTTGCATTGCACAGCAGCAGATAACCATTGTTTACACTTTGTTGCTGAAAGGTCTCAACTTCAGCAGGAAAATCCTAATGAAAGGATTTTAATGAAAAGATGTTTGCAACGGGACGAGACCAGCGCGGGGCCCTGTCCCTGAAATGGAGGAGGGGAGGGGTGCCGGGAGAGGTGCAGCCCGTGGAGCTGCATCACTGCAGAGCGGCACAAGGGAGCCTGGCACAGCCAAATCCACCCCAGGGGAACAATTGCCATCCCCTGTGTTGGACCCGTCCCCCAGCACACCGTCCCAGGGTGGGGAGAGAGCTCCACATTGCACAGAAACTCAAACTTCCCCTCGTACATGTCCGAGACAGAAGGGCTCCACTGGGAACTCCGAGGGGTACAAGAGCCACACCCCTGCCAAAGCACCTCATACTTTTTCCACTGCACCAGCAGCAATCCCACGTCTACGGTGCAATCATCAAAGAGGGCCTCCATGCGGAGGACCCCCACAAGAGACCACTCCTCCTTGGAGAACACCTTCCCAGAGTCCGAAAAGAGCCCTCGCTCTCGGGCCCACAGAAACAATCGCTCAAAATCATACCAGGAAATAGAAACCTGTTTCCACTCCAGGACCCCCTCCAGAAGTCCAAAATGAGGGAATCCTTCTCGAAACCCACAGAGGTTGCCATCACCCCAAGTACAGCAGGCAAAGCACCAAAGAGGGGTGACAATACTGGCAATCTGTCTAAGCCTAGGCTGCAGTACACTTTGGCACTCCCCTGATGTCACTAGAGGACAGGAAAGAACAGAAGCGCACACCACTGTTCTCAAGGTGAAAGAAAAAAGGGAAGTTTATATTCTGACTCCAACATTTATAGTTTTCCAAAACTAACAGCGGATTGGAAGGTGACAGTGCCACCTCTCCAATGATACTGGTCAAACCAACAGCCCTTCAACTCTCTCCTCCTCCATAAAGGAATGCAAAACAATGAGTTATTTATACAAAGTGTGTGAGAAAGTTCACTACAAGAATGTCAACATCAGAAGGTTTAGAAAATCTTAAAAAATCAGGATGACACAAGTCTGGCTAGGCTTGGCCTCTGGTTACTGCCTCTCTGGTGACTGCCCCTGCACCACTGGGGCTCACTTGTTTCCTTCGTATGGAGACCATTGTGACACTGCGGAGCATTGTGGAAACAATGGACCATGGTGACACTGCAGGCCCTTGTGGAACCTGTTACACTGTAGACCCTTAAGGAACCAAGAGGAACATTGTGACCCTGCAGGGTATCGTGGATCCCAGGGGCCACAGTGACACTGTGGGGCCTTGTGGAACCAAGGATATCTGGATATCTTTGTGGGTCCAGTTGGGCTGCATGGTCCCAAGGGGCCAGTGTGAAGCAGAAGGGCTTTGTGGAACCAAGAGGCCATTGCTGCATTTCAGGGCCTCGTGGAGCCAAAGGGCCATTGTGATCCGGCAGGGCACCATGGATCCATGGAGGGCACTGTGGCATTGCATGGAATCATGGAGACCATTGTGACCCTGCAGGGCCTTATGGAAGGAAGGGACCATTGTGACACTATGGGAAGTTGTGGAACCAAGGGAATTATTGTTGCACTACTGGACCCCAATGGAACCAAGGGGCCATTGGACACAGTGAGGCTTCATGGAAACCAAAGTCCATTATGGCACTGTGGGACCTTGTGCTTGTGGAACCATGGAGACCATTAGGATCCTTAAGGACTTGTATAACCAAGGAGCTATTATGACACCTCAGGGCATCATGGAAGCAAGAGAATCATTGCGGCACTGCAAGGCCTCATAGAACCAAAGAGCCATTGTGACACTGCAGGGCCCTGTGGAACCAAGGCAACATGAAATAGATGTGGCTGCCTTGGCCTCCCAGGGTTCACCTGACAGGTCTGGCTGACCTTGGAATGTGGAAGGACACTGCCATCTGCCCCTGAAACACTGAGGCTCTGCACTTTCTTACTTAAGAAAAGAACTGTCCATCTTTTCCTGGCATCCATGGCCAAAATCAGTATTCCACCTCCAAATTTCTGTGTATCCAAGGATTCCTCCCAGACAAAAGCTCCCAGGACAGACAAGTCTGGCTGGTCTTTGACTCCTGAGGGGCAGCACTCACCTGTTTTCCAAACACTGGTGTCGTGGTTTGACCGGAAATGGGACATCTGGGATATGTTGTTTTGCTGTGGTTACCAATGGGTGTTCGGATTTTAAGATGAGCACCTGGTTTGACCAGTGGGGCATTGGATCCGCCTCTTGAGACTACAAACCCAAGGAGTTAAAAGCAGGGCTCTTGTCCTTCAGAGCACTCTTGGGATTTCCGGCGTGAAGGGTTGGGCCTCCCTCTCCCGGCCCAGTTGCTGGCTGGGCTGGGGGAGGGGAAAGCCACGTGGACCATCTACGGTAGGCCCGGATTCAGTGGAAGGGTGACGGAGCATTGAGCGACCTGTTTACCCCCCCCCCCCCCCCTTCTCCTCCCCCCACCTTTTTGGAGACAAAGAGAATGCAGCCTGTGCTGTTATCTTGAAACTTGGTATCATGTGCCAGCAGCACGGCTGAGAGGAGAAGGGGGGGGGCTTTGAGCAGCCCAGCAGCCTGGGAGAGCTTTTAACTCTTGTGGATAGTGAGAACTTCACAGAACATTACCTTTCCTAGGAAAAGGATAAGAGTGGAAGATGAAGGAAGAAACAGGCCAGTAAGGGGGTCTGGCAAAGAGAAAGAGAGATGTTGAAGAAATGGGGGAAGATGGAGTGGCAACTTTGCTGGACTCTTTTATTGTAGATCCATGGACTGTTTCCTGGTGATACAGAGGCTGCATTGCAGGGGGAAGTGGAGGCTCGGAGCCAGGAGAGTTTGGTGTTGAGACCCCTCGGCCCCAGGGGGTATAGAAGAAATGGGGGGGACAAAGGTCCCAGAGATGAGAGTGTGCTCTGCTTGGAACGAGACGAGGCATCCTTAAAAAGGCCCACCCTGAAATCAGGCCTCTGCTTCATCCCATGCCTGGTGGTGAGAGCACCTTGGCATGGAAAGGAGAAGTCACGAGATAGCGGGACTCCGGGCGGTGTGCTAATTGTGACAAGAAGTCCGTGGTACAAGGAAGGACTCCGTCTACTCTTCATAAGCTGAAGATTTGATTTTCTAAAGGGTGGTGCCAGACTGAGTGTGGATAATTTTGGGAGTGTGGATAATTTTGGCAGATGAATTGTACTGGGATCTGGAGGAGGAGGGGGAAGTGTTTCTGTGTAGTTTTCATTCTCCTTGTGATTTATTTTTTTTTTTTTTGTGTGTGTGTAGTTAAGTAATTGTGTGTAGTTTACTAATTGTGTGTAGTTTAGGTAATAAACTTTTCTTTACGTTTAAGCTGGAGCCTGCTTTGCTTATTCCTGTTCACATCTCACAGCAGATATCAGGTAGAGGGTAGACTCATGGGGGCTCTGGCTTTGCCAGGCCCAAACCATAACAACTGGAAAGGGCTCTGTGCTCTTCTTTTTATGAAAAAAACCCCATCCCTCTTCTCCAGGCACAAATGTTTTAAATTAGGACTCCACATTCATCATTTCAAAAATCCAAGAGTTGCTCCAAGCAAACCTGCCAGGACAGACAAGTCAGGCTTGCCTTGGCCTCTGGTGATTGCTGTTCATCAGCTCCTGAAACATGAGGGCTGCGTGGTTTCCTTCCTATGGAGACCAATGTGACATTTGAGAGCCTTGTGAAATGAAGGGGCCATTGTGACACTGCCAAGCACCATGGATCCAAGGGACCATTGTGATACTGTGGAGCCTTGTGGAACCCAGGACATCTTTGTGGCTCTGTTGGGCCACACGGTCCCAAGGGACCAGGGCAAAGCAGCGGTGTGTGAGTTAGCCCAGCTGTAACTCAGTCAGAAAGATTTTACCTCGGAAGTACTGGGCTCGAGTTTCAAGCCCTGGGAATCATTTGTGTAACTTAAGGTGAGTTAGAGAGTTGCCCCATGAGCCTTTAGTGTTGTTATGCCAAGTTGTCCAAGTTCTCCTCCCCTACTGGTTACTTGTGTCCCCTATATGGTTATTGTTCTAGAGTGTTCTACCCTCGAGTGTATGTATTGTTGCTTCACCTTTATCTCAGGTCTTTGAATCCCACCCCTTGCACTGCGCTTGAAGTACTGGATGCTAAAGGATGTCCCAGAAGAGTTTTCTGCAGAGATGCCCTTTTGTTGCCTTCTCTGGAGCTGCAACAGCAATGTCTGTGTACAGAGCTGGAGGCAGATCAGGGCTGGCCCAGCAGCTGTGCCCAGCAGCAGCAGCAATTTGTGTTGCCAGTGCTGCTGCCGTGGCCCTGCCCCGCTGCCCTGGTGGCCCTGGTGTTGCTGCAGCGCCTTAGTGCTCTCAGTGCCGGGCACAGCCCTGGGGGTGGCAGTTCTGGGGCTGCAGCAGGGACAGGCCATGGGCACTGCTGGGACAGTGCTGACAACTCAGCCCAGGGCCTGGGGGCTCCAGGCTCCTTGCCCAGGCTCTCTCAAGAACACACCCAGGCCAATGCTCAGCACAGAAAAGCTCTGTGAGCAGCCCCAGGCTGGCCGTGGGCAGGCTGGGGGAAAACAGCATGGCAGGGGCTCTGCAAGGGCCCTGGGGCAGACGGGAAGGAGCAGCAGAGCAGGGGCTGATCCATCCCCAGTGCGCTGCACAGCCCAGGGCAGCATCCCAGAGCGTCCTCATGGAGCTGCCAACAACATCCCCCCTCTGCAGCCCTGGCCTCTCCCCCAGCTCACACAGGTGCCCCATCCTTGCAGGAACAGACACGGCAGCACTGGCTCAGCAGCCCCTGTTTGCATTGCACACAGCAGGGGGAGCACCTCCATGCTGTTGGTGTGGGGACATGAACCTGAGGGAGCACAAATGCCATCAGCCCCTGGGGCCAGCAAGGGCTGGGGGACACAAGGGAAACCACTCAGCTTTGTCGTGGCCTCTGCAGTCAGCCAGAAAGTTTGTTCCCATCAGCTGGGATTTTCCTGTCCCACTGCAGACGCTGTTGCTCAGAGTCAGGGCTGCCTGGCAGCCACCCCCAAACTGCCCTGAGCATTTCCTTTAGTTCACCTTTGCTTTCTTTACTCTTCCTGATACAAATTTCTTCTAATTCCCCAACCCAGTGGACCCAGACCTAGACACAGCACTCGAGGTGCTGCCCAACCAGTGCCCAGCACAGGGGAAGAATCACTGCCCTGCTCCTGCTGGCCACACCATTCCTGATCCAGCCCAGGAGCCATTGGCCTTCTTGGCCACCTGGGCACACTGCTGCCTCATGCCCAGCCTGCTGTCCATCAGTCCCTGCAGGTCCCTTTCTGCCTGGCTGCTGTCCAGCCTCTCTGTCCCCAGCCTGTCGTGCTGCAGGGGTTGTTGTGGCCAAAGTTCAGGACCCGGCACTTGGACTTGTTAAACCTCACCTTGTTGGATCACACATCCTTGTTAAACCGCACCTGGATCCAGCCTGTCCAGGGCCCTGTGCAGAGCCGTCCTACCTCCATCCTCCATCAGACCCAAACTCACACCCAGTTTGGTGTCATCTGCAGATTTGCTGATGTTGGACACAATCCTCTCATCCAAACCATTCCATGCAGATATTGAAATCCACGCTGGCTGGCTCTGATCCCTCGGCCATCCTGTGGGTGCCCTGTGATGGCACTCAGGGTGATCTGTTCCATAACCTTGCCGGGCACCCAGGTCAGGCTGACAGGCCTGGAGTTCCCCAGATCCTCCTTCCAGCTCTTCTTGGGGATGGGCTCACACTGGCACCTCCAGTCCTCTGGGCCCTCCCTGCTGAGCCAGCACTGATGGTAAATGATGGAGAGCAGCTTGGGGAGCTCATCCACCAGCTCCCTCATCCCCCTGGGATGGATTCCATTCAATCCCACACACCTGTGAGCATCTGAGTGGCTCAGCAGGTCAAAAACTGCTTCCTCCTCGATTACAGGGGCTGTTCTCCTCCCTGTGCCCATCTACCAGCTGAGCAGAACCCTTGTCCTGAGGACAGCCTGTCCTATAATCAAAAATTGAGAGAAACAAGATGTTAAGTAGCTCTGCCTTCTCCTTAACTTTAGTTACTATATTCCCCACTGCATCCAATATAGAGTAGAGCTTCTCCTTACCCCATGTTTTGCTATTTATTTAATTGTGGAAACATTGTCAATTTTTTTTTCACAGAAGTGGTCAGGTTAAACTCTAATTGAGCTTTCACCTCTTGTCTTTTTTTCTGCACGACTTCACAATATCCTTAAACATTTCCTAAGCTGCTTGACCTTCTGTCCAAAGTTGATGCACCTCTTGTTACCCTTGAGTTCCCACAAAATCTCCACGGCCAGCCAGGCCAGTCATTTTCCTCACTAGCTCATCTTTTGCCACACTGGGACAGGCTGCTCCTTCCCCTTAAGATTACTTCCTTGAAATGTGTCCATCCTTCCTGGATCCCTTTGTTTTTAAGGGATGTTTTCCTTAAAAAAAAATCAGTGCCTGATTCTGTACTCCCCAAATCTGCATCCTAAATAGGCCAAAGTCTGCCCTTCCTAATTCCAGTGTAGAAGTTTTGTTGCTGCCCCTCCTCTTTCCCAGAACATTGAAAACTTGATTACTTCATGGTCACTCTGCTCCAGGCAACCTCCGAGCCCCACATCTGCCACCAGCCCTTCTCTGTTTGTGAACAGCAGCAGACAGAGCTTTCCTTCGCAGTGGGAGTGTTGCCAAAAATTCAGTAAGACAGAAAACTCCTTAACACCAGTGTAGCATTAAGAATCAGCATTCTTTATTCAGCTGGATGCACGGGGGACAGCTCCTCCCAAAGCCATGCAGGATGAGTGCAGGAAAGTTTCCCTTTATTTTCTCTATTTTGCACACATATTCATTGATTTTCCTGGACCAAACTTACATATGATAATCATTTTCCCCAAATCATTAACATATTTATCATCCCCTATACCCATGCGTTCTTCTCTTCTGGGGGTCTCTCTGGTGGTCGTGGACCCCAATGTTCCAGTGGGTCTGGCTGAGCTGGCAGGACACTGAGGCTGCTGAACTTCCATTTCCCCTTCTCACACAATGGGCATTGTGTGGTTTCCATAGGCCTGGGGTTTTGGAGAACAAGCTCCAGGTGTCAGCTCACCTGGTGGAGACAATTTATCATCTGGCAACATAAGGTCACAGAGTGGGCTTTGACATCACAGAGCGGGTTATGTGCGGTCATGGAAAAGCTATGGCATCATAGAGTGCCTCTGTGACATCACGGAGCCATCTGTGACATCAGAGGGAAGAGGTCTGACATCACAGAGGAGGCTGTGACATCACAGAGTTGGCTGTGACCAGCTGTGACCAACCATCAGAGATCAGCTGTGTGACATTGGAGAATGAGCTGTGACATCACAGTGCAGGCTGTGACATCAGAGACCAGCTGTGTGACATCCTAGCAGGGCTGTGTCAGGTCACTGGGTTGGTCACTCCACCCCAGCTCCCCCTCACAGTTTCTCCCAACAAGTCCAATGCTGTTCGTGCCCAGCAGGGTCCCTGTCCCCTGGGATCCCCCCGGCCCACCTGGAGCCACAGCCTCCACCAAAGGATGTTCCACAGGATCCACCCCAGAGCCTGACAGGGGACAAGGGGCCAGGGCTGTGTGACCAGGACATCAAGGACAGCTATTATCCAGGTCACTGTGGCCTGGGTTGGGTTCCCCAGGGCAGGAAAGATGTCTGGCAGCTGGAGCAGGGTCTGGGAAGGGCCTCCAAGGTGGGCCTGGAGCCCTTGGGCTGTGAGCAGAGGCTGAGGGAGTTGGGCTTGTCCAGCCCGGGGCAGGGAAGGTTGAGGGGCTCCTCATCCCAGCCTGGCAGTGCCAGTGAGGAGGGGATGGAGAACACAGAGCCAGGCTCTTGACAGGGGGCTGGTGGGAGACAAAAGCCAATGGGTGGAAGGGGAAAGAGGGGAGATCAGCCAGGGCATGGGGAGATGAAATGAGTCAGGCTGTGTTGTGGTGTGCTGTAATGTCCCATTTTGGCCTTCCAGGTCATTTCCCCAAGTGTGCTTATACCTCTCTCCCTTCCCCCTTACCCCCATGCTGAGTGAGTCCTTTCAATCAGACTTAACATTCCAGCAAGGCGTCATGTGGTTGGTCAAGTTCAAAGGATGCCCCTATGCCCATAGGTCATTGGCCTTTCCGGGTGTCATCTCCCCCTGAGACCCTGCCCCTCTCATCTGATTTGTGGCTCACCTGTACCTCCCCTTCCCCTGTCCCTGAGCTTAAAAATGTGATCAGAGCATGCGGTCGGAGTTCTGTTGGAGCAGTTCCTCACGTTCAGACCTCTGTAACCATGGAATAAACCTCTGGACATTAAACCCTCCAGCAGAATCCTCTCCTTTTTCTCTTCACCATCGCCTGAAGCCATTCCTCCTGAGGTAAATGGGGTTCCTAACAAGCCTGGACTTGTTCAGTGCCCAGCTGCAACCACCAGCAAGCCAAGGTATCTCTGGGGTGATACACCGCAATTGCTGCCTTTGGCCCAGCAGCGAGGGTCAGACTGGCCCAGGCACAATCTAACTGGTAATATTGGGAGCCTTTTTTTCCAATAAGGCTGGTTTTAGCATTTCCTCAACACCAAGAGCAGCCTGACCTCCCTTCTCCATTCACCAGTGACAGCTTTGCAAATCAGGAGTTGTTTGAGCTGTTTTTCCCCCACTCCAGGATGAGCATCCTGATAGAAGAACCTAATTGTGTTTATATCTATCACAGAACCACATTTGTCTGAAAGTAATTTTAATATGGAAATCCCTTGTGGATGGTGGACTCATCAGATGCTGCTGGGATGTTGCACATGGCTCAGGGAAGAGTGTGATTGTTATTAAATTGTGTCCTGTACAACTATGGTCTGTTGGCCATGAAAAGAAACTTTTTGTGCCTCTGAGTGTCACCAGTTCCTGGTCCCTCAAAGGACACAAAGCTGATGAGTTGTGGTTCCCACTCCAGTGGCTGCACTGGCACCTCCCTCCATAGCCAGAGCAGAGCTCCCTTGTCCCAGAAAGTCCCTGGCAGTGGAGGGATGAAGGAGACAGGACAGGCTGTGGGGATCAGGGGCAGGGCAAAGCCAGGGAGAAGAATGACTTTTGCATTTGATGGAGCTGTGCCTTCCCTTGGCTTTGTTGGCTGACAAGAAATGAACATCCCTCTGTGTCTTGGGCAGATCCTTCTCCAAGAAAGCAGGTTGGAGTTGGAGCCAAGGAGCTGAAAGCCGCAGGTGCAGCCTGGGCTGGAGGGAGCTCAGATTTGCACGAGGCTGCTCTGAGTGCCAGGGCTTGGATGGGGGAAATGGTGGGGTGGGGGTAGGGACAGAGTCTGATTGATTGTCAGCCATGAATGGTGTTGATTTTTATATCTTCAAACTGTATGAGGAGGTACTTGGTTTCAATGTCAAGTGGAGATTGCTATTAACAGGGAAAAAAAAAAAAAACTAAACAGGTCCTACAAAATGTTTTCTCACAGTATTTTTAAATAGAACATATTCAGTTGAATGCACTTCTGAAATCTCTCTTTTTAACCACACAAGATTTGGTAACTGATATCAAATTATTCCCAGAGGCTTTGGTTGTTAAGGTGTTCTGAATGTTAATGAGCCCTGGGACACTGAATTCCTGCACTCATGAGCTGAAGGCTGAAAAAGCCTCTGGAGCAGGAAAATTCAGCAGCAGCCTCTAAGTTGTTGAGGATGGCAGCAGCCCCCACTGAGGCCGTCCCTGCCCAGAGACCGTGGGGGAATGGGCAGACAAGGAGAGCATCCCTGGGGCTGGGGCAGCACAACTCAGAGGCAGCAGCGGCTCCAGCTGGGAAATGGAGTGTGGAATGTGGCTGGGAAAGCCCTGCCTGGGCTGGGCCAAGCAGGACAGACAAGCCCTGACCCCTAAACGCCAAACAATTCTCTCAAGGAGACATTTGAAAAGAATTGCAATTGCTTGTGTACTGTGAGTTGGACTCCCTAGAGATATACGAACTGGAGATTCTCAGGAACTCAAAACAACAAAACAGCCTTTACTGGTAACTTTGGAAAATCAGAGAAACTTTGGCAAAATGTTTTTTATGACACTGTAGTGCTTTTTGTTTGTTAATTATAGATCTTTCTAATCTTGAGATTTCCTAATTAATGTACTGATGAGTATGTTGGGTTGTAGTGCTGGTTAATTATTTATGTATTTATCTTGTTGTGCGATAGGATTACAAGAAAGGTATAGGAGGTTTAAAATTTTAAAAGGGTATAAATAAATATTTATTAAAAGTAAAATTAAATAAAAGGTAGTAAGAATTAAAATAAATTTTTTAGAATACTTTTTTTTTTTCTTCACATCTTTTTCATTTTTCTGAAAATGTAAAGAAACTAAACTAGAAATTGCTAGTCAGTTCACTATTTCTAGAAGGAATTTTTTTACTTCACTGTGGGGAGAAGTTTTTCTTTTTAAGGTTATGGAGATTTTTACAAGAGGAAAAAATAGGTTGTTTTTTGTTCTTAGTTTTGTCATGGATAACAGTTGTCTGGGGATCTTTGTTATTGTGATGTTTTTATTGCTACAAGCTTTTTTACAGCTTGTTGATGGGCCATGTCAGCTTAAGGGGTATTGTTTTAAAGATGAGCTGTTTAAAGGTAAAAGTTTTTATTGTTTTCTTATAAAATTATTTTTATCTCTGACAATAGAGATCTTCTCTTGGGGATACTGGATTACTTTTTTTTCCCCCTGTTTAAACTTTTTGTAAAATTACAGTTATTTTAACATTTATTTATTTAACATGCAGGTTTTTCTTAGATTAATTTGAAATATTTTGATTAATTTGAATTTTTTATAGTTTCATGTGTTATTAAGAAAAACAGTTTTTTCTTTATAGTTTGTAAGAAGATTTTAGTTTTAAGATAAAGGTATTTTTTCTTCTTTTTTGGGGGAGGGATTTAACTTTTTACTGACTTTTATGGTTTTAAGGTTTTTTGTTTGGTTTTTATTTTTTTTCCAGTTGAGGGAGGATTGAATTATTGAAAGGATTTACCCCTGACCTGCTGATAACTTGTGGGGGAAGTTGTGGTTGAGTTATATTAAGATTGCTTTTATGACTGGTTTGGGGCTTTTTAATGTATTTAATATTAGTTGTAGGGTTATTTTGTATGGCTTGTAGGTTGTAAATTTTTTAGTTTTAATTGTCTTGGGGGAGGGGACTTGATGGTAAGATTTTAATTTCTGTGGCCAGCTTTGTTCTGGTTGAGGTTTTGTAGCCTCTTTTGTTTTCCTGTTTGGGAGTTGTTGGGGTTTGGTTTGGTTAGAATAGGGCCAATGGAGGGGGGCGGTCTGGGGAGGGGGAAAGGGGCTCAGCCCACGGCAGGGTTGCTTGGTTTGGTTTGGTTTGGTTTGGTTTGGTTTGGTTTGGTTTGGTTTGGTTTGGTTTGGTTTGGTTGAGATGGGGGCTGGGGCCAGGGCCTGCTGCTTCTTTGCTGACTGGAAAAGAAAGAGGAGGTTCCTGGTTTATTTCATCTTTAACATTTGTGTTTCACAGAGGCGTGTTCAGTGTCTTTGTGGTTTAACAGATTGTCAGTTACACAAAATTTTTGTATTACTTTTTAAAATTCTTCTCATGTCAAACTACAACAGACATTCAATCAACAAAAAACACATCTCAAAGCATTGACTTGGCCCATTTGACTTCACAAACTCTAAGCCTGTTCAATTTCATGTTATTCAATATCTGCAGAAGCAAAGAAACATAAGAAGACATGGAAAGAGAGAAAGACAAAAAAGATTTAGAGAAGCACACACAGAGCTACCAACTCCTGGATTCCAGGAGTGTTCAGATGGAAATTCCAAGAGGAGGCAGGGTCAAGATGTGTGCTTGCCTTGTGGTCAGCCTCAAATACCCCTTGGTCTTCCTGGGCCCTTCCCCCAGGTGGGCCTTGGGCTCATTTGGTCCCTCAGGAGCTGGGCTGGGGCTTCAGAGGAGGCTGTGGAGCATTGCCTGTGCTGTGCCAGGGACTGGCAGCCACTGCTGTGCTGGGATAGAGGCTCTGGGGGGATTGGGGCTCCAGGGCAGGGCAAGGCTGCACCTGCCCCTTCCTCCCTTCACACATGAAAAGTTTTGATCCAACAATCTCCTCCAGCCTTTCACAACAGTAAATTTTAGAGGGGGAACCCAAATTCTGGCCATGGGCACCTGGCTGAGAAGGACAGTTCCATAGGTAGGAAAGCACAGAGACCCAGTTTTTGGAAAGCAGCTGAAAGGCTCACTAGGCCAAGGCCAGCCAGACTTGTCAGGAATGGCAGATTTTGTGGGGAAGCAGTCTTTGGATCTAGGGAGTTGTGGAGGTGGAGGACCAATCTCACCCATGGACACCTGGAGAAGCAGCACAATTCTTTCCTGTAGAAAGGAAAACACAGAGCCTTCCCCAGTGTTTTCGGGAAAGATTAGAGGTGACCCTTGCAAAACCACTGCCAGAAAAACTTGTCCTGGCAATATTCCAGGGAACAATCCCTGGATAAAAGGAAGTTTGGAGGTGAAATCTCAATTCAGGCCATGGGTGCCTGGAGAAGAAGGACAGTTCTTTTCCATCAGAAGGAAAGCACAGAGCCCCAGTATTTCAGCAGCAGATGAGAAGCGACCTTCAACATGCCAAGATCAGCTGGACCAGTCAGGCAGTCCATGGGAGGCAAAACCAGCCAGACCTGTTCTGTGTTCCCTTGGCTTTATGGTGCTCCATAGTGTCACAATGGCTCCTTGGTTCCACAGTGTCCAGCAGTGTCACACTCGCCCCTTGGTTCCATAAGGCCCCACAGTGTCACAATGGTCCCAATGATTCCTTGAGTCACTGCAATGTCACAATGGTCTCTGTGGTTCCCTGTCAGGACCCAGGACATCCCTCTGGCTGTCCTGAGCAGCCACGAACCCTGTCAGGGGTCTCAGAGACCCTGGCATAGGGCCCAAAATGCCCCTGTGGTTTTGATTATGACCCGTGGAGCAAATTACCAACCTTGTATGAAGATCAGCAAGCCACAACAGTTTAAATAGAATATTAGTGAAGTTTTCACAGGGTGGAAAAGTAGATTTTTGCATTTTTGGTATGGGGGCAAGATGGAGGGAACTAAGTGTGTCCAGCCTTTCTCCTTCTTCTTGGCCTCCATCTTCTGCTGTGGTGTTGGCACTTAGAGATTGGTTTAGAGTAGAAGCTCAAGGTCTAACATAGGTGATAGGTTTTGGAAATTGTAAACATTGTATACATAGTTTTTGTATAAAGACATAATACAGCCCTGTGGGCAGGCAGAATGCCTCTGACTGTCTTTGTGAGCTGACCTTGGCAGGGCACTAGAAAATTTTTAATAGATAAGATAAAATAAACAACCTTGAGACCGAGAAATGAAGAGCCCTGACTCCTTCAAGCACCGGGCTGGGAAAAGAGACTTTTAAACTTTTCTCGGGGTCACTCTGATAAGCTAATGATCCCGACAGTTCCCCAGGCCCCACAATGACACACGATTCCTCTGTTCCAAGCAGCCTGCAATGTTACAATGGACCTTTGGATCCTGGGGGTTTGTGGTGTCGCAATGGTCTCCCTTTGGCTCCACAGTGTCACAATGGACAATTGATAACAGGAGGCCACTGTGTGTCACCCTGGAGCTTTGGTTCCATGAAGCCTGCAGTGTCACAATGAACCCTTGGTTCAATGGAGTTCCAAAATGTCACCATGGCCCCTCGGTTCTATGCAGCCTGCAGTGTCACAATGGTCTCCTTTGGTGGCCCAGTGTCACAATGGACAACTGATGTCATCAGGCCTTGCAATATCACCCTGGACCTTTGGTTCCATGCAGCCCTGAAGTGTCACAACGGCCTCTTGGTTTCACAAGGCCCCACAGTATCACAATAGTCTTCTTGGTTCTGTGAGGATCCCCAGGGTCACAATGGTCTCACTGGTTCCATGAGGCTTCAGAGTGTCACAATGATTCTATGAATTCCCTCTAGTGTCAAAATGGACCTTGGTTCCATGAGGCTCTGCAGTGCCCAAATGGTCTCTCCATTAGTTTCTATGAGGTCTTGCAATGTCACAAGGGACCTTTGGCTCCATGGGGCCTTGCAGTGTCACAATGGCCCCTTGGTTTGATGGGGCCATTGTGTCAGTGTCACAATGATCCCTACATCATGGAGCCACACAGTGTCAGTACTGTCCCTTTGGTTCCATGAGGCTCACCAATGTCGCAGGTCTCTCTATGATTCCATGAGGCCCCACAGAGTCAAAATGGTCCCTTGGTCTCATAGGGCCCCACAGTGTCACAATGGTCCCTTGGTCTCACAAGGCCCCACAGAGTCACAACGGTGCCTTGGTCTCACAGGGCCCCACAGTGTCACAAAGGTCCCTTGGTCTCACAAGGCCCCACAGTGTCACAACGGTCCCTTGGTCTCACAAGGCCCCACAGTGTCACAATTGTCCCTTGGTCTCACAGGGCCCCACAGTGTCACAATGGTCCCTTGGTTCCATGGGCCTGCGCTGCTGCATTCCCCCCTCCCCTTCTCAGGCCACACTGCCAGCTGAGAAATGCTCCTTGGGGCTCAGCCTTGGCCAACAGCCCCTGGGCTCAGCTCCTCTGCAGCTCATCACAAACACTGTCTGCTCCAGGCACTGCTGCTGACCACCCAGCTCCTGCTTTCTGTAGGAGCAGCCCTGGGAACTGCTTTTGTTCCCTCAGTGGCACAACATCCCTGTTCTCACATTGCCAAAGGAAGCTGTTGGTGCCAAGTGTGACCAGGATGAACCATTGCTGGGACTGAAGCCCCTCTCTTGGGGCCCTGCACTCAGCGCTCCAAAAGGAGCCCTTGGAGCTCTCCTGGGCCAGTGACTCCCTCTGAGTGGGGCCTCTCCAAGCTGGGAACTCTCCCATTTGCTGCACGTGGGGATCCCAAACAACGACGGAGCCTGGGCCAGTCCCCCCACTCCTCCAGGCTCAACCCTTCATCCGCTGGGGAGATGGCAAAGGATCCACAGGGAGCATTTCCTGCCCTCAGGGGAATTGCTCCCAGGTGCCTTGCACTGTCTCTGTGTCTGTGTACACACAGGAATGCCTGAAATGTGGCAGAAATGCTGCTCTCTGAGGGGTTGGAGTGCCTTGGATAGCTGAGTCAGTCAGATATCCAGATATCAGTAAGTAAGTATAAGTCACGAGGTCTAAACGAAGTTAAATGCGGCTAAAAGTTGCTCTTTTTCTAAGTTGTTACATTTAATTTATTAGCTAAGTTAAGGATTGTTAAATGTAATTCCTCTGTTAAATTTCTAACTCATAGGTTTTAAGTTAGATTAAATAGTGTTAAGTGCTGTTCTTTTGCTAAATTGGGGAGTTGAAGGTACCAGTTAAAGTTAAGGTATAAGTAAAGTCCTGTTAAGTTTGACCTCTGTTAAGCTTTTGGCCCATATTCCTTTTATCTTTGCCCTCAATGTCCTTGTGTCACACACATACCCAGGAAGAGTTCTTGCCTGATTTCTGGTGTGATTGCCTGGATTTGGTTTGGTTTTGTTGTTGCTTTGTTTCCTTGGTGTGCCTGAAGTGTCCAGTGAGGAGCAGAGTGACTCTTGCCAAGGAACTTTGTGCTGCTGGCCCTTAATATTAAATCTGGTTTTTGCTTCTTCCTTGCCAGGGATTTCTTCAGCGCTCTCAAGGCCTCGTTTGTTACAGGGTGAAGGAGCCCTGGCCAGGCTCTGGCCCTGGGGGACACAGAGATGCTGCTGGGGGGTCTCTGTCCCCCTGTGCCACCCCCAGGGCCCCGGCCCCCCGTCCCCGTGTCAGGCTCTGGGGTTGATCTCGTGGAACATCCCCTCTGTGGGAGGCTGCAAGGCTGGGGGACCCGGGGGGACCCGGGTGGACAGGGGACCCTGCTGTGCACGAGCAGGGTTGGACTGCTCTGGGGGGAGCTGTGAGGGGGGCTGGGGCAGAGTGACCTCCCCAGGGACCTCACACAGCCCCTGTGATGCCACAGCCCCCTATGATGCCACACAGCTCTTTTGCAATATCACACAGTCATCTGTGATGTCACTGCCCACTCTGTGACATCACGGAGGACCCTTATGACGTGACAGAGCCAGCTATGGGATGTCACCCTGGAATGTCATGCACCTGCACTGTGATTTCACAGAAGACTCTATGGTGTCAGAAAGTCACTATGTGATGTCACAGCCCATCCTATGATGTTACATAGCCACCCAGTGATGTCACAACCCACTCTCTGATGTCATAGAGCCAGCCTCTATGATGGCAGGATCTGCTCTGTGGCCGCTCATTCTACCCTTTGATGTCAAAGACAGTTATGTGATGTCACAATCCCATCAGTGATGTCACAAAACCCTCTCTGTGATGTCATACATCTACTCTGTATTGGCACAGCACACACTTTGACATCACAGCCTGCTCTATGATGTCATCCAGTCATGCCACGATGTCACAGCCTGCTTTGTGATGTCACAGAATCCCCTCTGTGATGCTGTAGCTGCTCATTGACCTCACACAACAAACTCTGTGATGTCATAGCCCTACCTGTGACCTCACACAACCCACTCTGTGCTGTCCTTGGCCTCTTGGGGACCACCCCTCATCTGCTTTCAAAACAGCTGGGGGCCTGTGCTTTTCTTCTCATTGAAAAAAACATCTCTCAAGTCCAGGCATCCATGGCCAAAATAGAGAATCAGCCTCCAAAATTCCTTATATCCAAGGATATCTCCCAGACAAAAGCTGCCAGGTCTGTCCAGGTTCTCTTGGTTTCCTGAGGGCCAGATCTCATCTGCCTTTGAAACACTGGGGCTCTGCACTTTCCTTCCCATGGAGAACTGTCATTCCAGTCCAGGAACCCATGGCTGAAATGGAATTCCCCCCCCAAAACTCCCTGAATATCTAAGGGTTACTGTAAGACAAAAACTGCTAGGAAAGACAGGTCTGGCTGGCCTTGGCTTCTGGTGACTGCTTCTCATCTGCTTTCAAACCCTGGGGTTCTGTGGTTTCCTTCCTATAGAAAAGAACCGTCCCTCTTGTCCAGGTGCTCCTGGCCTCAAGCACATGACAATTTATAGGGACATGGGAGCCCTGTGCTCAGTGGGGTGGGGAGTGAGGACAGCAGAGGAGAGCCCTGGAAGGGATTGAAGGGTGGTTTCAGAGATGGTGGATCCTTTTCACATAGTAGAAAACAGCCAGAGAAAGAAAGAATTAATTCCAAAGGCACCTGAGGAGACCCAGACTGGACACCAGGAGAAAGGAATTTCCCTGCCAGGGCAGGGCTGTGGTACAGCACGGCCCCAGAAGGAGCCTGAAGCAGCCCAAGGCTTTGTGTGGGCAGGCAGAGGCAGGCAGGAGGCAGAGCTGTCAGCAAAGGAAGGGCCCAGCCAGGTGGGGCAGCCGGGGGATGCTGACAGACTGCAGGGACAGAGGCGCAGGGCAGGAACACCGTGGGACAGCCTGGGCTGCACAGGGCACAGGGATGGGCAGCAGCTGCAAGGCAGCCCTGCCAGAGCCAACTTGGACAGCACTTTGGCCATGGCTGCTGGCCCTGGGCCTGAGGCCACGAGGGGACAAGTGACCCTTGCAGGGCTGGGGCCTCATTGCCTCCTTGTCCCTGCTCAGCAGCCTGGCAGGGGCTGCCCCATTGTCACAGACATTTCTCCACTAAAATCCTTTCTTTCGGATTTCTGCGTCTTCGGGAGGCCAGAGGCCTCCGAAGAGAAGGTAAACAATTATTATCAGATGCTGTGGAATGCAACAGGGACACCTTGATTGGTTCATTTCCTATGTTTATAATTAAGGGCCAACCACCAGTGCAAGCTAGGGGACTGAGTCCTTGAACACAACTTTGTTGTAGATCCTTTTCTATCTATTCTTAGCTAGCCTAGCTGCTCTGCAAACCTCTCTCTATATTCTTTTAGTATAGTCTTAATGTATTATATATAATATCTTAATAAATCAAGCCTTCTGATTCAAGAAACAAGATTCACCGTCTCTCTCTCACCAGCCGTGCCCACTCAGGCGCGGTAATACCCCATGCTCCTGCCCTTGCCATTGCCCATCCCCACATGCCAGTGCCCATCCCGGCAAGAGCCCTGAGCAAGGAGGGAGGGACAGGATCTGCCTGGCCAGGGGCTGGGGCTCAGGCCTGGGCCCTTTGCATTCCTCAAACACATCCAGCTTTGCTCAGCACCAGAGACATCTTTGCCTTGCTTGTCCCCAGCTGCCATCACTGCCTCCAGTGTTCTGCTCTAACTGGAACCTGGGGACACTTTCACAAGTGTTATGTCCCTCAGTGGGCCCCATTTAACTACAAGAAACTTCCATGTTTCAACTTAACTTCAAGTTCTTGAGAAGTTCTTTGAGTCCACTCAGAGGGACAGAATCTGATGCAACTAGCACCAAAGGCCCAGAGGATCATTAAAGTCCCTGTGCTGTGTCTGTGCTGCTGAGCTGGGCCGGGCTCCTGGCACAGAGGCAGCTCCTGGCAAGGGCAGCGCTGCAGAGAGACAGCTCTGGCCAGGAGCAGCTCCTGTGCACAGCCCAGCAGGACTGGGGCACTGCCAGGGCCCCTCAGGGACACCAGCAGGGCACAGACAGAGCTCACAGGGGCTCAGCCCTGGCAGGGGCTGTGGGATGGCCCAGAGGGGGCTGTGTCACAGCAGCACCTCTGTGGCTGTGTCATAGAGGCACAGAGCAGCTGTGATGTCAGCAAGGGGCTGTGTGACACCACAAAGTGGGTTGTGTGAGGTCACAGATTGGGCTGTGACACTACAGAGTTTGTTGTGTGAGGTCATTGAGCAGCTACAGCATCACAAAGGGGATTCTATGAAATAACAGAGCAGGCTGTGACATCATGGCATGGCTGGATGTCATCATAGAGCCAGCAGTGAGGTCAAAGTGTGTGCTGTGAAATTACAGAGTGGCAGTATGACATCATAGGGAGGGTTTTGTGACATCCCTGAAGGTGTGTAAGGTGTGAGGCCATAGAACAGATGCTGCAATCATAGAGGGTGGTTCTGTGGCATCACAGAGTGGGTTGTGACATCACTTGGTGGCTGTGTAACATCATAGAGGAGGCTGTGATATCACAGAAAAGACTGTGACATCACATGGTGACTTTGTGACATCACAGCACCCTCTGTGACATCACAGTGCAGCTGTATGACATTCCAGGCTGACATCCCAGATTTGGTTCTGTGGCATCACAAGGGTGCTGTGTGACATCCCAGAGTGGGCTGTGACATCACAGGTAGCTGTGTGACATCATAAGGGGTTGTGTGACATCACAGGGGCTGTGTGACATCACAGGGGGCTGTGTGACATCACAGGGCCTGTGTGACATCACAGGGGCAGTGTGACATCACAGGGGCTGTGTGAGGTCCCTGGGGAGGTCACTCTGCCCCAGCCCCCCTCACAGATCCCCCCAGAGCAGTCCAACCCTGCTCGTACACAGCGGGGTCCCCTGTCTCCCCGGGTCCCCCCGGGTCCCCCCGCCCCTGGCCCCGCAGCCTCCCCCAGAGGATGTTCCACGAGATCGACCCCAGAGCCTGACACGGGGATGGGGGGCCGGGGCCCTGGAGGTGGCACAGGGGGACAGGGACCCCCCGGCAGTGTCCCCGTGTCCCCCAGGGCCAGAGCCTGGCCAGGGCTACCAACAAGGCCTTGAGAGCACTGAAAAAATCCCCGGCAAGGGAGCAGCAAAAACCAGATTTAATATTAAGGGCCAGCAGCACAAAGTTTCTTGGCAAGAGTCACTCTGCTCCTGACTGAACAATTCAGGCACGCGAAGGAAATAAAGCAACAACAAAACCAAACAAAATCCAGGCAATCACACCAGAAATTAACTGAGAACTGTCCCTCTGTGTGTATGGCATAAGGATAATGAGGGTAAGGATAAAAGGAATGTGGCCCAAAAGCTTACAGAGGACAAACCTAACGGGACTTAACTTACACTTAACCTTAACTGATACCTTAAAAGAACAGCACTTAACAGTATTTGACCTAACTTATACCCATGAATAAGAAATTTAACAGAGGGATAACAGTTAACAATATTTAACTTACCTAATAACTTAAATTAAACCTAATAACTTAGCAAAAGAACAACTCCTAGGAGCATTTAACTTCGTTTAGACCCTCTGACTAAACTGTACTTACTGATATCTGGATATCTGAGTGACTCAACTATCCAAGGCGCTCAAGCCCCTCAGAGAGCAGCATTTCTGCGACATTTCCCCAGCACAGGCAATCCTGTGTGCACACAGGCACAAAGAGTCAGTGCAAGGCACCTGGGAGCAGTTCCCCTGAGGACAGAAAATGCTCCCTGTGGATCCTTTGCCATCTCCCCAGTGGGTGAAGGGTTGAGCTTGGAGGAGTGAGGGGATCAGCCCAGGCTCCGTCGTTGTTCAGGATCCCTGAGTGCAGCAAACGGGAGAGTTCCCGGCTGTGAGAGGCCCTACTCAGAGGGAGTCGCTGGCCAGGAGAGCTCCAAGGGCTCCTTTTGGAGCGCTGAGTGCAGGGCCCCAAAAGAGGGGCTTCAGTCCCAGCAATGGCTCATCCTGGCCGCACTTGGCACCAACAGCTTTCTTTGGCAGGGTGAGAACAGGGATGTTGTGCCACTGAGGGAACACAAACAGTTCCCAGGGCTGCTCCTACAGAAAGCAGGAGCTGGTTGGGCAGCAGCAGTGCCTGGAGCAGACAGTGTTTGTGACGAGCTGCAGAGGAGCTGAGCCCAGGGGCTGTTGGCCAAGGCCGAGGCCCAAGGAGCATTTCTCAGCTGGCAGTGTGGCCTGAGAAGGGGAGGGGGAAATGCAGCAGCACAGGACCCATGGAACCAAGGGACCACTGTGACACTGTGGGGCCCTGTGAGACCAAGGGAGCATTGTGACACTGTGGGGCCCTGTGAGACCAAGGGACTATTGTGACACTGTGGGGCCTCATGGAATCATGGAGACCACTGTGACATTGCTGGGCCTCATGGAACCAAGGGAATTGTAGTGATAGTGTGTGGTCCATGAATGTAGGGATCATTGTGACACTGGCAGGCCCCATCAAACCAAGGGTCCACTATGACTCTGTGGAGCCTCATGGAACCAATTTTAACCCTGGGGTTCCTTACAGAACCAAGAGGACCATTGTGACACTGTGGGGCCTCATGTCATAATTGGTCCCTTGTGACACTGTTGACCCAAAGGAGAACATTGTGACACTAGAAACTCCCAGGGTCCAAAGGGCCATTGTGACATTTCAGGGCTCATGGAACAGAGGAGTCACGTGATATTGTGGGGCCTGGAGAGCTACGGAGACCATTGTGACACTGCAAAGCCTCATGGATTCGTTGGGGGGACCATTGTGACACCACTGGGCCTTATGAAACCTAGGGACCACTGTGACAATGTTGGACTTCATTGAACCAAGGGTCCATTGTGACACTGCAGGTCTTCTTGTAATCAACAGGCAATTGTCCAGCTGACCTTGGCACATTGAGAGTCTCCTCATCTGCTATTGAAATACTGGGACTCTGTGCTTTCCTTCTCATGGAAAAGAACTGGCCTTCTCCTCCAGACACCCATGGCCAGAATTGGGATTTCACCTCCAAAATTCCATATATCCAGAGATTGTTCCAATAGGAAGATTGTCAGGACAAATCTGGCTGGTAATGGTTTCACAAGGGTCACCTTTCATCTGTCCCAAAAACTCTGGGGAAGGCTCTGTGCTTTCCTAACTTTGGGAAAGGACTGTGCTTCTAGTCCAGGTGCCCATGGCTGAGATTGGGGTTTCACCTCCAACATTGTCCATTGTGACAGACTGGAGGAGATTGTTGGCTGAAAACATTTTGTCAGGGGCGGGGGGGGGAGGAAGGGGCAGGTCCAGCCCTGCCCAGCCCTGGAACCCCAGCCCTGACCTGCCCTGGAACCCCAATCCCCCCAGAGCCTCTATCCCAGCCCAGCAGTGTCTGCCAGTCCCTGGCACAGCACAGGCAATGCTCCACAGCCACCTCTGCAGCCCCAGCCCAGCTCCTGAGGGACCAAATGAGCCCAAGGCCCACCTGGGGGAAGGGCCCAGGAAGACCAAGGGGTATTGAAGGCTGACCACAAGGCAAGCACACATCTTGACCCTACCTCCTCTTGGAATTTCCATCTGAAATGTGCTGGAATCCAGGAGTTGGTACCTCTGTTTGTGCACCTCTGTATTTTTTTGCCTTTCCCTCTTTCTGTCATTTCCTTCTATTTCTGTCCTTTTGTAAATTTGAATAATGTAAAATTCAAATAGCTTAGAGTTTGTGAAGTTGAATGGGCCAAGTCAGTGCTTTAAGAAGTGTTCTGTGTTGGTTGAATGTCGTTTTAAATCAGTTGCTAAAATTTCTCTCATTTTGGGAAGTTACCAGCAAAGTCTGTTTTGTTGTTTTGGGGTCCTGAAAATCTCTTGCTGGTATTTCTCCAGTACATCCTACTCAGAGGACACAAACAATTCTAATTCTTTTCAAATGTCTCCTTGAGAGAGTTTTTTGGGGAATGGGAGTCAGGGCTTGTGTGTCCTGCTTGGCACAGCCCAGACAGGGCTTTCCCAGCCACATTCCACACTCCATTTCCCAGCTGGAGCCGCTGCTGCCTCTGAGTTGTGTTGCACCAGCCCCAGGGATGCTCTCCTGGTCTGCCCATTTCCCCACGGTCTCTGGGCAGGGATGGCCTCAGTGGGGGCTGCTGACATCCTCAGCACCTTGGAGGCTGCTGCTGAATTTTCCTGCTCCTGAGGCTTTTTCAGCCTTCAGCTCTTGAGAGCAGGAATTCAGTGTCCCAGGGCTCATTAACATTCAGAACACCTAAACCAGCCAAGCCTCTGGGAATAATTTGTTTTAAGTTTTCAAACCATCTGTGGTTAATTTGGCCGATTTCAGTAGTGAGTTCAAACGGAATATATTTTATTTACAAAGATAGTGATGAACCATTTTTAGGTCTTTAAGGTTTTTTCTTATTCATAAATTGATATGTGTAGTCTCCAATTGATATTGAATCCAAGTACCTCCTCATGCAATTTGAATAAATATGAAAATCAAGACCCTTCATGGCTGACAATCAATCAGACTCTGTCCCTGCCCCCACCCCACCATCTCCTCCATCCAAGCCCTGGCACTCAGAGCAGCCTTGTGCTGAGCTCCCTCCAGCCCAGGCTGCACCTGCAGCTTTCAGCTCCTTGGCTCCAACTCCCACCTGCTTTCCTTGGAGAAGGAGCTGCCTGAGACACAAAGGGATGTTCATTTGTTGTCAGCCAACAAAGCCAGGGGAAGGCACAGCTCCATCAAATACAGAAGTCAGTCTTGTCCCTGGATCTACCCCGCACCTGATCCCCACAGCCTTTCCTGTTTCCTTCATTTCTCCTTTGCCAGGGACTTTCTGGGACAAGGGAGCTCTGCTCTGGCTATGGAGGAAGGTGGAAGTGCCACCACTGGAGTGGGAAGCACAGCTCATCAGGGTTTCTGTCTTTAGGGGTCAGGAACTGATGAGATTCAGAGGCACGGAAAGATTCTCTTCATGGCCAACGGACCACAGTTGAACAGGACACAAATTAATAACAATCACGCTCTTGCCTGAGCTATGTGCAATATTCCAGCAGCGTCTAATGAGTCCACCATCCATAAGTGATTTCCATACTAAAATAATTTTATAGAAACATGGTTCTGTGATAGATATAGGCACAATTAGGTTCTTGTATCAGGATGCTCGTTCTGTAGTGGGGACAAAACAGCTCAAACAATTCCTGATTTGCAAAGCTGTCAGTGGTGGATGGAGAAGGGAGGTCAGGCTGCTCTTGGTGTTGAAGAAATGCTGAAACCAGCCTGACTCATTTCATCTCCTCCTGTCCTGGCTGATCTCCCCTCTTTCCCCTACCACCCATTGGCTTTTGTCTCCCACCAGCCCCCTGTCAAGAGCCTGGCTCTGTGTTTTCCATTCCCTTCTCACTGGCACTGCCAGGCTGGCCTGAGGTTCCCCTCAGCATTCCCTGCTCCGGGCTGGACCAGCCCAGCTCCCTCAGCCTCTGCTCACATCCCAAGGGCTCCAGCCCCACCCTGGAGGCCCTTCCCAGACACTGCTCCAGCTGCCAGACATCTTTCCTGCCCTGGCCAACCCAACCCAGGCCACAGTGACCTGGATAATAGCTGTCCTTGATGTCCTGGTCACAAAGTCCTAGCCCCTTGTTCCCCTGTCAGGCTCTGGGGTGGATCCTGTGGAACATCCTTTGGTGGAGGCTGTGGCTCCAGGTGGGCCAGGGGGATCCTGGGGGACAGGGACCCTGCTGGGTATGAACAGCATTGGATTTGTTGGGAGAAACTGTGAGGGGGAGCTGGGGCAGAGTGACCAACCCAGTGACCTGACACAGTCCTGCTGGGATGTCACACAGCCCCTCTGAGATGTCACAGCCTGCACTGTGATGTCACAGCCCATTCTCTATTGTCACACAGCTGGTCTCTGATGTCACAGCCAACTCTGTGATATAATATTCTGCTCTGTGATGCCAGATCTCTGCCTTGTGATATCAAAGTCTGCTCTGTGATGTCACAGAGGCAGTCTATCATGTCATAGTTCTCGATAAACTCACCTACCCCACTCTGTGATGTCATAGACCACTCTGCCACCTCATGTTACAAGATCATAAATTGTCTCCACCAGCTGAGCTGACACCTGGAGTTTGTTCTCCAAAACCCCAGGCCTATGGAGGCCACACAATGCCCATTGTGTGAGAAGGGGAACTGGAAGTTCAGCAGCCTCAGTGTCGTGCCAGCTCAGCCATGCCCACTGGAACATTGGGGTCCACGACCACCAGGGACCACCAGAGAGTCCCCCAGGACACAAGAACACATGGGTTAAGAGGAGGGGAAATATGCTAATGATTTTGGGGAAATGATTATCATATATATGTTTAGTCCAGGACAATCAATGAATATGTGTGCAAAATAGAGAAAATAATCAGAAAATTTCCTGTGGTCAGCATGCAGGGCTTTGGGAGGAACTCTCCCCAATGCATCCAGCTGAATTAAGAATGCTGCTTCTTAATGCTACATTGAGGTTAAGGAGTTTTCTGTTTCACCAAGTTTTTCGTAACACTCCCAATGCCAAGGAAAGCTCTGTCTGCTGCTGTTCACAAACAGAGAAGGGCTGGTGGCAAATGTGGGGCTTGGAGGCTGCCTGGGGCACAGTGACCATGAAATAATCAGGTTTTCAATGTTCTGGGAAAGAAGGAGGGGCAGCAACAAAACTTCTACACTGGAATTAGGAAGGGCAGACTTTGGCCTATTTAGGATGCAGATTTGGGGAGTACAGAATCAGGCACTGATTTTTTTTAAGGAAAACATCCCTTAAAAACAAAGGGATCCAGGAAGGATGGACACATTTCAAGGAAGTAATCTTAAGGGGAAGGAGCAGCCTGTCCCAGTGTGGCAAAAGATGAGCTAGTGAGGAAAATGACTGGCCTGGCTGGCCGTGGAGATTTTGTGGGAACTCAAGGGTAACAAGAGGTGCATCAGCTTTGGACAGAAGGTCAAGCAGCTTAGGAAATGTTTCAGGATGTTGTGAAGTCGTGCAGAAAAAAAGACAAGAGGTGAAAGCTCAATTAGATTTTAACCTGACTACTTCCGTGAAAAAAAAATAGACAATGTTTCCACAATTAAATTAATAGCAAAACATGGGATAAGGAGAAGCTCTACTCTATATTGGATGCAGTGGGGAATATAGTAACTAAAGATAAGGAGAAGGCAGAGCTACTTAACATCTTGTTTCTCTCAATTTTTGATATTAGGACGGGCTGTCCCCAGGACAAGTGCTCTGCTCAGCTGGTGGATGGGCACAGGGACCAGATGTCAGGGTCCGTCCCAATGGACAGATGACCTGATGGTTCGTAGGAATGATCTCAGAGTGCAAAACACCAACACGGTACAAGGGGGTTTGCAGTGATAATCAAAACAAATGCAGTTTTATTGAAATAACCACAGCAAAAAATGTAATAGAGGGATTAAGGGAGAGAAAAAGAGAGAGAAAGAGAGAGAGAGAGAGGGAGAGGGGATATAGCTACCAACGCAGAGACAAAGTCCTTTGATGCAGTCCAGCCGAGGGTCCGCCTGCTACGCTGGGGAGATCTCAAAGGCTCTAGCTAACTCAGAGGTTTTTATTACTGAAATTTGTGAGGGGGGGGGAAACAGATACAATAGGGAACAGATGTAACAGGTAGTCCATGTTCTCAGCAGTAAGCGAGAGCCATCGTATTTTTGGTCCAGTGGTCACAATTTGCAGGCAAACATCTCTCTTTGGTCAGCTTGCCTACCCACACAGCTCCCCCGGGCTGGGGGTTTCAGTCCCAGTCCTTGGAAGGAGCAGAGGAGCCTTTTTAGGAGTTTCATGTCTCAGTCCTTGATGGAGAATCTTCTTACATCTCAGTCTGTCTGTCACGGTGATTGTAAAACAGGCGAGGGTCTTCTGTGGGAGACCACCTGAAACTCAGGAGAAGTCCAGCCAGGCCGAGAGGTGGGACAGCTTCCAGAGCTGCTATTGTTGCAAACGGGGCATGGTGCCCTCTTCTTAGCATACAGCAAACACACTTGTGTAAACAGTAGCTCAACACTGAGCTTTCAGGTCTCAGGGCCCGTGGCGTGTGACTTTTCTCTTTCAGAGCCAGATATAGACCGTGGGGGGGGTCTTCTCTTAAGTGGTCTCCCAAGGACGATCGTGAGGCAGATGAGGGAAAATTAGGACAGACTCTCACACCAGAACAGCCCCTGTAATCCAGGAGGAAGCAGTTGGTGACCTGCTGAGCCACTCAGATGCTCACAGGTGTGTGGGATCAGATGGGATCCATCCCAGGGGGATGAGGGAGCTGTGGATGAGCTCCCCAAGCTGCTCTCCATCATTTACCATCAGAGCTGGCTCAGCAGGGAGGGTCCAGGGGACTGGAGGTGCCAGTGTGAGCCCATCCCCAAGAAGGGCTGGAAGGAGGATCTGGGGAACTCCAGGCCTATCAGCCTGACCTGGGTGTCCAGAAAGGTTATGGAACAGATCACCCTGAGTGCCATCACAGGGCACCCACAGGAGGGCGAGGGATCAGAGCCAGCCAGTGTGGATTTCAATGTCTGCATGGAATGGTCTGGATGAGGGGATTGTGTCCAACATCAGCAAATCTGCAGATGACACCAAACTGGGTGTGACTTTGGATCTGATGGAGGATGGAGGTAGGAGGTCTCTGCACAGGGCCCTGGACAGGCTGGATCCAGGTGTGGTTTAACAAGGTTGTGTGATCCACAAGGTGAGGTTTAACAAGACCAAGTGCCAGGTCCTGCACTTTGGCCACAACAACCCCTGCTGCGCTACAGGCTGGGGACAGAGTGGCTGGAGAGCAGCCAGGCAGAAAGGGACCTGCAGGGACTGATGGACAGCAGGCTGGACATGAGCCAGCAGTGTGCCCAGGTGGGCAAGAAGGCCAATGGCTCCTGGCCTGGATTATGAATGGCGTGGCCAGCAGGAGCAGGGCAGGGATTCTTTCCCTGTGCTGGGCACTGGTTGGGCAGCACCTTGAGTGCTATGTCTTGTTCTGGGTCCCATGGGGTGGGAAATTAGAAGAAATTTGTATCAGGAAGAGTAAAGAAAGCAAAGGTGAACTAAAGGAAATGCTCAGGGCAGTTTGGGGGTGGCTGCCAGGCAGCCCTGGCTCTGAGCAACAGCGTCTGCAGTGGGACAGGAAACTCCCAGCTGATGGGAACAAACTCTCTGGCTGAGTGCAGAGGCCAGGACAAAGCTGAGTGGTTTCCCTTGTGTCCACCAGCCTTTGCTGGCCCCAGGGGCTGATGGCATTTGTGCTCCCTCAGGTTCATGGGCCCACACCAACAGCATGGGGGTGCTCCTGCCTGCTGTATGCAATGAAAACAGGGGCTGCTGAGCCAGTGCTGCCATGTCTGTCCCTGTAAGGATGGGGCACCTGTGTGAGCGGGGGTAGAGGCCAGGGCTGCAGAGGGAGTTGGCAGCTCCGTCAGGACGCTCTGGGACGCTGCCCTGGGCTGTGCAGCGCACTGGGGATGGATCAGCCCCTGCTCTGCTGCTCCTTCCCGTCTGCCCCAGGGCCTTTGCAGAGCCCCAGCCATGCTGTTTGCCCCCAGCCTGCCCACGGCCAGCCTGGGGCTGCTCACGGAGCTTTTCTGTGCTGAGCATTGGCCTGGGTGTGTTCTTGAGAGAGCCTGGACAAGGAGCCTGGAGCCCTGGGCTGAGGCGTCAGCGCTGCCCCAGCAGTGCCCATGGCCTGTTCCTGCTGCAGCCCCGGCACTGCCACCCCCAAGGCTGTGCCCGGCCCCGAGAGCACTCAGGCCCTGCAGCAACACCAGGGCCACCAGGGCAGTGGGACAGGGCCATGACAGCAGCACTAGCAACACCAAGTGCTGCTGCTGCTGGGCACAGCTGCTGGACCAGCACTGATCTGCCCCCAGCTCTGCACACAGACATTGCTGCTGCATCTCCAGAGAAGGCAACTAAATGGGCATCTCTGCAGAAAACTCTGCTAGCAGATCCTTTACATCATTTAAAGGCTCTGACAGCACAGCCCCTCATTGAGAGAGTCTATGGTCACAGGGAGGGTGCAAAGAAACAAAAGGAGAAATGGCACAAACAATGACGTTTATTTGTGGACAATACTTAAAATGTAAAACAAAAAAAAAAAACAACCCTCAAAATGTTACCAAGAAGAACTATCAAAGATAAATTGTATTACAAATGGTTTGCAAAAATTTGTTAGCAGTTTGATGTTCCTGAAACTATCTAGTTATCAGTCTCCACATTACAGCTTTGAGCTCCTGGTTCCTCAGGCTGTAGATGAGGGGGTTCAGGACTGGAGGCACCACCGAGTACAGAAATGACAGGGCCAGATCCAGGGATGATGACGAGATGGATGAGGACTTTAGGTTGGCAAATATGCCAGTGCTGATGAACAAGGAGACCACGGCCAGGTGAGGGAGGCAGGTGGAAAAGGCTTTGTTCCGTCCCTGCTCAGAGGGGATTCTCAGTACAGCCCTGAAGATCTGCACATAGGAGAAAACAATGAACACAAAACAACACAATGATAAAGAGGCACTGACAGAAAGAAACCCCAGTTCCCTGAGGTTGGAGTGGGAGCAGGAGAGTTTGAGGATGTGTGGGATTTCACAGAAGAACTGGCCCAGGGCATTCCCATGGCACAGGGGCAGGGAAAATGTATTGGCTGTGTGCACCAGAGCATGAAGAAAGGCACTGGCCCAGGCAGCTGCTGCCATGTGGGCACAAGCTCTGCTGCCCAGGAGGGTCCCGTAGTGCAGGGGTTTACAGATGGACATGTAGCGGTCGTAGCACATGACGGTCAGCAGATAAAACTCTGCTCCAATGAAGAACACAAAGAAAAAGAGCTGAGCCACACATCCAGTGTAGGAGATGTTCCTGGTGTCCCAGAGGGAATTGTGCATGGCTTTGGGGACAGTGGTGCAGATGGAGCCCAGGTCGCTGAGGGCCAGGTTGAGCAGGAAGAAGAACATGGGTGTGTGCAGGTGGTGGCCGCAGGCTACGGTGCTGATGATGAGGCCGTTGCCCAGGAGGGCAGCCAGGGAGATGCCCAGCAAGAGGCAGAAGTGCAGGAGCTGCAGCTGCCGCGTGTCTGCCAATGCCAGCAGGAGGAAGTGGCTGATGGAGCTGCGGTTGGACATTTGCAATATCTTGGCATGGGGATCTGTAAAAAAAGGAACCATGGAATAGTTGGGTTTGGAGAGGACTTGAAATATCCCAGCACAGCGTGGGGGCGCTTTCCCCCCACTGCCTGCCCAGGACTCTGCTGCCTGGAGTTGTGCCTGCCAGCAGCTGCTTCCCTGTGCCCAAGGCTGAGCCCTGCCAGTGCTGCCAGAGCCCAGCCCAGCCCTGGGAGCTCATCCCTGCCCTGCAGACCCCTCCCAGCTCAGGCACTTCCTAGGGAGAGCTCTGCTCTGCACGCTCTGATGGCAACATCACAGCAACCCTGAGGAGGCTGGAAAAGTGACACTGATTCTGCCTCTAAGGGCTCCTGTGATTATTTCTGCATTGCCTGGTTTATTAAGATTTGAGAGAAAATATTTTGATTTTTTTCCGCATGAAATGAGAGATGAATACTGATGGGCAATTTTCTATCATGGCCACCCAGAGTAGTAGAATAAAAAAGCCGGATTTTCCCTTTTATGCAGCCCCTGCCTTGGTGTGCTTCCTGTATAACCTACTTGGAAATGTTACGGAGTTAAATGTCAGGCTGGGAGCAGTCCTGAACAATGCATCATCCTCACCACACAAGGAGAACACTTCCAAGCTTGACCAGGTGTCTCCTCCCACCCAGATCTTGTCCCCCAGCGCTGGGAGCAGCTGCCAGGGCTGGCTGAGAGCTGTCCCTGGCTGGCAGCAGAGTCCCTGCCCCAGCACAGGACCCTGCTCTGCAGGACAGCCCTGGGCACCCCTGGCTGCTCTGCACAAGAGACAATCAGAGAATGTACTCACAGGGTCTGGAGGCATTGGGATGTTCCAGCTTTAGGAGATCACTCCAGGAGCTGCAGCTGCATTGTCCTGCAGCCAGAGGTTCCTGTGCCAAGGGCTGGCAGTGATTGTGCCCCAGGCACTTCTCAGCACCTTTCCAGCCCTGACTGATTGAAGCTCTCTGTGCCTCTGTGCTCTGTGCCTCTGTGCCCAGGGTGGCTGCAGGCAGTGTCCCAGCCCTGCTGGGCTGGCAGAAGAGATGCTCATCAAGAGAAATGTGCTTTTGAAGCTCTTCTTGAAGACCAGGAGCTGCCTCTGTGCCAGGAGCCCAGCCCAGCTCAGCAGCACAGACACAGCACAAGAACGTTAATGAGCCTCTGGGGCTTTGTGCTCAGGCCCTGAACATGAGTCCCTGAGAGGGAGCTGAAGAAACCTCTCCAGAACCCCAAGTCAGAATCCAGCTACAAAGTTTCTTGGACTTTTAATGGGTCCCACTGAGGAACACAACTGAGAAAGTGTCCCCAGGCCCCAGGCAGAGCAGAGAACTGGGGGCAGTGATGACAGGTGGGGAAAAAGAGAAGCCAAGTCTTGGTGCCCTGGAGCACAGCAGCAGGATCTGTGCCACCAAGGGCTGGAAGGAGACACCTTGTCCTGAGGCACTGGGGTCTCCTGGCACAGCCCCAGCCAGGCTGGGCACTGTCAGCCCCTTGTCCTGCCCTCAGCAGGCTCCCCTAGCCCACATCCCAGTGGCCTCAAGGATCTGCTGGAAGGAGTCCATGGGGAGCCTTGCTCAGCAATGGCCTTGGGGGCTCCTTCATGCTCCCTACAGGGACTGCAGGTTTTTTAAAGAACTTTGGGTTTTGCTTTTGCCTTGGAGTCTGTGAGAGGTTTGTGCAATCATGGCCTCCAATTATCTGCTGTAATTAGTCCCTGGAGAGCCTTTGTCAGTAACAATACTCAGTGGGGCTCATTAATGCTTCAGGGTACTTCATTTACTTTAAGGTACTTGGTGTTTCCCTTTGGATACAGACTCTGGGAGAGGTTTGTGCAATCATGGCCCCAATTATCTGCTTTAATGAGTCCCTTGAGAGCTTTGTACTGACACTCAGTGGGGCTCATCAATGCTTTGAGATACTGAAGCTTTTTAAGGTACTTTGGATTTTCCTTTCTACGCTGATTGTCCGAGTGGTTTTTCTGCCATCCTGGCCTCCAATTCTCTCCTTCAAGGATTCCATGATGAGCCTGTGTTGGGGATGGTCCTCATTGCAACCCATTGGTGCCTTGAGACACTTTGGGGGTTTCTTCCGACTTTGACTCCTGGAAAGGTTTGTGCAATCTCCTCCTAGGCCATGAGGTTCCAGGGTTCAGCTCCAAATGCACCACAGACTCAAGCAAGTCCTGACAAACCATGGTTCTGCTTTGATTTCTCTCTTGTCTGGAGCAGTTCATGAGGAAGGTTTCCTTTTACAGTTATCAAGAATTCTTTCAAAGAGCTTCTAAGATGTATGCATTCCTGTGGTGGTTTGACCAGGAAGAAGTGGGAATTCTGAGATGCTCTGGTCAAACCAATGGGTGCTCGGATTTTGATAATGGCACCTGATGTGGCCAGTGGGGTTTAGACACACTTCCGAGAACACACAGGGGTTAAAACCAGAGCTTCAGTCCTGGGAGCTTCCTTCTTGGAACTTCGAGGGAAGAGGTCGGATATCCCTTCCCTCGTCCAGCTGCTGCTGCTGGGCAGGGGAGGGGCAGCCATGCGGTAGGCCTGGGCCTGGACAGAGATGGGGGGTGAGGAGGCCCTTGAGGATGGAAGAGTGGAGGAGCCCCAAGAGACATCGGGCAGCCATCCCCCCCGCCAGGAGAGAGAGAGGGAGAGCCAGCGATGGAATGTGATAGCAGCTGGGAGGAGAAGGCGGGGCGGGGGGAATACAGCGAGGACTGCCTGGTCGGAACAGCAGCAAGTGTGGGAGTGCCGGAGCTCTGGGACAGACAGAGACTGAAATTTTTAACGCTTTTCTTGCATGATTTGGACCTTGCAAAAATGCTGATCCTCCTCAGAGCTGAAGAAGAGAGATAGGAAATGAGATAACCAAGAACTAGGCCCGAGGGATGTGGAGACGACTGGCTGAGTGGGGAGAGATTATTGTAGGGGCCTTTTGGCTGGACTTTTATTGTGTAGCCATAGACTCACCCAGTTTTATTCCTGTGACACAGAGACTGCATTTAGGGGGAGACAGTGCCTCAGAACCATGAGGGTTCATTGTGAGGACCCCTCGGCCCCAGGGGGTAGAAAAAAATGGGGGAGACAGATGTCCCAAAGCAGAGACTGTGCCTTTTTGGAGTGAGAAAAGGCATCCTTAAAAGACAACCCTAAAAGCAGCTCTTGTCCATGCACAGTGGTGAGAGCACTGGGCATGGAAGGAAGATGTCACAATGGCAAAAGGACTTTCTGGGTGGTGCCGAGTGACATGGAAGCACACGAGGTTTCAATGTGTTTCCAGGGGTAGCCTATGGTGCAAGAAGGACTCCTCTCCTCTTCATGGACTGAAGTTTGAATATTCTAAAGGGTGGTGCCAGACTGGGCAGTTGGTGATTTGGGAGAATGTATCGGATTGGGAAATTTTGGTGGTGGGCTTTTTGTAAGGTTTTCAATTTTTTTCCCTTATAGGTTTTTTCTTCTTTTCTTGTAGTTTAGGTAATAAAGTTTTCTTCATGTTTAAGCTGGAGCCTGCTTTGCTTATTCCTGGTCACATCTCACAGCAGACACCAGGGAGAGGGTATTCTCATGGGGGCACTGGCTCTGTGCCAGGCCCAAACCATGACAATTCCTTTCTTAAAGAGTGTCTTTTATTGATGTTCTCTTTAGAGGAGAGCTGCTTGGAGCACTCAGTGATTGATATTGATCCACGGTCTCTCCCAAGGAGGTCTGGCCAGGTCAGAGAAGTTGTATCTTGAGAGCTGTTCCAGTGTGGACAACCTTGCGTCGCGTTCCACAATCCCATGTGAGAAACTATTTTTACTTTCAAAAATTAAATGGTTTACTGAGACCTTTTTGAAATACAACAGAAGACTGAATAAAGAAAAGAATACAGCACCAGGAGCAAAGGATTCGGTCATCATGTAGTTTTCCACAAAATGGATGTTCTGTCTTTTACACCTCTAGCTCCTCCCAAAATTTTGTCAATCGACTCCTTCTTCACTTTCCAGTGGTGGAGATCACTTTCTTACACCTTGATTGGAGGTCAGGTGCTGCCGCAGCAACAAGCCAACCCTCCCGAATGCCCCAACTACTGAGGCCATCCTGTGATAACAATGCACAGGGGAGGGAAAGGATAAGTCTACATCTACAAAATTTCTCTTAACATATATTTAAGATTCACCCCTTAATTGTGAGAGTCAACCATAGGATTACTCATCTATAACAAACTCCCCTTTTCTTTTTCTATAAGTCATTTTGTTCAAACAATTGAGTAAAAAATTTTCTCTCTCTTTTGAATGAGTCATACCAGCATCTGTTGATGTGGGCAAGGACAGTGGGAACAGGAGAAAAAAAATCTCAGGTTTTCCTTAGACACACTTATTTAAAATGGACAAAAGGCCATCACAGAGGTCCAGTATGGCTTTGACTCCCATCTACCATACCCATGTGGCTGCTACTTATAGTCAGTGTATCTTAGGGGTGAGTGCAGAGGGCAACTCGGTCCTGCCCTCCAGTCCCTGTTGAATTAAAAGACAACTGAAAAATGATAGAGGCCATACTCTCAAGTATGGCCCTTTGTCCCTACCTTACCATGCCTATGGGATTGCTACCCACAGCAGGACCATGGAGCCTTCTTGGTAGCAAACAAGGGTCCAACCTGGTCTTGCCCTCCTTCATCGTCTTATTTTCTTAAAGAAGCTGTCCCATCGCCTTGTAAAGACCCTTGTGTATTTCCCCTCAAGAGATGCTGGTAATTCTCACCCATGAAAACAGGAAGACAGTTCTCAACCTGGTTGGTGGAAGTTTGACTGTACTTTTTGGGCGTCTTGGTGTTTTTCTGGCTGTCTTTCAGTCTCTGCTTGAGAATCAATCTTTTCTAACCCAGCTAGGATGTTCTAGTCCATTCTTTGAGTTCTTCTACTGGGCCTTTGACTCTGTTGGCATGAGTCCATCCCTGCTCTGCTGTTCACATGGCTGATTCAGTGGTAAGCAGTAGCTGGAAGGGACCTTCCCACTGAGGAGTTAGAGGCTGATCTCTCCATGTCCTGGTATAGGGCAAATTTGGGAGTGAATCTTCAAAGGGGGGGCCCCTCCAGAAAGCAAACCCACACGTCCCCTCCCCTCAACCAGTTTGGGAAGAATTCCTTGGGGAGAAGTGGAAAGAACCTGTTTATTTTACAGGCACCGAACCCCCCTGCACACAAAATGAACAATACTGCATGCCAACACTCTTTCACCACTCTGAAAAAAGATGACAAATACAGAAAGTCTCTCTCAGGGGTGGTTGCTCTGTTCTTAGTCCCTCTGGAACTGGGGTAGCTGCTGCAGGCCACAGGGTGTAAACTCTAGGTGCTTCCAACTCCCAGTCCAGAGCAGGTTCGAGTTAGTTCAAAAAAGGAAAGGAGAAACAGTCCAGGAAGAAATTTGGACTGTTTAGCTAAACTAGCTAATGAGAAGAAGCAAGAGCGAGCAGAAGCAAAGCAAAAGCAAGAGCAGAGAGCAAAGCAAAAAGCAAAAGCAGAAAAGCAAAAGCAAAAAAGCAAAAGCTGCACTATGTACTGCCCTGTCTCTGTGACCCACCAGCCAGGGGGAAGCGGCTGATAAGAAAACCCAAACAAAACTTTCACTCTTCAGAGCCAGTCTTAAAGGCACAGAACGTGATATCCAGCATAAACAGAACACATTAATGGGTATACAAGGGTAATAATTTCACCCCAGGTCATTCCACCCCTATCCCCATATCATCAACATACTACCACACATCATGCATTTAGTCACACAACATTTCCATCTGTTCCCCCCAAAATTACAAGCAATATCCATCATGTCCTCATCACATCCCCACATTGAACAACTGAATCCACGCCCCATAATAGAGAGCTGTGGGATTCCCCCCTTTCAATTTACTCACTCAAACCTCCATCTTTCACTTTCTCAGACCTTTGACACTTGCACATCTCCATCTTCCACTTGCTCAGACCTTCAACACTTGCACATTTTCTTCTATCCCCTGTGTATGTGGTTTAATGTACAGACAATGGCAGTAACATCCAAAGAAAAGTGATATTTGCAAATCATTCTCACCCTACAATCAGATCTCCCTGAGGTACACATCGTGTTGTTCCATTATTGGAATACGGCTCCCAATATTACCAGTTAGATTGTGCCTGGGCCAGTCTGACCCTCGCTGCTAGGCCAAAGGCAGCAACTGCGGTGTATCACCCCAGAGATACCTTGGCTTGCTGGTGGTTGCAGCTGGGCACTGAACAAGTCCAGGCTTGTTAGGAACTCCGTTTACCTCAGGAAGAATAGCTTCAGGCAATGGTGAAGAGAAAAAGGAGAGGATTCTGCTGGAGGGTTTATATCCAGAGGTTTATTCCATGGTTACAGAGGTCTGAACGTGAGCAACTGCTCCAACAGAAAAACCGGCCGCATGGTCTGATCACCTTTTTAAGCTCAGGGACAGGGGGAGGGGAGGTACAGGTGAGCCACCAACCAGGTGAGAGGGGCAGGGTCTCAGGGGAAGTTGACACCCAGATAGGCCAATGACCTCTGGGCATAGGGGCATCCTTTGAACTTGACCAACCACACGACGCCTTGCTGGAATGTTAGGTCTGAGTGAAAGGACTCACTCAGCATGGGGGCAAGGGGGAAGGGAGAGAGGTATAGGCACACCTGGGGAAGTGACCTGGAAGGCCAAAATGGGACATTACAGCACATCACAACATCTCCCCCTAGTTTTGTTTAAAAAGAAAAGGACTGTGTTTGTGGTGCAGAATGATTGCCAAACCATGGTTGGTAAATCGGTTCTTCCTCTACAGGAGGGTCAGTGTTTTCCACTGAGGCTTCCAGGTCATCCATTGGAGCACTGAGGGCTTCTAAATGGTAGACTTCAGGAGGCGGAGATGAGCTTGAAATTAACTTGAGCACCATGCATTTGATTAGTCCAAAAACAATGCTAAAAACTACAATAACTATAACTAAAATAAACAGCACTAAAAACACAGTTTTCAGAATAGATCCCAACCAGTAAGAGAGTCCCCAGCCATTGAAGAGTCCATTCAGCCAGTTGTCAGTTTCTCTGTTGATGTCTGAGAGCTTTTGTCAAGGTAGTCCATATGTGGTTTGGGCTGCGGCATTATGCAGGAGGTCACAGGTGGGATGATCACGAGTAGGACGAGAAGCAGGCTCAGTCTCATGGCGTCTCGAGGCTACACACGAACAGTGGGATCTAAACTGGTACAAAAACCTGAAACAAACATTTATTACAAACTATTCCAGATAGGAGGTTTAAGTGGAAATTCCTCCAGAGAACACGTGCGGCGTTTTCTTCTCCAGGCAGCATGAGCAATCTAGGGTGCTTCTGTAGATTTCTCTGAGACCTTGGGAACATAGGGCTTTACCCATTTGGAAGGAACCCACCTTAAACCAGAGGGGGTGGACACACAGGCATATCCACGTCCCCAAGTAACCAATTTGTAAGGTCCCACTATTTTCCAAGTCTCAGGGTCCTTTACTAAAACTGGAGGTTTTTCCTTAATTAACCTATGATTGCTCCCCCCAATGTGGCGTAGGATGGCTGGGTTCAGGCTGTCAAAAGAACAATTCAGAAAATTGATTGTGAATAGCGCCCTGGATAACCGGATGTGGGGAGGTTCCACCTTCAGAACCTGTTGTTGCTGGTCCAGGACCCTTTTAATATCACGGTGAGTTCTTTCTACCTGTAGGGGAGTAGGGGATGCCAGTTTTGTGCTCTGCTCTCCATTGCTGCAGAAAGCTCCCGAATTCCTTGGATTTGTAAGCAGGCCCATTATCAGTTTTCAGCTCCTTGGGGATGCCCATGAAAGAAAAAGCCTGTAAGAGGTGCCTAATAGCATCGATAGATGATTCTCCTGTGTGGGCAGAAGCATAGACCGCTCCAGAAAAGGTATCTACACTAACATGAACATATTTCTGCCGTCCAAAAGACTGTATGTGTGTTACATCTGTTTGCCACAGTTCACAACTCTTCAGTCCCCTTGGGTTTGCTCCCGTACTCACTGTAGGGAGTGCATGTTTTTGGCAATTTCGGCATGTGGCCACAATCGCTTTGGCCTGTTCTCGAGTGATGTTAAACTGACGAACCAGGCCAGGTGCATTTTGGTGGAAAAGCTGGTGGCTGATTTTTGCCTGTTCAAAAACATTTGGGAGAGTGGCCATCACTGCAGATGCAGCAAGAGCATCTGCCCTTCTGTTGCCTTCAGCGATAAACCCTGGCAAGTCAGTGTGTGACCTGACATGCATCACATAAAATGGTTGCTCTCGGTGAGTGACTAACTTTACCAGTTTTGAGAGCAATTCGAAAAGTGCGATGTTAGACACAACTTGCAGTATTGCTTGATCTGCCCTGGATACTACTCCTGCCACATATGCAGAGTCTGTAATCAGATTAAATGGTTCTGAGAACCTTTCAAAGGCCCTAACAACCGCAGCCAATTCAGCAACCTGAGGTGAACCTTCCACCTCAGCAATGTCTGTCTCCCACTGCTGGGTTTGAGGATCCTTCCAAGTCATAACGGACTTGTGGGACCTCCCGGATGCATCTGTGAAGACAGTCAGAGCCCTTTTTAAAGGTCTCCTACTTAGAGCACTTCTCAGTTTTAAGGTGAATTGAACATCTTGTTCGAACAATTTGTGAGCGGGCCGCGTTACCGAAATTTGTCCTGAGTAGGAATCCAGAGCAAACTGCAACACTTCATTTTCTTGAAACAATTGTTCCAGTATTTTCATAGTATTTTGACCTGATTTTAACTCAACTGGAATGTGAATGCACTTAAAATCACATCCTGCTAACTCCCTGATCCGGGTCCTTGCCTTTCGGATCAGTTCTGCTACCAGCTCCTGAGGCTTTGTCAGTCTCTTGGACCTTTTGTGACTGAGGAAAACCCATTCTATGATCAAGAGAGGGTCCCTCTGGTCCCGTTCTTTTTGGTGTGTTCTTTGCCTTAGGTGTTTGTTTTTTCCTCCCACTGGAAAATAATTCCATGGAGGTGTGGCAACTTACCTAGGATGATAAATTTGAATGGCAGGTCAGGCCGGCATCGGTTGGCCTGTCTTGTGGACATTGCAATCTGAACCTTTTCTAGAGCTTTCCGTGCCTCTGGGGTAATAGACCTAGGAGCACCTGGGTCCTCTCCCCCTTTCAATAAATTGAAGAGAGGGGCAAGGTCTTCGTTAGTCAGACCGAGCCATGGTCTTAACCAATTCAAAGACCCACACAACTTGTGGACATCCGCAAGGGTCTTGATCCTTGGATTGATTTCTAGTTTTTGAGGAACAATGGTCCTATTTCCAATTTCTAAGCCCAAATACTTCCAAGGTGGCATCTTTTGAATTTTCTTTTCCTGGAGCTCGAACCCTGCAACAATCAATGCATCGATCGTTAGGTCAAGCGCATGTGTGAGTAAATCATCATTGGGAGCACACACAAGGATATCATCCATATAATGATAGATGATGGCCTTCTCTGCGGCTGGACGTACTGGGGAAAGCAGGGAAGAGACATACCACTGGCAGATAGCTGGAGATACCTTTAATGTCTGAGGAAAACGGTCCAATGGTACATTTTCATAGGTGATTCCTTATTAATGGAAGGGACAGAGAATGCAAAATACGGTGCATCGTCAGGGTGCAAGGGGATTTGAAAAAAACAATCCTTAGTATCAATAACAGCTAATTTCCAATCTTGGGGAAGCATTGTTGGGGATGGCGTACCAGGTTGGGGAGAACCCATATCTTCAATTACATTATTAATTTGTTGGAGGTCGCAGAGGAGTCGCCATCACTTTTTGTCAGCTTTTTGGATGACAAACACTGGAGAGTTCCATGGGGACATGGTCTCCACAATGTGGCCCTTATTTAGTTGCTCTTCCACTAGTTCCTCAAGCACCTTCATTTTTTGTTTACTGAGCGGCCATTGTTTTACCTGAACTGGTTTGTCTGTTTTCCACTTCAGTTTTTGGGTGGGGCGCTGTTGTTCAATGACTGCTGTACAAATATGCTGTGGAGAGTCTGGAATATCAATTGTGACACCCCACTGGGCCATCAAATCTCTCCCTAACAAAGGTTCCGAAAAATCCAACACAAATGGACGGATATTTGCAAATTGTCCGTTTGGTGCCTCAAATTGAATAATTCTTTTGGATTGTCTTGCCAATTGAAGACCTCCTACACCTTGAAGGTGACTGGCAACATTTTGCAAAGGCCAATGTGCTGGCCAGTCTTGTACTGGAATCACTGTACAGTCTGCACCTGTGTCTACAAGCATCTCAATGCGTTTTGACTCCCCACCCCCACTGACATTACACCATAATTTGGGTTTGTCTTTCCCAATAACTTGTACTCAGGCGACTGTGGGCCCTTGTTTTTCAGTACTTTCAGGTAAAGATGGCACAGGGATAGCTTGTGCAACAATTTGTCCCTTGGGAAGAAACAGGGGTGGGTGGAAACAGTGCAGGCCGAGAACAAATTGCTCAGGATCTGATGTTGTCATTCCCGGAGCAATTCTGATCTCTTGTGGTGTGTGTTTGGTGTCCCCAATGACGATGTACTTACAACGAATCCGGTTCCAAGTACCTTTCTGTTCAGGATTTGCAGACACAAAATGCCAATCAGTGTCCTCCAGATGGAGTGACTCAGTCAGCTGCAACCTGTAAGGCTCATTGACAGAAGACGTGGTTAACACATGATCACTTAAATCATACACAGTCTTTGAAGCACCTGCTTCACTTACACAAACATTAATATTATTGCGCGTTTGATTTGTTTTGCTACCCTTCTTCCCTTGGCCTGCTCTTTTTGTGTCTGCACGCCTGGCAGGCCAGTGCTCCCTTTTCAGTTTTTTTGTTGTTGTTGACCCCCCGGGAGGGCTTGTAGTTCTCCTCCCCTGCCATTTCGAAATTCATCAAATTCCCTTTTCAGGGAGCACTGGTTACTCCAGTGCCCTAGGTTATTACAAAGTAGGCATGGCTTTGTGGGCTCAACCATTGCTGGTCTCCGCTGCTGCCCAGGGCACTGCTGTGCTGAGGGGAAAGGCACAGGGCTGGCAATGGTGACACGCTGAGGTGGTCTTGGCAGCAGCCTTGGTCTGGTGTCTTCAGCCACACTCATCAGAGGCACTTTCCTGTTACACATTAGGAGCATATCCTTTAAGGTTGGAGAAGGCTCTATAGGAAGGCTCAGGATTGCCGCTTGACACTGTTCATTTGCATTTGTAAATGCCATTTCCTCTAAAATTGCTTCCCTAGCATTCTCTTTTTTAACTTGTATTTCAATAGCTCTAGTTAACCTTTCTACAAATTTCAAAAAAGGCTCTGATGGTAGCTGTTTAATTTTACTATAGGGCTCAAAAGGCCCCTCAGGTTGTAGGGAAAAGAATGCTTTTTCAGATGCTTCTTTTACTTTCTCGAGTGTTTCTGCAGGAATTGCAGTAGCTTGGATTGGGGGTGAAGACCATTGGCCCTCACCACAGAGGTGCTCAATGGTGATAGGGTTACTACTGTTGTCTTTGGCTGTGTTTGGATCAGAATGCAAGCCTGGGAGAGCATCTTTTAGCATTTGTGTCCATGCTATTTCCCATAATATGAATTCCGTGGAGGTCATGAGACAGGAAAAAAGCTGTTTTAAATCATGTGGAATCACTACAGTCCTACTCAATTCAGAATTTAAAAGGCCACGGAAATATGGACTGTGTGGACCATATTCTTTATGAGACTTACAGATCTCTTTAATCAATTGTCGTCCAAAAGAACTCCAATTAGCAGTTGGAGCTGCTCCTCCCTGAGCTGCAGGCTGAAAGGTGACAGGAGCCAGTGACAACATGGGACTATGCATTGAATGTGCTGTTCCCTGCTCTGTATCCCTTGAATTGGAAGCATTGGGATCACAGCTACAGGTTTGGGGAACAGCAGTGGGTGTGTCCCCACCGTGGAAACTCGGGGAGGGGGCGGGGACAAAACGGGTACACGGGGCAGGGACAGGTGGTTGGCAGGGGGCGGGGACCCAACGGGTACAGGGGGTGGGGACAGGGGGCCGGCAAGGGGCGGGGAAACCGTGGGAACAAGGGGCGGGGTCAAGGGGCAGGCAGGGGGCGGGGATGCCTGGTGACATCACGTCAGCAGACGCCCCCTGGGAGGAGTAGAGGGGTGGAGCTGAGGGTATTGCAGGAAAGGGAGGGGGAGGGGGAAAGGTATCAGGAGGAACAGGAGGAGAGGGGGATGGGGCTGGAGTTTCAGGATGCTTAAGAGGATTTTGGGAAGAAGAAGACCAGGTTTGAGAAGATGCCATGTGGCATCCACCATCTTGTGGACCCCCTAGGGACTGGGGGCCATTTTGGGCATCACTGCTCTCTGGAAAGCTGACACATGCTGTGGGTTTCAGAGGAGGGGACATAGGGGATTGGGAAAGGTTCCATGCAGCCTGGCCAGGGCCTTGTGGACGGGGCAACTCAGGCATTTCAACAGAGTTTGGGCGTCAACTTCCCAATGAGTGTGCTCTCTTTAAAATACCAACTTTTGGGGAAAGAGGTTTAGGGGTTTTAGAGCTAGGAGAGGGAGAAACAGGGAGAGCAGAGGTACATGGCTTTACATTTGGCTTTTTCTCCATTTCCTTTTGTTTGAGCAATGCTCTTCGAATTTGTAAACTCCAAAACACAAATTTAGCTGAGGGTGCATTGCTAGATTGTCCTAAGGTTATCAATTCATTTCCAACTTTATCCCAGAATTGAATATTGTGGATTTCTTCAGGGGAGATTTGTGGGAAGTGGAGGAAAAGCCATCTTATAAACTGCTTCAATTTTCCCTTTGAGAACTTCACATTACCACTGTCTAAAATGCTAACAATATTATAAAACACTCCTTTTTGTACAATGCTGAGTTTCAAACCCATGTTAGATGTAAAAAGCAAAGTACTAGATCCCGCCTGACCAAAAACAAAGCTAAAATCAGCTACCGGTTTCTAAAAAAACCACAGATGGAAAGCAATAACGAGCCGACAAAAGCTTCACAATGCAGCTGTATATACTGCTTTTAAAATTCCCGGGCAGCAGCAGCAGAGCCGAGCTGAGGAAGAAACAAAGCCTCCCCCACCGTGGAATGCAGCCCCCCCACGGAGCTGGGAGAGCAGCCCACGCCACGTGGCAAGCCGAAACCGGGGCCCCCCGTGCCACGTGTGCAGAGAACCCCCCCTCCCCCGCACAGAGAGCTGAGAAAGAGAGTCCCCCGCGGCAAGAGAGCCGAGAGACCCCCCTCCCCCGCACAGAGAGAGAGAGAGAGAGAGGCATCCCCCGACCATGTGGAGAGAGCTGAGCACGCTGCGCTGCAAAGCCGGGGGGAAGGGCAGAGAGCTCCCACTCCGGTGCGAATTTCAAAAGAGAGTAACACACGTGGCAGAAAGCTAAAAGCGAGAACACAATGAATTCCCGTCTGTGGGGCTGCGCAGCTAGAAATGCAAACGCAAAAAGGAACAGAACTCACGGCAGAGTCTGTTTTTGAGCTCCTGCCCTACCGAGAGCAGAGATACTCACCCGAAATGGAAGCTGTAGCTGGCTGGGTACAGGCAGGTCTCCTCACCGGAACAGGACCTCTCTGTGGGCGAGAGAGGCTACCCTGTCCTCCCTCTGGAAAATCTGCTCACCAGAAAGGAGCTGGGCTTTCCAGAGGTGCCGAACAGTCCACGAAACTTCTTCTGTGAATATTCCCAAAGTCTCTAGCTGAGGGCAATGCAACCAAAGCCCCTTTCAGCTGGATGCACGGCTGCTAGAAGCTTCTCCGAGGTGCTGCGGGTCTGTCTCGGGCTGAAGAGTCACTTAGCCCGCCTCAGGGACGCCAAATATTGGAAAAAAGGCTCCCAATATTACCAGTTAGATTGTGCCTGGGCCAGTCTGACCCTTGCTGCTGGGCCAAAGGCAGCAAATGCAGTGTATCACCCCAGAGATACCTTGGCTTGCTGGTGGTTGCAGCTGGGCACTGAACAAGTCCAGGCTTGTTAGGAACTCCGTTTACCTCAGGAAGAATGGCTTCAGGCCATGGTGAAGAGAAAAAAGAGAGAATTCTGCTAGAGGGTTTAATGTCCAGAGGTTTATTCCATGGTTACAGAGGTCTGAACGTGAGCAACTGCTCCAACAGAACCCGGCCGCATGGTCTGATCACCCTTTTTAAGCTCAGGGACAGGGGGAGGGGAGGTACAGGTGAGCCACCAACCAGGTGAGAGGGGCAGGGTCTCAGGGGAAGATGACACCCAGACAGGCCAATGACCTCTGGGCATAGGGGCATCCTTTAAACTTGACCAACCACACGACGCCTTGCTGGAATGTTAGGTCTGAGTGACAGGACTCACTCAGCATGGGGGTAAGGGGGAAGGGAGAGAGACATAGGCACACCTGGGAAAGTGACCTGGAAGGCCAAAATGGGACAATACAGCACACCACAACACTGGGACATACTGGGAGTAACACTGGAGGATACTGGGACATACTGGGGACACTGGGGCCATTGCGGAGAAGACTGGGGACACTGGGGCATCCTGTGGATGACACTGGGATGAACTGGGAGGGACTGGGAATAAACTCAGGTGAATTGGGAGGGACTGGGCTGTACTGGGAGGGGTTGGAGGGGCACTGGGTTGAACTGGGTTCTACTTGGGATGAACTGCCTTTTACTGGGGATGTACTGGTCTGTACTGGGGATGAACTGGGCGGTATTGGGAGGGACTGGAGAAGTTCAATGGGCTGTTCCCGCCTCTGCTGCATCCCATTTGCCAAGGCTTCTGCCCATCACTGCCCAAAACCAATCAGCGCCGGAATCGGGGCCTCCTGAGCAGTGCCTAGGATGGGTGACATATTTTCACCTACAGCTCCTGTCATGCCCCGCGGCCCGATTCAGCCCCATTGGAGCTGGGACTACAACGCCCGTCATGCCCTGCGCTCCACAGAACCCCGGGATCCACCCCTCCTTTTTCCCTTAAGTGTCCCCCAGACCCTCCAGGATCCCTCAGTGCCCCCTCAGTGCCCATTCGGAACCCCCTAAAAGCGTCCCTGGACCCCTGAGTGCTCCCGACCCCACGGATGCCCGGTACAGCCACTTCTGGGAATTCATCTCCTCCCCTGCGGCCCCAGAGCGCCTCAGAACACAGTCAGGCACCTAAAACTCCTGCTGTGCCCTGCACCCTAAAGAGCCCAGTTAGAGCTTCCCGAGCTCCCCGAAGTTCTCCTGAACGTTTACGTTCCCCTGAGGACCTCAAGTCACGGTTCGGACGCAGAAGAGTCCCCCAGGAGCATTCCCGGACTCCAAAACAAAGCATTGGAGCCACTTCCGGGACTACAGCTCCCATCGTTCTCCGCGGCGCACGTCCTGTGCCGTTCTAGCCAGGACTTCATCTCGGGTCATGCCCTGCACTTCCCACCGAGAGCTATTGCAGCTGCGCCTCGAACTCTCGTGATGCTCCACGGCCTCGTTAAACAGTATTAGATCTGCGCCTACAACTCCCATCACCCCCTGCGCCCCAGAGAAGCCCGTCAGGGCCCCCCAAGGGCCAGCCCGGACCCCAAAGGCCCCAAATTCCCCTCCCTGACCTCCAAGGGCCCCCCTGGACCCCCAAGTGCTGTCCCGGACCCTGAACTGTCCCCCGGAATCCCTGAATTCCCCTCCAAGTGCCCACCTGGCTCCCCCAAGTGTCCTCCAGACCCTCAAGTTCTCTCTGAATTCCCTCCCCAGACCCAAAGCTGCCCCAAATGTGCCCCAGAAATGTCACCAGGGACCCCAAAGTGCCTCCCTTGACCCTTTCTGAGAAAACGATTATAAAAAAGATGACAAAAAGACTCAGATATTACTAGTTACCATAAAGAGGAATAAATAAATAGCCAATGGAGATTAAGGAATCAATGAAGACAATTATGTTACTTAGAACCAATGACCAATAATGTTTTTGGTTTCTAAAAATGTGTTTTTTTAATATAAACTAAATAAATCAGGCAGGAGTTCTTACTCCTTTTTAATGTCTTCATTAAAATTCAGCTCAGGTAGGGTGATCCCATGGGTCTCACACTGCCACTGCTCCCAGGAGTGGCACAGAGGAGGAGAAAGGGTCCAATTTGTCCACTGGTCTGCAGGCAAAGCTGGGGGTTCCTTCCTCACCACAGCACCAGGAGATTCCCAGTATTTTGGTTTTACATCTGAGGTCCTCTTTCCAACCAACATGTTTTTAGGTTAGGATGAGGGGTAAAAAGGGTCTTAGTGGACACTGGATTCTGTTCTTCACGTCTAGACATCACTTTGATCCCTCAATTCCATGTTGGTTTGTTGTTTTTAGGGGTTTTTGGCTAGGTTTCATGAGGGGCTTCCTCATTTGCATGCCAACCCTGATGTCATTTGCATGCCAACTTGGTTGTCCCCTCCTCTTCAGCATCCTGAGTGCCATCCTCCTGGAAGCAGCAAGCCACTCGACAAAAAGGGGAATTCTCAACCATCAACAACAGGTAGTTAACGAAAAACTCTTAACAACAGATGATTAAAACAACAAACAGTTAGAACCCCTCCCTGGCAGGAAATGGCCCAACCTGTGAACTCTGCAACCTTTTAATAAAATGGGCAACTTTTCTACTTATCACAGTGTGATGTCACAGAGAGGGTTTTGTGACATCACTGAGAGAGTTGTGACATCATACAGCTTCTGTGACATCATAGAGTAGGGTGTGAGGCCATAGAGGAGATCCTGCCATCATAGAGGGTGGCTCTGTGACATGAGAGAATGGGTTGTGGCATCACTGGGTGGCTGTGTAACATCATAGAGCAGGTGGTGACATCACAGAACAGATTCTGACATCACATTGTGGCTTTCAGACATCACAGAGCCTTTTGTGACATCACAGTGCAACTGCATGACATTCCAGGCTGACATCCCAGAGACGGCTGTGTAATATCACAAGGGTGCTGTGTGACGTGCTAGAGTGGGCTGTGACATCACAGTTGGCTGTGTGATATCACAGGTGGCTGTGTGACACTGCAAAAAAGCTGTGTGTCATCACTAGGGGCTCTGTGACATCACAGGATCTGTGTGACATCACAGGGGCAGTGTGATATCACAGGGGACTGTGTGAGATCACTGGGGAGGTCACTCATCCCCGGCACCCCTCACAGCTCCCCCCAGAGCAGTCCAACCCTGCTCGTGCACAGAAGGGTCCCCTGTCCCCCCAGGTCCCCCCGCCCCCGGCCCCGCAGCCTCCCCCAGAGGATGCTCCACGAGATCGACCCCAGAGCCTGACACGGGGACGGGGGGCCGGGGCCCTGGGGGTGGCACAGGGGGACAGGGACCCCCCGGAAGTGTCCCCATGTCCCCCAGGGCCAGAGCCTGGGCCAGGGCTCCTTCACCCTGTTACAAACAAGGCCTTGAGAGCGCTGAAAAAATCCCCAGCAAGGGATCAGCAAAAACCACATTTAATATTAAGGGCCAGCAGCACAAAGTTCCTTGGCAAGAGTCACTCTGCTCCTCACTGGACCCTTCAGGCACACCAAGGAAACAAAGTAACAACAAAACCAAACCAAATCCAGGCAATCACACCAGAAATCAGGCAAGAACTCTTCCTGGGTATGTGTGTGACACAAGGACATTGAGGGCAAAGATAAAAGGAATATGGGCCAAAAGCTTAACAGAGGTCAAACTTAACAGGACTTTACTTATACCTTAACTTTTACTGATACCCTTAACTTCACAATTTAGCAAAAGAACAGCACTTTGGACTATTTAACCTAACTTAAAACCTATGACTTAGCAATTTACTAGAGGAATAACACTTTACAGTCCTTATCACATAACTTAAATAAACTTAACAACTTCGAAAAGAACAACTCTCAGAAGCATTTCACAGCTTATACCCCATGACTTAATCTTACTTACTGATATCTGATAGCTGACTGACTCAGCTATCCAAGGCAATCCAACCCCTCAGAGAGCAGCATTTCTGCCACATTTCCCCAGCACAGGCACTCCTGTGTGCACACAGACACCAAGAGTCAGTGCAAGGCACCTGTGAAAAATTCCCCTGAGGACAGGGAATGCTCCCTGTGGATCCTTTGGCATCTCCCCAGTGGGTGAGGGGTTGAGCCTGGAGGAGTGGGGGGATAGGCCCAGGCTCTGTCGTTGTTGGCGATCCCCGAGTGTAGCAAACGGGAGAGTTCCCGGCTGGGAGAGGCCCCACTCAGAGGGAGTCGCTGGCCCAGGAGAGCTCCAAGGTCTCCTTTTGGAGCGCTGCGTGCAGGGCCCCAAGAGAGGGGCTTCAGTCCCAGCAATGGTTCATCCTGGCCGCCCTTGGCATCAGCAGCTTTCTTTGGCAGTGTGAGAACAGGGATGTTGTGCCACTGAGGGAACAAAAGCAGTTCCCAGGGCTGCTCCTAAAGGAACCAGGAGCTGTTTGGGCAGCAGCAGTGGCTGGAGCAGACAGTGTTTGTGATGAGCTGCAGAGGAGCTGAGCCCAGGGGCTGTTGGCCAAGGCCGAGCCCCAAGGAGCATTTCTCAGCTGGCACGGCGGCCTGAGAAGGGGAGGGGGGAATGCAGCAGCACAGGGCCCATGGAACTAAGGGACCATTGTGACACTGTGGGGCCCTGTGAGACCAAGGGACCATTGTGACACTGTGGGTCTTGTGAGATCAAGGGACCGTTATGACACTGTGGGGCCCTGTGACACCAAGGGACCATTGTCACACTGTAGGGCCCTGTGAGACTGAGGGAACAGTGTGACACTGTGGGGCCTCATGGAATCATGGAGAGCCCTGTGACATTTCTGGGCCTCATGGAACCAAGGGGAATGTACTGACGCTCCATGGAGTGTAGGGATCATTGTGACACTGAGAGGCCTCGTGGAACTATGGAGAACATTGTGACACTTTGGTCTGATGTGGAACCAAGGGGCCATTGTGGCACTATAAGACCTCATGGGCCAAAGGTCCATTGTGACATTGCAAGGTCTCATGGAACGATGAAGACACCAATAAGACACTTTCACAGCCTCATGGAACGAAGTGGCCATTGTGACACGGAGGGGACTCATGGGATCATGGAGACCATTGTGACACTATGAGGCCCCAGGGAATAAGCAAAGTACCATAACACTATGAGGCCTCATGGAACCAGTGAGACAATTGTGACCATGGGGTTCCTTATAGAACCAGGAGGACCATTGAGATACTCTGGGGCATCATGAAACCAAGAGGCCTTTGTGGCACTGCAGGGTTGCATGGAACCAAAGCTCCAGGGTGACACAGAGGGGCCTCCTGTCATCAGTGGTCCATTGTGACACTGTGGAGCCAAAGGAGACCATTGTGACACTGCAAACCCCCAGGGTCCAAAAGTCCATTGTGACATTGCAGGGCTCATGGAACAGAGGAGTCCCATGACATTGTGAGGCGTGGGGAACCATGGAGACCATTGTGACACTGCAAGGGCTTATGGAATGATTTAAGACCCCTGTGACACTTTGGGGCCTTCTGGAATATTGGAGCTATTGAGACACTCTGGGACCCCATTGAACCCAGGGTCCATTGTGACACTGTGGGTCCCCATAAAACCAAGGGAACACAGAACAGGTCTGGCTGGTTTGGCCTCCCATGGACTGCCTGACTGGGCCAGCTTACCTGGGCATGTTGAGGGTCTCTTCTCATCTGCTCCTGAAACACTGAGGCTCCTTGCTTTCCCTCCTATGGAAAAGAACTGTCCTTCTTATCCAGGTGCCCATGGCCAGAATTGGGAATTCACCTCCATCCTTCCCTATTGTGACAGACTGGAGGAGATTTTTGGCTCAAAACATTTCGTGTGTGGGGGAGAAGGGGCAGGTCCAGCCCTGCCCTGCCCTGGAACCCCAATCATCCCAGAGCCTCTATCCCAGCCCAGGAGTGTCTGCCAGTCTCTGGCACAGCACAGGCAATGCTCCACAGCCACCTCTGGAGCCCCCAGTCCAGCTCCTGAGGGACCAAATGAGTCCAAGTGCCAGCTGGGGGAAGGATCCAGGAAGACCAAAGGGGTATTGAAGGCTGACCACAAGGCAAGCACACATCCTGACCCTATCTCCTCTTGGAATTTCCATCTGAACACTGCTGGAATCCAGGAGTTGGTAGCTGCGTGTGTGCGCTTCTCCAAATCTTATTTTTCTTTCTCCATGTCTGAGAGAGACAGAAAAATACTTTTTCTATTTTTGTCCTCTTGCAAATATTAACTTAAAATTGAGTAGACTTAGAATTTGTGAAGTTGATTGGGCCAAGTTATTACTTTGCGAAGTGGTTTTGTTGATTGAATGTCGTATTAAACATGTTGCCAAAGTTTCTTTGATTTTCTAAAAATGCCAGTCAAGTTCCTGGTTTGTTGTTTTGAGCTTCTGAGAATCTCCTGTTGGTATTTCTCCAGTACATTCAACTCAGAGCACACAACAAATTGTAACTTCTTTTAAATGTCTCCTTGACAGAGTTGTTTGGGGGATGGGAGTCAGGGCTTGTGTGTCCTGCTTGGCACAGCCCAGGCAAGGCTTTCCCAGCCACATTCCACACTCCATTTCCCAGCTGGAGCCACTGGTGCCTCTGAGTTGTGCTGCCCCAGCCCCAGGGATGCTCTCCTTGTCTGCCCATTCCCCCACGGTCTCTGGGCAGGGATGGCCTCAGTGGGGGCTGCTGACATCCTCAGCAACTTGGAGGCTGCTGCTGAATTTTCCTGCTCCAGAGGCTTTTTCAGCCTTCAGCTCATGAGTGCAGGAATTCAGTGTCCCAGGGCTCATTAACATTCAGAACACTTTAACAAGCCAAGCCTCTGGGAATAATTTGATTTTAATTTTCAAATCGTTTGTGGTTAGGTAGATCTCAGTAGTGATTCAAAGTGAACATGATATTTAAGAAGACAGTGAGAAAAGATTATTTTCGGTCCTGTTTATTTTTGTTTCCCTGTTAATAAATTGATATGTGCAATCTCCAGCTGACACAGAATCCAAGTAGCTCCTCAAGCAGTTGGAATAGATATGAAAATCAAGACCCTTTATGGCTGACAAACAATCAGACTCTGTCCCTCCCCCCACCCCACCATTTCCCCATCCAAGGCCTGGCACTCAGAGCAGCCTTGTGCAAATCTGAGCTCCCTCCAGCCCAGGCTGCACCTGCAGCTTTCAGCTCCTTGGCTCCAACTCCCACCTGCTTTCCTTGGAGACAGAGCTGCCCGAGACACAGAGGGATGTTCATTTATTGTCAGCCAACAAAGCCAAGGGAAGACAAAGCTCCATCAAATGCAAAAGTCATTCCTCTGCTGGATATTGAATTCACTTTCCACAGCAGACAGTCTCAGAGCAATGAAAAACACCTTCTGTGCCCAGCACAAATCCCAAGGTCCCCCCAAACCCTTCCTGCCCCAATTCTGCCCAGATTTGCTCTTTGCACACACGAGTCACAGGCTGAAGTCAGGAGCTCCCTCCATGCCCAGAGGGAGGAACAGAGAGAAAGGGGATGAAGAGCTCTCCTGTTCACAGCCAAGGTCCAAGTGCCCCTGCAGTGGGAACCACAACTCATCAGGTTGTGTCCTTTGGGCTCAGGGACTGGTTACACTCAGAGGCACAGAAAGGTTTCTTGCACACAAACACAAATTGAATATTTGAACAGTTTAATAACCATCACAGCTCTTCCCTCAGCTCCTTGGGATGTCCCAGCAGCATATGACATGTCCCCCATCCCTCAGGGATTTCCGTGCAGGAGGAGTTTTAGACAAAGACATAAAAAAGTAGTTCTAGGATAGATATAAATGTAATTAGGATGTTGACTAATGTGATATTAATTGGAATTTTAGAAAGATTGGGCAACTTCCTGAAGTTCAAAGCCTGAAGCCAGTCAGTTGGTAGGCACTCAAATGACCAGAAAGCATCTGGAGGAGGAAATCTGGGAGAAATGAAAGGGAAATAGATCCAGCTGGTCAAGTGAAGAGATGTCCTTCGACATGGCCATTTATCCAGGAGACCTGGAAACATCTGAAGGAAGGAGTGTCATGAAATATTAGACTGAATATTGAAGGCAAAGGCAGAGGTGAAGATCAGTATTTCTTCTCCTGCCATCATTAAAAGGATCCAGTAGATCCAGGAAATTCCTGTTCCTGGCGGGAAAAATTTGCCATTTCTTAAATGTATTTAAATGACCTAGATAATAAAAATACGCTTGTATATTATGAAACCAATGGTGTTAAAACCTGTGCCCCTTTCCAGGCAGACATCAGTTGTGTGCCCATGAACAGGCAGTGCCACTTGTGCCCTGAGGTGTGCCCCATGGCCTCCCTGCTGGGCAGCCTCTGCCAGCTCCTGCAGAGCCTGTGGCACCTGTGGGGCTGCACAGACAGCCCTGCCCCGGGCTCTGCCACTCTCTGGGCCAGCAGAGAGGCAGCCAGGGCTGGCCATGGCTGGGAACAGGCCCTGAGCCCTGCAGGAGGATGGAGCTGGGCCACAGCCAAACTCAGCCCAGGCCAAAGCTGGGCTCAGCAGCCAGGGCTGCCAAGGGCTGGGCACAGAGGCTGGCACTGACAAATGTCCTGGGCCCCCTCCCTGCTCTGTCCATGCCACCAAGGGCACAGAGCAGCCTCCTCTCTGGGCCACTTGCCTGTTTGCAATGCCTTGCACAGGCGCTGGCCCTGCCCCACAAGGCCTGGCCTGAGTCCTGCCCCTGCACACTCAGCCAGGCTGAGATGGACACTGATGGTTTCTGGGCCAGGCTCTCTGAGCCCAGCCCAGCTCCCTGCAAGCTCTGCCAGCTGCCCTGAGCTCTGGGCAGCACCAAGGGCCTCTCTACAGCCCAGCCCAGCCAGCTCTGGCCCCACAGCTCTGCTCAGGCCAGGCTGCTCTGGGCACTGCCCCATGTCCTCAGCCCCTGGCAAGGGCACAGCAGCAGCTGCAGCTGCCACAGGACTCAGCCCCAGCCATGGGGGAAGGTGCTTGGCCAAGGCCAAAGGAGGCTCCCTGGCTGTTCTGCTCCCCTCGGGCTGAGGTGCTGAGAGCTCTGCAGCCCCTGCTGCCATCCCATCTGCCCAGGGCAGCACAAGAGCCGTGGCCTTGGGGCCCTCAAGAGCTGCTCCTGCTCCAGGCCCAGGGCCCATCTCAGAGCTGGGGCAGCCACAAAGCTGGGCCCATTTCTGTTCATTGCTGCTCTGATGGGGATGGATCCTCAGCCACTTGGAGACCGATGATGACTTCTACTGCTCCAGGGGCCTCTTCTTTCTTCAGCTTTTTGGTTCAGGAATTCAGTTAGAAAAGATCATAAATATTTGTTCAGAATACCAAAATAAGACACGTCTCTGGGAGTCATTGAAGTTTTTAATTCTTCTGCGGTTAATTAGTCACATTGCAGAAGTGTATTCAAAATGAATATACTATATTGAAAACAATTCAGAGAGAACTGTTTTGTCCTGTTCAGTTGTCTTTTCCAGTTTAGGTTGATATCAGCAATGTCCAATTTATATTGGCCCTCAACAGCTTCTAATGCATTTTGAACAGATATGAAAATCAAAACTCCTCATCGCTGACAATCAATCACACTTTGTCCCTATCCCCTCCCCAACATTTCCCTCATCCAACCCTTCTGCCCATTGTCTCCCACCAGCCCCCTGGTGAAGAGCCTGGCTCTGTTCTCCATCCCCTCCTCACTGGCACTGCCAGGCTGGGATGAGGAGCCCCTCAGCCTTCCCTGCTCCGGGCTGGACAAGCCCAGCTCCCTCAGCCTTTGCTCACAGCCCAAGGGCTCCAGCCCCAACTTGGAGGCCCTTCCCAGACCCTGCTCCAGCTGCCAGACATCTTTCCTGCCCTGGGGAACCCAACCCAGGCCACAGTGATCTGGATAATCCCTGTCCTTGATGTCCCGGTCACACAGCCCTGGCCCCTTGTCCCCATGTCAGGCTCTGGGGTGGATCCTGTGGAACATCCTTTGGTGGAGGCTGTGGCTCCAGGTGGGCCGGGGGGATCCTGGGGGACAGGGACCCTGATGGGAATCAACAGCATTGGACTTGTTGGGAGAAACTGTGAGGGGGAGCTGGGGCAGAGTGACCAACCCAGTGACCTGACAAAGCCCTGCTGGGATGTGACACAGCCCCTCTGTGATGTCACAGCCTGCTCTGTGATGTCACAGCCCATTTTCTGATGTCACACAGTTGGTCTCTGATGTCGCAGCCAACTCTGTGATGTCACAGCCGGCTCTGTGATGTCAGACCTCTTCCATGTGATGTCACATATGAAGTTCTATGATGTCATAGTTCTCAATGACCTCACATAACCCACTCTGTGACCTCATGTTATGAGATGATCAATTGTGTACACCAGGTGAGCTGACACTTGGAGCTTTTTCTCCAAAACCTCAGATCTATGGAAACCACACAATGCCCATTGTGTGAGAAGGGGAACTGGAAGTTCACCAGCCTCAGTGTCCTGCCAGCTCAGCCAGGTGTCGCAGACATCTTTTCATTAAAATCTTTTCATTAGGATTTTTCCAGCTGAAGCTGAGATGTTTCAGCAACAAATGTAAACAATGGTTATCTGCTGCTGTGGAATGCAACAGGTGGATCCGTGATTGATCTCCTGTGGATGTTTGGATTTACTGACCAGTCATGGTAGAGCTCGGTCTCGCTCTCTCTCTGAGACACAGGTCTTTGTTATTCATTCTTTTTTTTTTCTATTCTTAACATAGCTAGCCTTCTGAGAACCTTTCTCTTCTATTTCTTTTAGTACAGTTATAATGTAGTATATATATCATAAAATAATAAATCAAGCCTTCTGATAATGGATCAACATTCTCGCCTCTCTCTTCTCATGCAACCCTTGTGACCAACATCACAGCCAGGCCCACTGGAACATTGGGGTCCATGAGCACCAGGGAGACCTCCAGGACAGAAGAATGCATGGGTAAAGGGGAGGAGAAATATGTTAATGATTTTGGAGAAACCATTATCATATTTATGTTTAGTCTGGGAAAATCAATGAATATGTGTGAAAAATACAGAAAATTAACAAAAACTTTCCTGTTCTCAGCATGCACAGCTTTGGGAGGAGCTATCCCCCCTGCATCCAGCTGAATAAAGAATGATGCTTCTTAATGCTACATTGGTGTTGAGGAGTTTTCTGTTTTACCAAATTTATGGTAACACTCCCACTGCCAAGGAAAGCTCTGTCTGCTGCTGTTTACAAACAGAGAAGGGCTGGTGGCAGATGTGGGGCTCGGAGGCGGCCTGGGGCAGAATGACCAGGAAATAATCAAGTTTTCAATGTTCTGGGAAAGAAGGAGGGGCAGCAACAAAACTTCTACACTGGAATTAGGAAGGGCAGACTTTGGTCTGTTTAGGATGCAGATTTGGGGAGTACCAAATCAGGTCCTGATTTATTGAAGGGAAACAGCCCTTAAAAAAAAAGGGGTACAAAAAGGATGGACACATTTCAAGAAAGTAATCTTAAGGGGGAAAGAGCAGCCTTTTCCAGTGTGGCAAAAGATGAGCTGGTAAGGAAAATTACTGACCATGTGGGAATCCATAAAATCAGAGGGTTTTTTGAAAATTGCAAAAGGCAGGCCACTGAGACAGTGGAATTGTGATTTGAGCTAAGCAGTTGCCATGAGATAGGTCAGCAGGAAAATTATTTAAAAAGTAGAAAACTAAAGACAAATAGAACAATGGTCTGTGTATTAATGCTTGTCTAGAATAACTCCCTAAGCTACAGAGAAGTTTATCTAGCAAGATATTAGGAAGTTTGAAGCTTAATAATGGAGCTCTATGCATTGTGTTTTATGGCTTACATGCAGGTATTGTATTTGAAATAAGCAAGCATTTTTTTAACCAAAGGTACATGTGCTTAAAGTGATTGTATAGAACTACTGTCAATATGCTTTTGCTTTGTGTGATTGGTCAAAACACTTTTAAAATAAGTTGTAACATTAAGTTCTCTCTCTGCTTCCTGGGCTGTGAACTGATGGCATCTTCCCATTGCCATAACCATGAATGAGACTGATGCTGAAAAATAAAACAGCTTAAGGAAAGTTGCTAGCAGTCCCATCCTATTTGTGAATTGTAAATAGTCCCTGGCCGGCAGTATGGCCTGGCTGCCCATGGAACTTTTGTGGGAACTCAGGGTAAAAAGGACCAGCAACTCAGGAAGTTTTTAAGGATGTCCTTACATTATGCAGAAAGAAAAGTTGAGAGGGGAAAGCTCAATTAGAGCTTAACCTGGCCACCTCTGTAAAAATAATAATATTAAATTGTTTTAATTAAAAAAAACAAGTAGGGAGAAGGAGAAACTCTACTCTTTTTTGGATGCAGTGGAGAATATAGAAACCAAAGTAAGGAAAAGGAAATATAGTAACCAAAGATAAGGAAATGGCTAAGTTACTTAACACAGTGTCTGTCTCAACTTTCAATAATAGAACAGGTTGCCCTCAGAACAAGAGTTCTCCTGAGCTGGTAGATGGGCACAGGGACCAGAACAGCTCCCTGGAATCCAGAAGGAAGCAGTTGGTGACCTGCTGAGCCACTCAGATGCTCACAGGTGTAAGGGATCAGATGGGATCAATCCTAGGGGGATGAGGGAGCTGTGGATGATCTCCCCAAGCTGCTCTCCATCATTTACCATCAGTCCTGGCTCAGTGGGGAGGTTCCAGAGGAGTGGAGGTGCCAGTGTGAGCCCATCCCCAAGAAGGGCTGGAAGGAGGAGCTGGGGAACTCCAGGCCTGTCAGCCTGACCTGGGTGCCAGGAAAGGTTATGGAACAGATCACCTTGAGTGGCATCCCAGGGCACCCACAGGATGGCCCAGGGGTCAGAGCCAGCCAGCGTGGACCTCAATATCTACACTGATGATCTGCATGAGGGGATTGAATCCATCATGACCAAATTTGCAGATGACACCGAGCTGGGTGTGAGTGTGGATCTGCTGGAAGGTAGGAGGGCTTTGCAAAGGGCCCTGGACAGGCTGCATTCAGGGCCCAAATCCAACAAGGTGAGGTTTAACAAGTCCAAGTGCCGGATCCTGCCCTTTGGCCACAACAACCCCTGCAGCACTACAGGCTGGAGACAGAGTGGCTGTAGAGCAGCCAGGCAGAAAGGGACCTGGGGGCACTGATGGACAGCAGGCTGGACATGAGCCAGCAGTGTGCCCAGTTGGACAAGAAGGCCAATGGCTCCTGGCCTGGATCAGGAATGGTGTGGCCAGCAGGAGCAGGGCAGGGATTCTTCCCCTGTGCTGGGCACTGGTTGGGCAGCACCTCAAGGGCTATGTCCAGTTCTGGGCCCACTGGTGTGGGCAATAGGAAGAAATTTGTCGCAGGAAGAATAAAGAAAGCAAAGGTGAAGCCAAGGAAATGCTCAGGGCACTTTTGGGGTGGCTGCCAGGCTGCCCTGGCTCTGAGCAACAGCATCTGCAGTGGGACAGGAAACTCCCAGCTGATGGGAACAAACTTTCTGGCTGACTGCAGAGGCCAGGACAAAGCTGAGTGGTTTCCCTGGTGTCCCCCAGCCCTTGCTGGCCCCAGGGGCTGATGGCATTTGTGTTCCCTCAGGTTCATGTCCCCACACCAACACCATGGGGGTGCTTCCACCTGCTGTGTGCAATGAAAACAGGGGCTGCTGAGCCAGTGCTGCCGTGTCTGTGCCTGCAAGGATGGGGCACCTGTGTGAGCTGGGGGAGAGGCCAGGGCTGCAGAGGGGGGATGTTGTTGGCAGATCCATGAGGACGCTCTGGGACGCTGCCCTGGGCTGTGCAGCGCACTGGGGATGGATCAGCCCCTGCTCTGCTGCTCCTTCCCGTCTGCCCCAGGGCCCTTGCAGAGCCCCAGCCATGCTGTTTGCCCCCAGCCTGCCCATGGCCAGCCTGGGGCTGCTCACGGGGATTTTCTGTGCTGAGCATTGGCCTGGGTGTGTTCTTGAGAGAGCCTGGGCAAGGAGCCTGGAGCCCCCAGGCCCTGGTCTGAGGCGTCAGCGCTGCCCCAGTAGTGCCCATGGCCTGTCCCTGCTGCAGCCCCGGGACTGCCACCCCCAGGACTGTGCCCGGCCCCGAGAGCACTCAGGCCCTGCAGCAACACCAGGGTCACTGGGGCAGCAGGGCAGGGCCACGGCAGCAGCACTGGCAACAACAAGTTCTGCTGCTGCTGCTGGGCACAGCTGCTGTGCTAGCACTGATCTGCCCCCAGCTCTGCACACAGACATTGCTGCTGCAGCTGCAGAGAAGGCAACAAAAAGGCATCTCTGCAGAAAACTTTGCTGGGAGAGCATTTACATCTCTAAAGCCATCTAGAGCACAGCCCCTCCTTGACACAGTCTGCAGTCATAGAGAAGATGGCGAGAAATTAAATGAGAAATGGCACAAACAATGACATTTCTTGTGACACAATATTAAGTAAAGCCAAGCAAAAGAACCTCCAAGATGAAACCAACAAGAAATACCAAAGATGACTTTTATTACAAGTGATATGCAGAAATTGGTCAGCAGTTTAATGTTCCTGATACCATCCAGTCATCAGTCTCCACACTGCAGCCTTGAGCTCCTGGTTCCTCAGGCTGTAGATGAGGGGGTTCAGGGCCGGAGGCACCACCGAGTACAGAACTGACAGGGCCACATCCAGAGATGGGGAGGACATGGAGGGGGACTTCAGGTGAGCAATTGTGCCAGTGCTGAGGAACAGGGAGACCACAGCCAGGTGAGGGAGGCAGGTGGAAAAGGCTTTGTGCCGTCCCTGCTCAGAGGGGATCCTCAGCACGGCCCTGAAGATCTGCACATAGGAGAAAACAATGAACAAAAAACAAACAAACAGCAAGCAGCCACTAACTGTGATGAGCCCCAGTTCCCTGAGGCTGGAATTTGAGCAGGAGAGCTTGAGGATCTGTGGGATTTCACAGAAGAACTGGCTCAGGGCATTGCCATGGCACAGGGGCAGGGAAAATGTATTGGCCGTGTGCAGCAGTGAATAGAGAAAACCACTGGCCCAGGCAGCTGCTGCCATGTGGGCACAAGCTCTGCTGCCCAGGAGGGTCCCGTAGTGCAGGGGTTTGCAGATGGACACGTAGCGGTCGTAGCACATGATGGTCAGGAGAAAATACTCTGATCCAAGAAAGAAGAAAATCAGAAAAACCTGTGCAACACATCCTGTGTAGGAGATGTTCCTGGTGTCCCAGAGGGAATTGTGCATGGCTTTGGGGACAGTGGTGCAGATGGAGCCCAGGTCGCTGAGGGCCAGGTTGAGCAGGAAGAAGAACATGGGCGTGTGCAGGTGGTGGCCGCAGGCTACGGCGCTGATGATGAGGCCGTTGCCCAGGAGGGCAGCCAGGGAGATGCCCAGCAAGAGGCAGAAGTGCAGGAGCTGCAGCTGCCGCGTGTCTGCCAATGCTAGCAGGAGGAATTGGCTGATGGAGCTGCTGTTGGACATTTGCTGGGGCTGCACATGGGGACCTGTTCATGGAGAAAGGACTGTGACAAGTCAGGAGATGCTGCTTGGAGCCAAACCTGGGCCATTCCCTGCAGACTGTCCCACTGGGACTCACCCACCCTTGTTGCTGCTCTGGTAAAACCTTCACACAGGTCCCTGAGCTCCAGTTGTGCTGGCTGAGTGTGCCAGGAGCAGCCAGGCCTGAGCGTGAGGGCCCTCAAGGAGCTATCCCTGCCCTACTGCCCTTGGTTTGTGGCCATGTGGCAGAGGGACAAGGCTGGATATTCAGGATTTGTCAATGGAATCACTCCTAATGCAGAAAGGCATGGTAGCATCTGCATTCCCACTTTTAAAGGATGGCAGGAATTTATTATCGGAATTGTTTTCCTACACACACATCATTCCTGGTTCTCTGACGTCAGAAATCCCCAGCATTTCTGCTGCACTCAGAGTTTGCTACTGAGAGATGGGAGAGCCAAAGGATTCCCTGTGGCTGAGGGAAGGTGAGGGGCTGGATGGGCTTGTTCCCAGCTGCTCTGGCTTTGCACCTTTGGCTGCAATCAGAGCACAATCACACTCCTGCGCCTCCCTGGGATAAACCAGACCCTGCCCAGAGCAGAGGGATCCCTGAATGTCTCACCCTCTCTAAAGGTCTCTGGGAAAGGTCTCAGCACCCCCTTGTGCCAAGGACACTCACGGCTCCCTTGGCAAACCCAGCAGCATTTCCTCAGCTCTGGCAGCTCTGCCCTTCCCCGTGGGACATTCAGGGAGCTCCCAGAGGCTCTGGCACAGATTTGCACCCAGGAGGGCAGTTCAGAGCTTGGAAGGGCACAGCAAGGAGATCCCCAGCTGTGCCCATGATGGGATCTCAGGGAGCAGGCTCAGCTCATTCCCCTTTCCCATGGACTGCTTTGCCCACAGCCCCACAGGTGCCAGGGAAGCTTGGACACCCCATTCCCATGGACAGCCCTGCCTGGCAGGAATGCCAAGGGCAGTGCCTGACTCAGCTGCTGCAAATGCCAGAGCCTCCCTGACACCAGCAGATAACATTGACAATATAAGGGCAGGGCAGAACCAAGAGAAGATGTGGTGCTCTGCCTGAGAGGGCAGGGCAGAGACAGCCAGGCACTCAGGACAATGTTCCCGTGCCCTGCTGTGCCTGGCACCTCCCACACACCAACAGTGCTCCCCTGCCCCCAGCACTGCTCTCTTCAGCCCCCTCTCCTTCCCTGAGCATCTGGGTCTGGTCATTCCCTCCTGAGAGGAGCCTTGTCCCTGCCAGCGCTCACAGAGCCCATCCCAGCCTGTGTGCCCTGGCCGGGGCCCTACAGAAACCTGCCTGTGTGCAGGGCCCTGGCTGGGGCAGGCTCTGTGTGCAGCTGGGAAAGGGCAGCTCAGGAGAGCCCTGCTGGGCCCTGCAGAGGTGATGCTGCTGCTGTGCAGGGCTGAGGAGTGGCTGAGGGCCCTTTGGGAGGCTTCCAGCAGAGAGACTGACCACCCAAAATTACAATTCTGGAGTCTCTGTAAATGTTCAAACATTCCTTGGATGATCCTGTGTGTCCCTTTCAACTCAGAATGTTCTGTCAATCTGGGATTAAAATTCGTGTTCTGCTTCTCTCATTGTCTATAATCCAAAGAGAAAAAAAACCCCACTTGCAACAGTGTTAGAACAGTAAAGTAAGAACCAGACATTCATTGGAAGCTTCCAGGTGTCCCAGTGGGGATGGGCCACACCCAGCTCCTGATTTACACAATTTATTAAGGTTGATTAATAAAGAAAATTTAACAGGAACATCCCATAGGAGATTCAGTTTCCCTAGTTACACACCCCTCGTACAACCTGTTGGATTAGGTCCAAAGGCTTCTTTGCCAAAAATATTTGCTGTGACTGCTCACATTCTGATCAAATAAAAAAAATGTTCCTATTGGTCCTCTTCCTGATAATAAGACTATACTGTATTTCAGGAATGTATTTAGACAGTCTAAAATGTCTATTGTTCTAAAATCTAAGAGTAAGGTTAGGAAACCTACTAGAGCTAATTAAGGATTATGGTTAGATAAGTATATAATAGTAGTTTAATAGAGTTAGTTAAGAGTTTACTAGAGTAAGGATTATAGTTTTATAACTATATAATAGTAATTTACAGAACTATGAATACATTCAAAATGTATAAAAAGCAAAAATATTTTTGTCATCACCCCAAATTTCCCATCCTTCTCCAAGAAGGAAATTGAAACACTCTCAGGAAAGCTCCTGATCTTTACAGCAATCCCTGGCTTACCTTCTTTGGGAAGTGTCCTCCAGAGCTGTGCCCAGGCAGGTCTGTGCCCAGGAGCTGGGAGCAGCCCTGCCCCACCCAGCCTCTCTCAGCAGCAGCCCCTGCCCTGCTCAGGGTGGCTCCTTCCCCCCACAGCTTCTCCCCAGCACTGGCAGCAGCTCCCCGGGCTGGCTGAGAGCTGTCCCTGGCAGGCAGCAGAGTCCCTGCCCCAGCACAGCGCCCTGGGCTGCAGGACCCTGCTCTGCACGACAGCCCTGGGCACCCCTGGCTGCAGCCCCGGCTGCTCAGCCCTGCAGCAGAGCCTGGCAACAGGAGCTGCCTTGGGCTGTGCCTGGGCTGGGGCAGCAGGGAAAGCCAGCCCTGCCCTGGGGCCACAGCCCTGCCCTGGAGCAGCTCTGAGAGTCCTCCTGAAAGGTCCTCAAAGCTGTGGGATGTGCCAGATCCAGGAGATCCCTGCAGGAACTGCAGCTTCTCTTCCCACAGCCAGGCAACGACTGTTTCAAACCTGGGCTGATTTCTGCTCTAGTGAACCCTGACGTAGCTCTGCTCTGTGCTCCCAGCCCAGGCTGAGTTTAACCCCTGTGTGCCCCTGTGCTGTGCCCAGGGGGGCTGCAGGCAGTGCCCCAGCCCTGCTGGGCTGTGCACAGGAGCTGCTCCTGGGCAGAGCTGTCTCTCTGCAGCGCTGCCCTTGCCAGGAGCTGCCTCTGTGCCGGGAGCCTCTGTGCAGGTTTTTCAAAGGACTTTGGGTTTGGCTTTTGCCTTGGAGTCTCTGAGAGGTTTGTGCAATCATGGCCTCCAATTATCTGCGGTAATTAGTCCCTGGAGAGGCTTTGTCAGTAACAACACTCAGTGGGGCTCATTAATACTTCAGGTACTTCAGATTTTTTAAGGTACTTGGTGTTTCCCTTTTGATACAAACTCTGTGAGAGCTTTGTACAATCATGGCCCCAATTATCTGCTCTAACGAGTCCCTTGAGAGCTTTGTACTGACACCCAGTAGTGCTCATTAATACTTTGAGATACTCAAGGTTTTTAAGGTACTTTGGATTTTCCTTTCTACATTGAGTCTCTGAGAGGATTTCATGCCATCCTGGCCACCAATACTCTCCTCCAAGGAGTCCATGAGGAGCCTGTGTTGGGGATGGACCTCAGAGAGACCTTTTTATGCCTCAAGAAACTTTGGGGTTTTTGTCCGTCTTTGACTCCTGGAAAGGTTTGTGCAATCTCCTCTCAGGCTCTGAGGTTTCAGGGCTCAGGTCCAAATGCACCATGGGCCTCATTATGATCAAGCACTCCTGACAAGCTGTGGTTTTGCTTTGACTTCCCTCAACTGTAGTGCAGTTCACTAGGAAGTTCTTTTTCTGTTGTTACAGAGAAATATTTCAAATAGCTTCCAATAAATGCATATTCTTGTTTTAAGGGTGTATGGTTCACTTTAGAGAAGAAATGATAGCAGCATTCTGTGACTGATAGACCCAGGGGCTTTCCTAAGGAGGTCTGGCCTGGTCAGAGAAGCTGTGTCTTGAGATCTGACCCAGTGTGGAGAGCCTTGCTCCACATTTCCAAACCCCATCCTGTCTCTCCTCACTCACCTGGGGTCAGTTTAGCTTGGAGAACTGGCTGCACTCAGCCAAAGTGGGGTTTTTCTTCTTTTATTTTAGCAATCTGAAACTCCTAAGCTCCCTGTTGAAATCAGACACCCTCCTCAAGTGTGTGCCAAGCCCAAGCTGCCACCAAGACCAGTCCAGATCTGCCCTGGGCCAGCTGTGAGGATGTGTGGAGGCCCAGAGGGTCTCAAGCCCCTAGACATGGAGGACTGGTTCCAGATAAGAGGAGTAGGCTTTCAGGTTAGGGTGAGATGCTTTCCTCTCCCATTGATCTTTGCAGACACATGCTGATTTATGTCACGTTATGTTACCCCATTGGCCCATTGGCCTAATTACCCTAGTTAAACTCCTATTGCCTACGTTTGTTTAGCCCTAGAATGTTCCTCTCCCTCTGTCCCTCCATTGGCCCTAGTTTGCTGTATTCCTCCACCCTTGTTTCCCTATTGTTTGACCTGAGATCTGACCCCTCCTCTGCACCATTTTCCCCCATATCCATTGGACTCTGACTCTCAGCTCACTACCCCATATAAGGCCCTGTTCCCTCAGCCTACACCCTGTCTTTGCCCCTGGACCCTGTTCAGCTGTGTACCCTGTTCCTGTACCAATAAACCCAGTTTGCAGCAGATCATATGAAAACCCATCCTGCCTGTTCTGTCAGCTTTCTGAGGTAGCAGTGAGCTTTGGGCCCATGAGTGCTGGATGCTGCAAGGGCTTCAGTAGTGCCACAATGGTACACCTGGCACCCTAACAGGGACCTGATTCATTGAGGTCCCTGTGAGTGTCTCCAGTGGCGATCCAGCCAGTAAGACATCACTGGAAGCTCTACCCCTTCGGATCAGCTGCAACACTGAAGTTAGACTCAAGTTTTACTGAATCTCACTGAAGAAGAAGTTGACAATCCCCTCAACATCTGTGGGACCAGCTTCTCTGACAGCTCTATAAGCCCCACTTTGGCTGAAGGTTGTGTCTGTGAGACTGAGAGTGTGTGACTGAGGGGCAGAGAGCTCCCGGGGATTTGGGCTTTTGATTTGCTGTTCCTGTGGGTGGGCATTCCCTCTTCTATTGGGGGAGCTATGGGAAATAATCAGTCCCAAGCTGAAAAGGATGTTTTTGTTAAGTTTTGGGGAGTTTTAAATTTAGAGGGGAGTTCATTTTCAGAGGGGAGTTTGTTCATGGTTATTTGAGGAGCTTCCTGATATCTCTGTTGATTCTATCAGTTACCATTTTGGGTTGCTGTTGGGAAAAAGCTTTATATTTTACAAATACAAGGGGTTTTAAAATTTGGGAAATTTTATCTGTTGTTTCATTCAATTTATGGGATCATGTAATGAGTTCATGTTTCCAACCCATTATCCTGGTTTATTCAATCCTCCCGCCACGTTCCCGAACCCACGTTCCCTGAGAACAGGATGTCTGTTTTCGGCACAGACAAGCCATCTGCCATCTGCCATCTCCCCTCCTTTTCTGTCCTCTTCTCAGGGTGGTAGTGGCCATGCTGCCCTGAGATATTCCCTCGCCCACATTCCTTCATCCCCTGATCCTAATCCCCCTTCTTATAAATCACAAGATGGCAATGCTCCTGTTAGAGAGATGGCCATTTCAGATTCCCTCCTGCCTTCATCCCCATTTCCTTCCTTTGCTCCACGTACCTCCCCTGTGACAGGCCCCACCTTGACATTGAGTTCCACCCCCAGAACTGGAAATGGGGCCAACTGGAAGGAAGCCATTTTGACTACCAAAAGCCTTCCACACAGAGTGTTGCCAGTCGTCCAAAAGCCCTGCGCCTCTGCCAGCAGACCTGCTTCCTCTGCAGAGGAAGAGAGCGATAGCTTATCCAAGAGTGAGGATGAGCCCAAGGATTCTTGGCAGAGGATGCGGAGAAAAGCTGCAAAGGAGGGGGACTGGGAGGTGGTATCCAAGATTCAGGTGGCACCTGTGCAGTATAAACATGGGCCAAAACCTCAATAGGAATCTATTCCCCACAGGGAAATGAAGGATTTACTTAAGGATGCAAAGGATTATGGTAGGGGTTCTCCCAGTTTTAGCCATTTTCTGGACATGACATTTTCTGCCCACATGATGGTACCATAGAATTTAAAACAGTGTTTGAAAATCATATTGTCACCTGCTGAGTTTATTTTGTGGAAAGGACTTGGGATGAATAAGCTTAATGAATTTCCAAAAGGTTATGTTAAGGAAGGGCAAGAACACCTCACAATGGACCGCATTACCAGGGAAGGAGACTATACTAGACTTCCATATCAGGCTGAAGTCCCCCCCAAGTCAATACTGGAAGATCTCAAAGGTGCTGCACGGTCCATCCTCCTCCAAACACCTGATGCTTCTGCACCCCACATTGCCTTTGCCAACATTCACCAAGAGCTTGATCAAGTTTGTAGATCGCCTTATGAAAGCATTGAAAAAACAGGTAGAGAATCAAAAGGTCCAGGATTAATTTATTAGCAAATTAGCTTTCTGTAATGCCAGTTTGGACTGCAGAAAGGTTCTGCACGCCCTCCCCCTTGACCCTGAGCTGACCGTCGCTCAGATGGTTGATGATTGCATTTGCCAAGCGGTCTCAGACCGTGACTCCAGCCTAGCCAAGGCCAGCGGCCAGGGTGCAATGGAAGCGCTGGTTGCAGCAAATGTGCTTCCCCACAATACAGAATGTAATAAAGGCAGTGGAAACTGTTATAACTGTGGGAAAACTGGACATGTAGCAAAAGACTGTAAATACAAGAATAACAACCGTTCTCGTTTTTCACCAAGCCCTCAGTCCCACAGCCATTGCCCAAACTGTTCCTGACAGTGCGAGAGAAACTGAGCAGGCAAAGAGAGGCAGGAGAGAAAGGAGAACACAAACACAATCAGCTGAGAAGGCAGCACTCTGAAAAACAGAACTGGAACTGACGGAAAATTAATTGCACAGAAGTCAATAGTTCTGAAAGTTTTATTTACTATCAAAATACATCCCACACATGCAGCCCCCCACAATTCCTATCCCACACCCTCAAATTTGGATCCCACTTCTCCCAATCTGTATCCAATCCCATCTCACCCTGGAGGCTGTGGAATTGAGTAATTTTAGCATGGGACTGATTTTTTTTGAGGTGGAAACAAGGCAATTTGTAATGGGATTGAGCCCCCTGAAGGGGGCTTGAGGGGATTGAGATGTTTTCAGTGGGACTGAGTCATTTTGAGGTGACAGATCAATCGATCCTTACTTGTGGAGTGCAAAGATATGGAGAACACTTCCTGAACCCCCCAAGACCCCACAAATCTTCCAGTATATGTCCCAAAACTTTAAAATCCTTCTCAAGTAACTGTTAACTGCTGGAACTTTCGACATATTTAAAAAATTTATTTTAGTCCTTTCTTTTTAGTCCTTTTTTAGGTGTTTTTAAGTGATAACAACAAACCAAGAGGAAATTGGGCAAAACCAAAAGGATAACCAGCCATGTGTCCTCCCAGCAAAGATCACTGAATGTAAGTCACCAGGGCTCTGCCCAACGTGGATCTTCCCACGGAGGATGGAGCTGGAGCAGGGCATGGAGCTTGCTTTGCGGAGAAAAGAAGAAACCTCACAACTTTGTAAAAGTTGTAAAGCCCGGTATGCCTTTATTACGACGTGCGCCGGACGCAAGAACCCCCAAAAGGCATGCGTACCTCTGAAGACCTCGAGTCTTCTTTTATCCCCCTTCCAAATGCATATGCATACAGTTTCACAATAAGTTCATACATATTGATTCTGCGTGACATTTAGCACCAGTTCTTCTTTATCAAAGGAATTTCTAGGTCTGGGGCAGATTGACCTTGTGGTCATTTCTGTTTTTCTTTCTCCATCTCCTTGTTGTCTCTGGAATGAGGCTTTTCCTTCAGCTTTGGCCCCACAGACCCCTCACCTCTTCCAGACATTTCACCTAATTCAGAATGGATCCCCACTCCGTCTCATTCCCCCCTTTCCTAGGAAATAAGTAAATTCTTTTACTTAAGGAAAACCTCCACGACAATAAGTGTCTTTTAACGCTTCACCATGTACGTTTGACAAAGAGGTTAGTACAGCTATTCGTTGTAGAATTCTACAGTTCCAAATTAACAATGTAATAGATAATCCTAAACTTATCCCAACTAATATTACTCATTTTGCCCAAGTAAGTTTTAGTCTCAATTCATTGTCTCTTGGTGTCACTCCTCAAGGGGCTTCTGGGCCTTCTTCACCCGAGAGTGATGGATCCAGGCATTCTGCTCCTTGATTTTGATTGCAGTGAAGGTGGTGAGAAGTACTTGCAGTGGTCTCTCCCACTGTGGTTCCGAAGTCTTCTCTGTAAGAGACTTAACATATACATCATCCCCAGGCTATCTAACTCCCTGCTCCGAGTTCCAGCCGCATGTTTCTCAATTACTCTGAGCTGTTTGCTTAATGCCACCATGTAGGTGGACATTCTGGACATTACCCTTGTATTCTATATGGTCTTCTATAAGGCATTCCAAAAGGATTCAGCATTCCTTTAGCTCAAGGTTTAGTTTGAATTTGCAATAGTGCTAGTGGAAGAGCTTGGGCTAGGGTAGATTAACTTCTTGCCCCAGTCTTATGATTTGCTTCTTAATCAAATGATCCATTCTCTCCAATCTGTAGGGATTTAAAGTTCTCTGTAATAAACAGAATAGCCTGCCTTTGCGGGCAATTTTGGGGAGCCTTTGGTGCATCAAGAGGCTGGCACGCTGCATGAGGCGACAGTGGCTGTCCCCTGGGCACAGGCACAGCTCTGGCTGCCCTGTCTCCCCAGGGAACACGGGAATGACCTGTGGGCAAAAGCTGGATGTGCAGGTATTATTGCAGCGCGGTGTTTGTGAGAAACGCTAGTTCTAATAAGCGTCAGGGCATATGCCCCGAGGGCAAATTAGAGGTTTCTGATCAATCGGATTCAAAACCTAAGGTCTTAAGAGCTTGTGTGTGGGAATCACATCTGATACCTGCCACCTGGAGCTGTGTGTGTGTAGGAGGAAAACTGAGAAACTGCTGTGAAGGTCTGTGAAAAGAGGTTTGAGTGGAAGCGAGATAGGGCAGGGAGAAAGAGGTAATGAGAACTGACCAGAGCAAAGAGGATCCTGAATTAGCCCCTTTTGGGGGGGGCTCACTGGGAGAAGGCTGCCAGTAGGAGCAGCTCAGAAAATAAAAAGATTTATAATACTTCATTGCTGTTAGTACTGTTTTAAAATAGGAAGATAAGTGGGATGGGATTTTTGTATGCTGAAATGTCTTTTTGTTTTAAAAAATCACCCAGAATGGCAAAGTGACTGTAAGATCGGACCGCCCTCTGGTCCTGGCCCTTGAAAAGGAAAACAAGGCAAAGAGAAAGCAAATCAAACATGTTATTGAGCATGCAGCATAAGATAGCAATGTATGAAATCAGGCAAGGATTATCATGCTGAAATGCAAAGCAATCACGGTTCGCAAAATGAGTACATATGGTTTGCTAAAGGATCCTTCCAAGGTAAGGGAGGAAGGGTAAAGATGACCTCCCCAAAAGGGAAGAATTTTTGTCGAAACAAGGGTCATATATTCAGTTTTAATAAAGCTTTAGTACCTGTAGAGAATGTTTATGTTGTAGTGTGGGGAATGAACAACTGGCCAGTCTGAGAAGGCATACTTATGCAAACCTTTAAAGTAACATGTGTACTATGTGTACCTAAAAGCTTTTGTACAATTTGCTCAATTTGCTAAACATTCTCAAATGAGAAAGGTTACTCTGGAGGCAAATAATATAAAGATGTTAGGCTTAACATTAACAGACACTGAAATTAAGAAAGACATTAGTAAAGAGATATTAGAATAAGTAAATAAGTGTTTTCAAGGGTATGGGCCTCTGCTGTACCAGGGAGAGTGAAAGATGCTCCCCCATGAGCATCAAGTTTAAGGAAAGAACACAACTAGTGAGAACTGAGTAGTACCCTCAAAAGGAAGATAAGGAAGGAATCAGCCAAATAACTGATAGTACTGGATTAAGGGCTGTCAATAAGATAACACAGAATTTATACCCTGTGGTAGTAAATCCAGATACTTTACTAACTTGTTTAACACCTGAACTAACCTGGTTCACTGTTTTAGGCCTAAGAGATGCCTTCTTTTGCCTCCCTATCCACAAAGCCAGCCAGAAAATTTTTGCATTCAAACACAAGCTCACATAGTCCATATGCCTGAAGGCTTCAAGATTCCCCACTCCGATTGGAGAACAGCTTGCAAAGACCCAGAGTCCCGGGAAGCTCCACAAGAGGAAAGGAGGCTGTTGCAGTATGTGGATGATCTTCTAGTAGCCACTCGGATGAGGGAAGCGAGAGAAGCCTGGACAGTAAGCCTTTTGAATTTCCTAGGACTCCAAGGACGCAGAGTCTCAAAGAAAAAGGCACAGGTAGTGAAACAGAAGGTAATCTACCTGGGGTAAGAAGTGAGTGATGAGCAGCAGACTTTAAGGCAGGGAAGCCCTATGCCAAATCCTGAAACCCCAGACCATGAAAGAACTCTGAACCTTCTTAGGCATGGCAGGGTGGTGCCAGCTGTGGGTTTATAATTATGGACTGCTCGCCAGACACCTCTATGCTCTTATTGCCAGTGGAAACTGAGATCTCCAGTGGACAAAAGACACCACACGGGCCTTTCACCAGCTAGAGAGTGCCCTCATGTCAGCTCCAGCCTTGAGACTTCCAGATGTAAGTAAACCATTCTTTCTATTTTTCCTCGCAAGGAATTGCCCAGGGAATATTGGCTCAGGACTTGGGTCCATACTGAAGGGCAGTTGCTTACTTCTCTAAGCAACTAGATGCAACAGCCAAAGGATGGCCAGGTTGCCTCAGAGCTGTAGCAGCAGTTGTGCTGAATATTCAAGAGGCACGCAAGTTTACCCTGGGACAAAAATGACTGTGCAAGTGTCCCACACAGTGTCCACAGTACTGGAAGTAAAGGGTGGCCACTGGCTCTCACTGCAGAGGTTTCTGAAATACCAGGCCATCATGGTAGAGCAAGATGATGTAGAGATAGTGGTGACTAATATTGTCAACCCAGCTTCTTTTCTCAGCAGAAGTCAAGGAGAAGCAGTACACCATGATTGCCTAGAGACCATTGAAGCTACCTACTCCAGCCACCCAGGCTTAAAGGACACTCCTCGAGACGATGCAGAGACCTGGTTCACTGATGGGAGCAGCTACGTTGCCAATGGGAAGCGACATGCTGGGTATGCAGTGACCACCTGCAGAGAGGTAATCGAGTCTGGACCCTTACCAACAGGGACTTCTGCGCAGAAGGCTGAGATAATTGCCCTGACCCATGCCCTGGAAAGGGCAAAAGGGAGGAGAATAACCATCTACACAGAATCAAGGTATGCATTTGGAGTCATACACGCACATGGAGCCATCTGGAAGGAGAGGGGACTGCTGACCTCACAGGGAAAGAAGAGACAATCCAGCTGCTGGAAGCAGTTCAGCTACCTGAAAAGGCATATTAAGGCACACCAGAGAGTGAGCTTAAAATTGGAGGAAAGAAATGAGCTGGCGGATGGAGAGGCAAAGAAAGCAGCAAAGGGTGAGGTACAGATTTTCCTCGAAGGTAAGCCATAATACAATAATACTAACCAAAAGAGACGTACAACTGCAAGGGGTGGGGTACCATTGAAAGAGAGCTAGTAATCCCTTCCCATTTTCGTGGTTACTAGTGAAGGAAGGGCACTAGAAAACACACTAGGGCCTAACTACTTAAAAGCCTTTTATAGAGTGTGGCTCCTTTTCGAAGTGACCAAGGCTGCGAGTGATACAGAGTGCATTGCAATGAAGTGTTGACTTTGAAGCAGTAATTTCCACAGGCTTTCTAGAACACACATCTGATTGAAACAATCGTTGTATCGTTGTCAGGAATTTATATGCCACTATCACTCAGGTAAGCCGACAATGTGATCCTTGCCTCCAAACTAACCCCAAAATACGCCCCCGGCCAAAACTCGGTCAGACTGGGAGAGGCCATGGGCCTGTACAGCAGTGGCAAATTAACTTTTCAGAACTCCCAAGGAAAGGAGGGTATCAGTATTTACTGGTATTGATAGATACATTTTCAGGGTGGCCAGAAACATTCCCCACCAGAACTGTCAAAGCTCAAGAGGTGACCAGATTATTTTTATAAGGAATAACACCACGCTTCAGAGTTCCAGCCACGATATCCTCAGATAAAGAATCACATTTCATTTCCAAAATAGTGCAACAGATTAGTAGCCATCTGGGCATAGATCAGGAACTTCACACCCCATACCACCCCCAATCAAGCGGCCAGGTGGAGAGAATGAATCATTTGATTAAGCAGCAAATCATAAGACTGGGGCAAGAAGTTAATCTACCCTAGCCCAAGCTCTTCCACTAGCACTATTGCAAATTCAAACTAAACCTTGAGCTAAAGGAATGCTGAGTCCTTTAGGAATGCCTTATAGAAGACCATATAGAATACAAAGGGAATGTCCAGAATGTCCACCTACATGGTGGCATTAAGCAAACAGCTCAGAGTAATTGAGAAACATGTGGCTGGAACTCGGAGCAGGGAGTTAGATAGCCTGGGGATGATGTATATATTAAGTCTCTTACAGAGAAGACTTCGGAACCACAGTGGGAGAGACCACTGCAAGTACTTCTCACCACCTTCACTGCAATCAAAATCAAGGAGCAGGATGCCTGGATCCATCACTCTCGGGTGAAGAAGGCCCAGAAACCCCTTAAGGAGTGACGCCAGGAGACAATGAACTGAGATTAAAACTTACTCGGGCAAAATGAGTATATTGCGGTCGGGAGTAGCTCATATTTTAGTTTGTAGAATTGTATTGTGTGTAATCATAACTGAAGTTTCAGAACTTGAAAGTACCTCTGTTCAAAGTAATGCTAAATGGCCGTGGTCCCTGGCATTTAATCAGTATACTGGATCCATAGGAAAACCTTCTGAGATAAAAGATTTAAACATATCTACTGTAGTAATCCACGAGAATCAGGTATGTGAGGAGCAAGAATGGCAGGAACAGGAACTGTGGACTCTTCAAGGAATCAGAGGAGAAGAAATCAAAGTAGGGTGCCAAGTCATCAATAGGGTAACTTATGAGAGACCAGATGTAATTAGTGTCTGAACCTCCCCTGGTGTATATGAACACCAGGAAGTCTGTGATAACCTAAGTGAATCAGACTGTTGGTGTAATTTCACCATGATACAGCCTGTAGAAGTGACCTGCCTTTGAGCTCGAATTACTATAAGACTTTCATTTGAATTCAAAGTGGACACTGCAATTTTTACCACAGCAGGGCCTTTTACACCCCATACTAGTTCAGACTCTAAAGAATGGGACTGAACAACAGCTCCTAAGGTCATTTTCCAAGCCGGTTGGCTGAACACTCAGGTAATGGCTGGTAAAGGGTGCTGAACTGCAGGTGGTAAATTAACCCAAGCAAGGAAGGTGATTTTCTTTATTTATAGCTATCCCTTTTCCTACTGAGATTTGGATCAGTGATTGTCCCAGTCTGAGGCAGTTGGATTCTGCTTAAAAGAGGTAGAGAGACCCCCTCAGAGCTCAGCAGAGGCTGTAGGATTTTGAGCATCACTTTTGTGGGGAGTGTTTCAAGTAGCAGAAACCTGATCCCAGTTTCTTCTGAGGCACTGCAATGAATTTAGGCTCTTCTCTCACACTTCCCCTTCATTATTTACTTGAGGCTTGGACCTGAAGCTAGGGGCAAGGTGGGTGAGGTTTTGTAGACCAGGAGAGACATTCCTGCTTGCCACACATCTGGGAAATCAGGTGCTCTGGAGGGGGAAGAAGATTCCTGAGGTCTCTACATTTCAGAACAAACATCTGCCTCAAATATGACCTAAACCTCTGTCAGATACACTTGTGAAGTGTGTCTGAATTTGCAGTGTGAGCCCAGCACATCCCTCTGGCAGGGAGGGATGGTCATAAACAGAAATCAGTTCCTGTTCCCCATAAGAAACATCTAACTGGCATATTAGGGACAAGATTAGGAGTTTTAAATGGAATTGATTCAGAAATACCGGTGAATAAACTGGCCACTGCAGCAGGTAGCCTAACAAAACTGAAGCAGCCTTTATAGTAATCTCTATTGGCATTAGGAACTAGTCAGTGACAGATTTCAAAAGTACTGCCAAAGTAAGGAAGTATGAAAAGGCCGGGGAGCAAGACCACAAGTTGATAGCAGAAGCACTTAGTACAGTTCAAGATAATGTGTCTTTAGCTTTCAGTTGTATACAAGCACAGTTATGGATACAAGCAACAGCAGCTCTGATCATATAGGAAAGGGGTGAAGGTAATTTTCCAGCTGAAATTCAAGAAATTGTGTTGGATAATGCAATTGATTTTGAAAGGAACTTTCAATCCTGGCAGACTATGGTGAATTTCACCTATGATCCTGTTTCTAATGTGGCAACTGCCTTTGTGCTTCCATACATAATGCCACTGTTTATGTTATCCATCCCATCATTGCCCTAGGATTAAACCATGAAAAAACAATACTCTATCCTTCAGAACATAGAGTGTGGGCACGAAAGATGAATGGAAAGTGGCAGACAGTAAACTTGGAATCCTGCATTACTAGAGAACAGATGGGATTCATTTGTGAAAGCGATACTATTAATGCTCAGGATGTGTGTTTGGACACTGAACAGAGTATTTGTCAATTTGAAATTCATCCAGTCACTGACCAGAAAACTGTGCTCGTATATACTGGAAAAGGGTGTATGCTTGAGAACTGCTTGTGCTGCTGTACAAATTGATAGCAATGATGTTATTCTGTCTAGTAGAAACCATTCTAATCTCTGTTTATGTAATTTTGTTAAGATTATTGGATGTCATCTTTGGGTGGTCACCAACTGCAAATGGAATCTTTAATAAGTTGTGCCACCCCATTGTAGTTTTACTACTATTAGTTGGGGTAAGCTTAGGATTATCTATTATATTGTTAATTTGGAACTGGAGAATGCTACAACGAATAGCTGTACTAACATCTTTGTCAAAAGCACATGGTGAAGCACTAAAAGACACTTACCGTTGTGAAGGTTTTCATTAAGTAAAAGAATTTACTTATTTCCTAGGAAAGGGGGGAATGAGACAGAGTAAAGATCCATTCTGAATTAGGTGAAGTGTCTAAGAGAGGTGAAAAGTCTGTGAGGCCAAAGCTGAAGGAAGAACTCGCATGCCGAGACAGCAAGGAGACAGAGAAAGAAAAACAGAAAAGACCACAAGGTCGATTTGCCCCCGACTTAGAAATTCCTTTGATAAAGAAGAACTGGTGCTAAATGTCACACGGAATGAATATGTATGAACTTATTGTGAAACTGTATGCATATGCATTTGGAAGGGGGATAAAAGAAGACTCGAGGTCTTCAGAGGCACGCATGCCTTGTGTGGGGACTTGCGTCCGGCGTGCATCGTAAATAAACATACTGGGCTTTACAACTTTTATAAAGTTGTGAGGTTTCTTCTTTTCTCCGCAAAACAGGGAGGATGATCCGGCTCCCAAGCCACGTTCTGGCTCCTTCCATCTTGAGTCTCCAGGGCATGATATTCCAAGACCACGTGGCCATTGCCATCTTGGACCATTGTGGAAGGTCTGAGAAAGGCATGTTTGAGGGGGGGTCCTGAGTTAGGAGTGACCAATGGATTGAGTTTTTGAGACATTGCTTGCTGGTGAAGGGTCTCAAGGATGGTATGGAAGATGGGGAGCATGTGGGCTGCAATGGGCTCCCTTTTGATCGAAAGGTTGTACAGTTTAAGTCCCACTGAGTCCTAAAATTCAGTGGTATGGATTTCATCAGCAGAGGCATCTGGAAAATTTTTAATGATCCACCTCATGATTGATTTTATTTTGTTCTTTGAAAATATTTTGTCATGATCTGTTAGAATTAACTTAATGCATCCATATAAGCTCCTTTCTACTTTGGACATCTAACTGCCCATTTTTCTCCTTCTCCGCCTTAGGGGCAACAGCCACCAGAGCACACCAAATAAATAATGGGACTTGGGTGCATATTGTAAAAACACAGTGGCAAAATGGGCAATAAATGTCTTGCATTTCCCCAAACCCACCTGCAATCCTATACAGGTGAAACCATTTTTGCCCCTGCCGATCCCGGGCCGAGGTCCCTTGAAGCACCAATGAATCCACCAGGCCTGGAACAATCCAAAATCCCGGGGAGCACTTGCCTATCCATCAGCTAACCCCAGCTGACGTGACTGACACAGGGAGCCCTGAATGTCATGGTGCCTGTTCGGGTGCCAAATGTCACAATGAGGGTGGCTGCGACAAACCTCTCTGAGTCCCTGACTTCAGCAGGGCGAGGGTGGCAAAAATGAATAGGAGTGGGTTCGATGGAGTTTCCCAAAAAGAACTTTAATTACAGAGTGAAAAACAATAAACATGGAGAAGTCGAGCACGGTATGAGGGGCAGTATCCTAAAACCTGAGACAAAGATGAAGTCACAACATAGACACTTGGGGCTAGAGAACTAAAACAATAACCATATAGAAGAAACAAGTAACCAATAAACCAATACAGGAGTAGAACTTGGACAACTTAGCATAACAACACTAAAGGCTTATTTGGAAAAGTCTCAAGCTCACCCTAAGTAAATGGAATGATTCCTAGTACTTGAAACTCACACCCAGTTCTTCCAGGGTAAAATCTGTCTGACTCTGAGTTACAGCTGGGCTAACTCCCACACCACTGCTTTGCACTGGCCCCTTGGGACCATGCGGCCAAACAGAGCCACAATGCTATCCTTGGTTCCACAAGGCTCTGCAGTGTCACAATGGCCCCTTCATTTCACAAGGCTCTCAAATGTCACATTGGTCTCCATAGGAAGGAAACCACAGAACCCCAATGTTTCAGGAGCTGATGAACGGCAGCCATCAGCAGCCAAGGCAAGCCTGACCTGTCTGTCCTGGCAGGTTTGCTTGGAACAACCCTTGGATATTTGAAATTACGAATACGGAGTCCTGATTTAGAACATTTGTGCCTGGAAAAGAGAGATTTTTTTTTTCCATACAAAGAAAAGCAGAGAGCCCTTTCCAGTTTTTGGAAAATAGATGAGTGCTGCCACTCAGGAGTCAATGACCAGTCACACTTGTCTGTCCTGGCAACTTTAGTCTGGCAGCAATACTTGAATACACAGATATTTGCAGGTGGAAATGGAATTTTGGCCATGGATGCCTGGAAAAAATGGACAGTTCTTTTTCATAAAAAGAAAAGCCCTGAGTCCCAATGTTTCAGGGGCAGATGGGAATGGCCTTCAGCATTCTAGGCTCAGGCAGACCTGTCAGGTGACCCCTGGGAGACCAAGGCAGCCACACCTATTTCATGTTCCCTTCTTTCCACAGGGCCCTGCGGTGTCACAATGGCTCCTTGCTTCCATGAGGCCCTGAGGCCCTCAGGTGTCATAACGGTCACTTGATTACACAAGTCCTTAAGGATCTTAATGGTCTCCAATGTTCCACAAGGCCCCACAGTGCCATAATGGTCTATTGGTTCCATGAAGTCCCGCTGTGTCCAATGGCCCCTTGGTTCCATTGGGGCCCAGTAGTGCAACAATGATTCCCTTGGTTCCACAACTTCCCATAGTGTCATAAGGGTCCCTTCCTTCCATGAGACCCTGCAGGGTCGCAATATTCTCCCTGATTCCATGGGGCCTTGAAATGCCACAATGCTCTCATGGATCCACAGTGCCCTGCAGGATCACAATGGCCCTTTGGCTCCACAAGGCCCTGAAATGCAGCAATAGCCTTTTTGTTCCACAAAGTTCTGCTGCTTCACACTGGCCCCTTGGGACCATGAGGCCCAACTGGGCCTCATGTTCTTGGTTCGAAGAGAACAGAAAGATGTTCTTGGTTCCACGAGGCCCCAGAGTGTCACAGTTGCCACTGGGATCCATGGTACCCTGCGGGGTCACAATGTTCCTCTTGGTTCCACAAGTCCCTAAGTGTCACCATGGCCCATTGGTTCCACAATGCTCCGCAGTGTCACAATGGTCTCCATAGGAAGGACACAAGAAGGCACCAGTGGTGCAGGGGCAGTCACCAGAGAAGCAGTCACCAGAGGTCAAGTTTAGCCCAACTTGTGTCATCCTGGTTTTTTAAGATTTTCTAAGCTTTCTGATGTTGACATTTTTGTAGTGAACTTTCTCACACACTTTCTGTAAGTAACTCATTGTTTCGCATTCCTTTTATGGAGGAGGAGAGAGTTGAAGGGCTGTTGGTTTGATCAGTGTCATTGGAGAGGTGGCGCTGTCACCCTCCAATCCGCTGTCACTTTTGGAAAACTATAAATGTTGGAGTCAGAATATAAACTTCACATTTTTCTTCACCTTGAGAACAGCCATGTGTGCTTCTGTTCTTTCCTGTCCTCTAGTGACATCAGGGGAGTGCCAAAGTGTACTGCAGCCTAGGCTGTGACAGAGTCCGGATTGCTGGTGAGGTTTTATTGTCACCCCTCTTTGGTGTTTTGCCTGCTGTTCTTGGGGTAATGGCAACCACTGTGGGTTTCAAGGAGGATTCCCTCATTTTGGATCTCTGGAGGGGGGGCCCTGGAGTGGAAACAGGTTTCTATTTCCTGGAATGATTTTGAGCGATTGCTTCTGTTGGTCTGAGACCGAGGGCTCTTTTTGGACTCTGCAAACCGGTTCTCCAAGGAGGAGTGGTCTCTTCTGGGGGTACACCTCATGGAGGCCCTCTTTGATGATTGCACTGTAGACGTGGGATCGCTGCTGGTGCAGTGGAAAAAGTGTGAGGAGCTTTGGTAGGGGTCTGGTTCTTGTACCCCTCGGAATTCCCAGTAGAGCCCTTCTGTCTCGGACATGTACGAGGGGAAGTTTGAGTTTCTGTGCAATGTGGAGCTCTCTCCCCACCCTGGGACGGTGTACTGGGGGATGGGTCCAACACAGGGGATGGCCATGGTTCCCCCGGGGTGGATTTGGCTGTGTCAGGCTCCCTTGTGCTGCTCTGCAGTGATGCGGCTCCACAGGCTGCACCTCTCTTGGCACCCCTCCCCTCCTCCATGTCGGAGACAGGGCCCTATGCCCGTCTCGTCCTGTCACAGGCATCTTTTCATTAAAATCCGTTCATTAGGATTTTTCCTGCTGAAGCTGAGACCTTTCAGCAACAAAGTGTAAACAATGGTTATCTGCTGCTGTGCAATGCAACAGGTGGATCCGTGATTGGTCTCCTGTGGATGTTTGGATTTACTGACCACTCACGGCAGAGCTGCTCTTGCTCTCTGACGAGACACAGATCTTTGTTATTCATTCTTTTTGATTCTATTCTTAGCTTAGCCTTCCGAGAAACCTTTTCCTTTATATTACATTTTAGTACAGTTAAAATATAGTATATATATATATAATAAAATAATAAATCAAACCTTCTGATCATGGAGTCAACCTTCTTGTCTCTCTCTCATCCTGAAAACCTTTGTGACCACCATCACATCATCCCAGTCCACACTGGGTTTGCAGGCCGTGCTGGTACCTGTGCCCGCAAAGGTGTCCCCTGCCAGGGCTGTGGCACGACAGGGCGCTGAGGTATTTACCTTTAGTGTGAATGCCAACACAGCTGGCGGGAGGCCGTTGGGTGCCCGGGGTGGTGGCGCTTCCTCACCGAATTTGTGGACACTTTCCTCGTGCCAAGTGACCCTGCGTCCGAGGAACCCCGAGCGTTTCTGGCAAGAAGCCAAAACCAAGTCCGATGAGATAACTGAGCCTGCCTCCTCACGGCATCTGCAGGGTCATGGAGGGGGCTCCTCTGGCTGCAAGGGGTGCAGGGGCGAGTGGTGTTGAGTTGGCTCCCAGTCAATCATCTCCTCTTGTCCCTGTGGGGCTCAAGGACCGGGACACAGCAGTGCTGTGGCTTTGTCGGAAGGTCCCCAGGCTTTCTCTATGCTCAGGGGTGTTACTCATAACACCCATGAACCGCTTTTGTATAAGCTGGAGTGGGAAGTCCATGATGCAGTTGCTCAGCATGGTTTGGGGTCTGCTGAGGTTATGCAGACTCTCTGGAGGGTTGCTATGGATGTGCTGACACCTCATGACCTCTGTCGTGTAGCACATTCGCTTTTTGACTTTGTGCAGTTTGATGTTTTTGAGACCACGTGGGCTCGTTTGGTGGCCCAAGCGGTGGTGCAGAATGCTGCGCTGGCGCCGCAGGACCCCAGGTGTGTGGATGTCACTGACATGCTGCTGGGCACAGGGCTTTATGAAAATGCTCAGGGGCAGGTTGGCTTCGATCCCCTTGTGCTTGACCAGTGCCCCACACTGGGCATGGCAGCGATTGTTCAGACCCTGGAAATGGCTGCTCCAAGGCAACCGTTTGCGACCATTGTCCAGGGGGATGATGAGCCTTTCATGGCATTTGCGGCAAGGCTGACTTCATCTGAATAGGGGCAGGTGCCTGATCCTGTGGCAAAGAGGATTGTGATTGCAAACCATGTGAGGTGTAATTGGAATGATGCTTGTAGGAGGGTCACAGTGGCTCTGCCTGGTTTTCCTACTCTCTCACAGATGGTGGAGGCCTGTGTGGACATCATCCCCTCGGGTCAGAAGTTGGCTGCCGTGGCTGCCGCTGTGCAGCCAGTCTGGGCAGCACCACAGGGCGGGCAGCCACAGCAGGGGACTGCACAGGCTGCAAGAAGCAGGGGAAGAAAGCACAGAAGTTCAGATTTCCCATGTTCTTATGTGGTCGGTGTGGTAGGTCGAATCACGTGTCCAGTATCTGCAAGGGGACTGTTCATGTTAATGGCCAGTCTTTACCGTGCTCGGGAAACATGAAGCGGAGTGCGCAGCAGGGACGTGCCCAGACACAAGCTTCTCTCCAGACCCCGAAGATGATGGAGGTCTCCTTTGCTGGCTTGCAGCCAGCACCCATGGATCAGCAGGTGTGGATGTCTGCACCACAGCAACAGTTGTCTTAGTATCTTGTAAGATACACATCCTTTGATCCCTTGGGTGAGGGCATGAGTGCTCTCCTGATGGGGAGATCTAGTGCCACCCTTCAGGGCATCATTGTGCCCCTGGGGCTCATTGATGCCGATTTCACAGGGCAGATTTGTGCCATGGTCTCCACACCCACCCCCTCCCGTCACGATCCCGAAAGGGACACAACTTGCTCAACTTGTGCCTTTTAAGTCCTCTGTTGGCAGGACAGCTGACCGGTTGCGTGTAGCTGGTGGTTTTGGATCCACTGGGCTGCCTCAAGTTCGCTGGACTGCTGTCCTGACCAAGGACCATCCCAAGATTCTGTGTACCCTGCCTGTTCCTGGTACAATGCCATCAGAGATCCACCTCCGCGGGCTTCTCAACAGCGGTGCTGACGTCATGGTTCTCTGCCTTGCTGCCTGGCCCCCAGAGTGGCCCCTGGATCCGGTGGGGACATCTGTCGCGGGCCTGGGAGGGACGGCGCAATGCTACGTGAGCGAGCGGCCAGTGCTGGTCACGAATCCAGAGGGACAGACAGCCTGGGTTAGGCCTCATGTTACTTCAACTCCTCCCAACCTCTGGGGGAGGGATCTTCTTCTGTCTGGGGGGTGTGCATCGGGACGGATTTTTTATGGGGGTCACTGCAATGAAGGGTGCAGAGTGTCTTACGCCTCCTATTCGGTGTCTGGTGGACAAATCTGTCTAGAAGAAGCAGCTTATCTCCCTCAAGATAAATTGGTCACCCTTCAGAATCTGGTGCAGGACCAGTTGGATCGGAGTGAAGCCGTCAGGGAGGCTTTGTACAAACCACGAACCAGACAGGGCTGCTGTAGAATGTGCCTGGAGCTGCTTTAATTTTCAGCATCAGTCTCATTACATGGTTATGACAATGGGAAGATACCATCCGCTCACATTCCAGGCAGCAGACCAGGAACTTAATGTTACAACTTACTTTATAAGTTTCTTGACCAATCACAAAGCAAAAGCACATTGTCAGTAGTTCTATCCACTCACACCAAGCACAGGTAAGTTTGGTTAAAACAATGCTTGCTTATTTCAAATACTATACCTACGTGTAAGCCTTAAAACACAATGCACAGAGCTCCATTATTAAGCCTTAACCTTCCTAATATCTTGCTAGATAAGCTTTCTGTAGCTTAGAGAGTTATTCTATACAAATGTTAATACAAAGGCAATTGTTCTATTTGCCCTTGCTTTTCCACAGTTTAAATAACTTTTCTGCTGACCTATCTCATGGCTGCTGCATAGCTCTGCTCACAGTTCTGCTGTGTCTGAGGCCTGCATCTTGAAGCTTTACCAAAATCCTCTAATTTTGTGGATTCCCACACAGGGTCATCTGGAGCCTTCTACCAGTCTCTGGAACACTCCTGTCTTCTGCATCAAAAAGAAATCTGGGAAGTGGAGGTTGTTGCAAGACCTCCGAAAGGTTAATGCCGTGATGGAAAGCATGGGGACATTGCAGGTGGGCATGCCATCGCCTACCATGCTTCCCCCAGACTGGTCGGTCCTCATTGAGGATCTGAAGGATTGTTTCTTTACGATTCCTTTGCATCCCGATGACAGACTGAAGTTTGCCTTCTCAGTGCCAGAGATTAACGAGGCTGAGCCCGCACAGTGGTATCAATGGAGTACATTGCCGCAGGGCATGTGCAATTCTCCTGCCATATGCCAGTGGCATGTGGCCAGTGCCTTGTCTGAAGTTCGCAAGCAGTTTCCTGATGCACATCTATATTATAATATGGACGACATTTTGGTGGCCGCATCCACCCAGGATGAGCTGCTGAGGATTCAGCCTCGGTTGCTCGATACTTTGCATGCTCATGGACTCTAGGTGGCTCCAGAAAAGGTTCAACAACAACCACCTTCGAAATACTTGTGGGTCAAAATTCTGGAACGGACAATCCATCACCAGGAGGTGCGATTTGTGCATTCTGTGAAGACACTGAATGATGCTCAGAAATTGGTAGGTGTCATCACTTGGTAATATCCGTACTTGGGGCTAACCGACCCACAGCTGTCTCCTCTGTATGATTTGTTGAAAGGAGATTCTGATCTAAAGTCACCTCGCACACTGACCCCTGAGGCATATAAGGTGTTGGAGTTGGTTCAGCGAGCTGTTTCGGCTTGCCAAGTTCATCGCATTGAATTCTCTGTTGATGTCACTGTGTTCATCATCACTCCAGATTCGTATCCCACGGGCATCATTGGCCAATTGAGTGAAAAATGGTGTGATTTCTTGCATGTGTTGGAATGGGTTTTTCTGCCCCATCAGCTGCAGAAGACGGCAACTGCATTGTTTGAGCTGATTGCTCACATGATAATCAAATGCTGGCAATGATGTATGCAATTGGTGAGCGCAGATCCTGCAAAGATCATACTCCCGGTGCAATGGGAGGATTTAACTGGAGCTTTGCAAACAGTGTGTCCCTGCAGAATGCTCTGGAAAACTTTTCAGGGCCGATCATTTATCATCTGCCCTGCCGTAGGCCACTGCATATGGCAAAATTCACACAAATCCCTTCACAGCCCAAAAATACCCAGGAACCTGTGCAAGGACCCACCGTCTTCACTGACGGTTCAGGGAGAATAGGAAAGGCTATTGTTACCTGGAGGGACGGATCGGAGCGGCAGGTTCTGGAAGCTCATGAGGATGGGTCAGCCCAATTGTTGATCTGAGGGCTGCTGTCATGGCATTTGGGAAATTTTCCCAGGAAACTTTAAACTTGGTCATGGATTCCGCCTATGTGGCTGATACTGCACAGAGTTTGGGTCATTCAGTTTTGAAGGAGGTCAGTAATCCTGCCATGTTTCATTTACTGAAGACCTTGTGGTGTGCCATTCAGGCCCGGGTTCATCCATTCTATGTTCTGCATGTGAGGAGTCACACCAATTTGCCAGGCTTTATAGTGGAAGGTAATGCGAGCGCTGACAAGTTGGCTAACCCAGCATGGGTAGCGCCTCAGCCAAGGCATCACATGGGTTTTTCCACCAAAACGCACATACCTTGCAGAAGCAGTTTCAGCTGATGCCAGCTAAGGCTCATGACATTGTTGAGTCATGTGATGACTGCCACGCACTTGCTCCGCCTTTGCCGGCAGGGGTAAACCCCAGAGGCCTTAGGGCCTTCGAGCTTTGGCAGACCGATGTCACCCAGGTTGTCGAGTTTGGCTGGCTCAAGTATGTGCATGTCATGGTGGACACGTTCTCCTCTGCGATGTGGGCTTTGGCTCACACATTTAGGAGAAGGCCCGTGACGTCCTTGCCCACTGGAGGCAGGCCTTTGCCGTTCTGGCCATACCTTCTGCTGTGAAAACCGACCATGCTTACGCATCACAAAAAGTGCGGCAGTTCCTGCAGTTGTGGGGTGTCTTGCACAAGTTTGGTATCCCTCATTCTCCGACTGGTCAAGCTATTGTAGAACGCGCTCATGGTACTCTGGAGCAGGTTCTTCAAAAACAAAAATGGGGAATGCAGAGTGAAACCACGCACAGTCAGTTGGCAAAAGCCTTGTGCACAATCAATCATCTCACTGTGCCGCAGAACTCAAATAACCCTGTCATTTTGAATCACCATCTCTCATTGCAGGCTGCGGACGAGGCACATCAGCCTTGAGTGAAGGTACAGGTGCAGAATTTAGTCACCAAACAGTGGGAAGGTCCCTATGACCTTATCGCTTTGGGGCGCGGGTATGCTTGTGTATCCACACACACTGGGGTACGCTGAGTACCTTTGAAGTGTGTTCACGCTGACCTGCAACCGCAGGGACAGATTCCAGCTGATGAGCAAGATGGAAACCGTGACCATCCTGGAAGGCATCAAGCAGGGGAATCATTGAGTGATGATTCGGATGCAGATGATGAGAGTGATCACTCTGATGATTCCTCTGCAAGTGGACACTGAACAGTGTTCATGTTTTCTTTATCATATTGTTCATTTTCTTTTTTTTTCTTTTTTAAAG